>NC_064308.1:21828283-22137349 GCF_023373825.1 Bactrocera dorsalis | reverse complement strand
TTTTTTAAACCAAATAATAAGTAACAGGTAAATTTTTTTGTTTTAAATTACCAATTGTTATTACAAAGAGCTATTTAATGCTTCTCTTCGAAAAATAACGTCAGGTTTGTTAGAGCTTTGAATAATTTAACATTTTACATATTAGTGGCATCCTCTCTTCTCTCCTGTCCTCTCTACTGTCGTCAGCAAATTTAAAACTATTGAAAATTAGCGAGAGCGACAACTGTGTCCATAAGAACGTGTATATTTTAATATTTGAGAGATATCGTTTGAAGTTTACGCTCTCTATGTGTTCAGCACATGAGTTGCTGGGAGCCAAAGTGACTCAAGAGAGCAACGGCGCGCCGCGGCGTGACGATCGCTGGTGTAGAAAAATGTTTTAGTTTCATTATAGCAGGAATAAAGGGATGTCCAACTTATTCCAGTGTGAGAGCGCTTCAAAATTAGCGTTTTTTATAACATTTTCCATTATGGCCAGGTTGGACAAAATAATCATTTTTGGGCATTTAAATTAAAACACCCAACATTTAGTAAGAATAAAAATTACTATATAGTGGTTATTTAATACATAAAGAATGTATTTAAATCTTTTTATGGCATGTTAAAACAACTGACTTTTGACCTTTCAATACCCAATAAAAGGTTTTAAGCTTTTTAGCTCTTAATCAATAAAGGTTTTTAATAATTTTCCATTGAAAATAATACTATGATGCTTGACATTACAAAACGTTTCATCAAATACCTTTAAATTTCACAAATTTATTTAATTTTCATTGTTTAACATTTTTATAAGTGGTCTTGAACGATGCAACAAATCCCTCCGTTTACATATTTTTTTGGTAAGACTTCAATCTGGCCATCGCTCGTTTCCAATTGCTAAACGTCAAAACCTCCTGAACTCGATCAACTGTCAAAGTTTAGGTGGTTTTGACGTTTAGCAATTGCTTTCTCGCTTCCAGTGAGAGAGGAGTTAAAAATCTCTTTATCTCTGATTATAGCGTGAGCATCAAAGCGAATAAGTTCTGCACTCTTTAAATAGTTGTGTTGTGGCAACTATATATTGTACTTTTATACAAAGATCCGTACATATTTGAAAAATATAGGAAAGATAAGTGTTGAAATATCCGAAAGTAGAAGTTTTACTTGGTTATTGCTGCTGCACATTATTGTAATAACGGGGTAAGCATCAAAATAATTTACCCGTTTCTCGTAAAATACAACCGAAAAGAAGGCTTCTTTAAGTAAATAAATTATATACCGAAATGACACAATTCCGATTTTTTTGGCATAACGATCTGAAGGTACCATAGGAAAGAGCACCTCGGCAGACTGCGCAACCATCGCAGTATCGAATATTCAATATAACGAGTATTCTATTTTAATTTTAGTTTACCCCGACAGTCGGTGCTGCTCTCAAATTGAGAAAAATGTTTCGTAGTTTTATGTTATTAATGTGAGATTTTAAGACGTATGCTAATAAAAACCTTATATCAAAATATAATAAAATTGTTCGAAGAGTTTTGAAGTGTGCGGAAAAAACTATACATTTTGTGAATTTAGTGTACACGTGCGTTCATTAACAACCACCCTAAACTACAAATTAATTTGTGTAGCTCATTTTTATTTTTTATTATTGTCTTTATTAAAAACAGTTGTTACAGTAAATCTTTTTAGTTATTTAATTAACATTTCATTAAGTAACTTCAGGCGTTCCTCAAGGTAGCCATTTTGGTCAAATTCTGTTCTTATTTTTTATTAATGACATATCATCTGTTGTTAAGTTTTCAAAAGTTTTATTATATGCTGACGATGTAAAACTTTTTAAAACGTATACTTCAAACGGCGAAAGATGTCAGTTGCAAACGGACTTAAACAACCTAGTTTTTTGGTGTGATAGAAATGACAAGCCATTAAACTTTACCTAGACCCTACTTCATACGCAATACAAAACTTTAGGTTGGAGCAAGTAAGCAGTTTCGTTGATCTGGGGGTAACTATGGACCCCAAACTCAATTTTAATCTTCATGCATCTTCCACGGTTTTTAAAGCTAAAGGTGCTCTTAGTTTTGTTAAACGTTGATCTAAAGAATTTAGAGATCCGCTCACCACAAAAATTCTTTGTACATCTCTTGCGAGGCCTATATTAGAGTATGGATCTGTGGTTTGGAACGCTAGTTACCAAGTCCATTCGGATATGTTAGAGTCCGTTCAAAAACAATTTTTACTTTTTGCCTTAAATCATTTGAATTGGGGTTCCGGTTTAAATCTTCCCCTTACACTAACCGTTTAAAACTTATAAATCTCCCGACACTCGCTAGTCGTAGGGAGATGCTTGGTATAATATTTCTTGTAAACTCATAAATGGGTCAGTCTGTAGCCCATCTCACTTATCTGAAATTAATTTTAACGTTCCCGCTCGCTCTAGCAGGCAGTTTAGACCCTTACTTTTAAAATTTTCTAGAACAAATTTTGAGTTAAACGAACCATTCCCAGAGAACGTATAATATAGAGAAGGTTCAGGGTGTGCCGATTGTCAAAATGTTCCACTTTTTGGAGGGGTTGAGTTTTCTATTAGTGGATTTCACCACAAAAGGAGGGGTTGAGTTTTCTATTAGTGGATTTCACCAATATTTAACAGGAGCGTCGAAAATAGCAGAATTGAGCATTTTCAGTGTTAAATGAGAAAAGTGATGCTAGTTTCAATGTACGCTTACAGATTCTCATATTTACAATGCGCAAGCGACTATGGATATTCTTCATATATTTGATAACAAGGCTCATATGTATGTATGTATATATGTATGTATGTATGTATGTAAGTGCAATTTGACCCCTATAATGATGAATTCCATTAAATCTGTTGAAATGTATAATTAAGTCATATTTGTATTATTACTTAAATATTTAATTAATATATTTACACTTAATATATGTACGTTTTTTAAGTTATATATTTATATACATACATACAAATGTAGGTATTTATTGACTTTGGGCATTTGAAGTTTTGATAAAATCTTAAAAGTCATATGCATATAACTACTATGTGTACAGATTTAAAAAAAACCGCACGCATAAAATTCAAATATTCACATATGTATGTAATTTTGTGTTCATGTAAACAAATTTGAAACAATCATTCGCATTATGTTTGTAAATTTGTCTACACACAACTATGTATGTATGTAAATATGTATATACACCCATTGTTTCATACAAAAACTCCGTTGCCACGGACAACCAATCTTTGTCAAAAAGTCAATTGTAGAAAATCGGAGCTGTACCGATACCGCTTCCCTTGCCGCTGTACAGCTTTGCCTACAAACCAGCGTAAATATCTATGTTTGTGTGTGAGCTTTCATACATACATACATATATTTGTTTCAACAGAAGCATACACACTTTTACAAACACACATCGCATATGAGCAAGCGCAAAATCAACCCCTATTCGTGTACAACGTGGCACGCGCAAGTCAATATGTTTTCTTTACATATTTGCATACATACATTCCATGACAAGTACAGTCAATCCCGGTTACGTGCCACAACCAAACATACAGATTTTTGTGGTTTGTTATAATTAAAAATATATTATGGTACATAAGCGAGTGTGTATACTTAAGCGAGTGGTACTTAAAACAATAATTTCTATGTATTTAAAAAAAGAAAGCCCGTGAAATGCATCAAAATATAATATAGGCTGTTAATAGTGATGAGGGAGGGATTTGATTTTCATTTAAGCGGAGTACTACTTAGCCGGGATTGACTGTACACATAAATCAGAGGAATATTGAATATTTTCTTTGAAAAATGTTTGAAATTGAAAATCGACAAATAAACTATGTTGTCGATTTTATTCTATATATATATTTGCGGTGTTGTCACTTTTTTTCTATAAAATTTCAGAAATATATTCAATTTATGAATTTTAGCTTTTGAAATCGTCGCTTGTAGGCAAGGCATCATCGGCGAGATGTAATGGCGTCTGCTTTTATGAATGAATCGAATATGCTTTTTGAAAGTACGTTTGCGTTCATGAATGAAAATTTTGTTGTTGTGTAATTTACTATAAATTTTGACGTCGGCAATTTGGCTGCCATATTGGTTTCTGATGCTTTTTCAAACGATTGTTGTTTTTGTAGAACAATATTTGTAATTTTGCGGGTGACATATCCACATGTGAACGTATGTAAGTATGTATGTTGTATGTATAGTTTGTGTGGGAATGTTATACGCACATATTTACATGTGTACTCATATTGTAAGTATGTACATATAATGATTTTTGAAACTATTGTTGTTTTTCCAGAAGAATGTTTGTATTTTTTGATTTACATGCGTACGCATATATTATTTGTGTGAGAATGTCATACGCACATACATACATATGTGTGTACGTAAATATAGAGAAGCGCGCGCTTTTTATATTACTGATAAATGATAATATCTTGATTTGAAATTGATTTGTACTTGCATACATATCTGCAGGATAGATGCGTATGAAAGTTTTAAATGATAAGAGGTGTGATTAAATATAATTTTATTGTAATATATTATGTTTTTAGGATATTCCGATAATATTTCATATATACTTATAGCATATATACATACATACATGCATTCGAAATTATACATATAATATTATCAAAGATAAGAAATATTCAAAAAGTAGCTTTTATTTGGATATTAACTACAAATATTACCTTGAAAATAGCATAGCGTTGATAACGTTATTATTAAATGTTATCAATTTTGCATGAATTCACAAAAATTCGCAAAATCATATTCATATCAATTGATATGATAGCATGTAAACGTATAAAAATATAAGCCAAAAGGCCAACAGGCGGCTGTAAAAGCAATGTATACTTCAGAGCATAATTTTCATTGAATTCTCAGCTTTGTTCACTCATTTCTGTTAAAGTTTCTCCTGCCGAGCCAAAAGTGGTGAAATCCACTAATAGAAAATTCATGGCTCTTGACAGTTCACACGCTTGTCCGTAGTTGAACCTTCTCTATATTATTCTCTGCCATTCCGCTGTATATGTCATGATTTCAATTCTCATTCCATCACATTTGATCTAACAGACTCACTCTTTACCATTAAAAAAATTATTTTATCTACTCTCAACAAGTAACATTTAAAAATTATAAACTTTAATTTAATTCTTAATTTTGGCTGTTGAAATTTTTGTTTCTGTAGCTGAGCAGCTTAAGATCGCAACGCTTAAAACTCTCTTGCATTTTATGATTCGGCTAATTCCGTTCGTTCGCAGATTGCGCCCCTCGCGTCGGTTGGGCGGGAGGAGGGTAATCGTTGGGTATTATTATTATTAATACTCTCTAGTGCTGGACAGATATTGAAAATATGTTCCATGGATAATCTGCTGGGGCAGAATGGGCATGATGGTATAGGATTGCCGCTAAGAAGATGTTGGTGAGTGATTTGTGTGTGTCCGATCCTTAATCGAGTAAAAATTGTTGCTTGCTGTCTTGAGATGTTGTTGGGGTTTGGTCTTGCACCTCGTTAAGAAAAGTGGGGGCAGATTCGAAGAATCTTGCCGCGTTGTCAGCATATTCATTCCCAGGAATACCAACGTGACCTGGCACCCAGAGAAGATCTATTTTTCTTTCATGTTTGATGCAAATATCTCTAATTTTAGATATTACTATGGAATGTTTTCGTAAGTTGCGTATGGTGTTCAGGAGAAGCTGTCTGAGCAAAATGCCTTTTTGTAAGACAGCATATTTTAAGCTATATATATAAAATTAAGTGGCAAAACTTCCTGTTCGCATACTCCTCCTAGACGGCTTGCCCGATTTCAATGAAATTTTCAGGGGTGATTGGGGTCCGTTTGGAGAGTGCACATAAGAAATTTAATGGGTGTATTATTGCACGTTTTGCAAAAAAAAAAAAATGATACATCCCGCCTATACAAATTCTCCTGAAATAATGTTTTGCCGATAGATTGGCAGTCCTGTCAAATGCCTTTTACTAATAAACAGAAACAACTGGCAGATGTTTACAATTAATAAAAAAAAAACACTGACATCGCATGTTGATCGTTTTTTCCTGAATTGATTCGATTGTTCAAAATCGCATTGGACCGCATGCCGTCTGATAACCATCGAATCGTCATCAGAGCAGACAAAATGCCGATGGGGCAGCATGTCAGACGATTCAACGCACCAACAATCGATGAGTTGGTAATCGTCATTGTTGGTGAACAGTTTGAATCGCGAGATATTGTACTGCACCGTAGAAACGAACAACTTCAGCGTGTTTCCGAGCTACACCGTAGTTATAATGCATTACAGTATCCGATATTATTCTGGAGAGGTGATGACGGCTATCACATCAATATGCGATTGATAAATCGAAGAAATGTTACTACCGATTCAATATTTTGTGTATTGTTCATTTATAGCCAAAGAAACACCAAAAAAACTCAGTGCAAGAAGACAACTACATCCTGAAATGTCGCAAGCTTTTCCATCAGTATTTAGTTGATATGTATGCGAAGATCGAGACCGAACGTGTCCACTTTATTCGATTCAACCAAGCGAAATTGCGTTCTGAAGAGTACATCCATTTGAGAGATGCCGTGATGAATGATGCAAATGTGAATAGCATTGGACGTCTGACAATATTGCCAGCCACATACATCGGCAGTCCGCGCCATATGCACGAGTATACGCAAGATCCGATGTCGTATGTGTGCCATTACGGCAGTCCGGATCTGTTCATAACGTTCACGTGCAATCCCAAGTGGAATGACATCAAATGCCATTTGTTCCCCGGTCAATCAACAACTGATCGTCACGACTTAACAGCACGTGTATTCAGGAAAAAGCAAAAAGCAATGATGGATTTAATTGTGAAACTTCGTGTTTTTGGAGAAGTTCGATGCTGGATGTACTCGATCAAATGGCAGAAAAGAGGATTACCGCATGCACACATCTTGATTTGGTTAGTTCGAAAAAATACGACCAGATCAGATTGATAAAGTCATCTCAGCGGAAATTTCAGATGAGGCCCTTGCGGCGCTATTAATCCAACGTCACCATGCATGATTGACAATAAGTGTTCAAAGCGCTATCCTAGAGCTTTAGTTGATGATACAATCACTGGAAATGACGGATATCCATTATATCGGCGTCGATCCGCTGAAGATGGCGCTAATTCAACGGTCATAAAAGTTCGGAATCAAGACGTTGATGCACATCAATGTAGAATATTGCAACTCTGTCAAATCGATCAAATACATCTGCAAATACGTAAATAAAGGCAGTGATATAGCAGTTTTCGGAGTGGTTATCAGAGAATAGATGAAATTCAGCAATACCAAATGGGCCGTTATATAAGCAGCAATGAAGCGGTATGGCGCATTTTATCGTTCCCAATACATGACCGGCATCCCGTTGTTCTTCATTTGACAGTTCATCTCGAAAATGGTCAACGCGTTTACTTCACTGCAGACAATGTACAACAGAGCGCAGCACGACCACCGCGGACAACACTAACTACCTTTTTCGAGTTGTGTGAAAACGATGAATTTGCAAGAACATCGCTATATTCCGAAATACCACAATATTTCACTTGGAATCCATCATCGAAAACATTTCAACGACGAAAGCAAGGGGAGCGTGTTGACGGTTATCCAAATGTCCGTAAAACCGATGCCATAGGACGCATTTACACCATCCATCCGAACAACGCCGAATGTTTATATTTGCGTCTACTATTAGTCAACGTGCGCGGACCAAGATCATTTGATGATTTGAAAACTGTTAACGGTCAGTTGTGTGCGACGTATCGTGAAGCATGTCAGCGATTGCATTTGTTAGAAGATGATATGCATTGGGACACCGCACTTCATGACGCATCACTCACATCTCATCCAAAACAAATACGCGTACTATTCGCCATAATAATATCTACATGCCTTCCGTCAAATCCGCAAGAACTGTGGAATAAGTACAAAGCCTGCATGACCGAGGACTCATTAATTATGGCGCGTAATCGAGCAGACTTGCTATATACATACATTACAAATGTATAATGATGCTTTGATATTGGTTGAAGATCTGTGCCTTACAATTGCGAATAAGGCATTAGCGCAACTTGGCATAACTGCGCCCAATCGTTCAGTGATGGATATGCTTGACCATGAGCTTCAACGTGAACAACAATACGATTGCAATGAATTGCGTGCTTTCATACAAGCTATCATTACCAAATTGAATATTCAGCAGAAAAATGCTTATGATAAGATTACACGAGCGGTTGACAATAACGCCGGTGGATTCTACTTTCCGGATGCGCCCGGTGGTACAGGGAAAACGTTTGTGATCTCTTTGATTCTTGCAACTATACGGTCACAGCAGAAAATTGCGCTGGCAATTGCTTCGCCAGGCATCGCTGCTACTCTACTTGATGGCGGCCGAACAGCACATTCTGCATTGAAATTACCGTTGAACATCCAAGTCGTTGAAACACCAACGTGCAACATATCGAGGAATTCAGCAATGGCAAAAGTTTTGCGAGGAGCTGGAATAGTTCTATGGGATGAGTGCCCAATGGCTAACAAAAATTCATTACAAGCATTCAATAGAACAATGCAAGATTTACGACAAAAGCAACAACTTTTTGGTGGAGCATTAGTCTTATTATCCGGCGATTTTCGGCAAACTTTGCCAGTCATTCCTCGATCAACTCCAGCCGACGAAATAAACGCATGTTTAAAATCGTCAGTTTTATGGAGACATGTTCAAAGGCTGACTCTTGCCATCAACATGCGAGTCCAATTGCAAAATGATCGATCCGTAGCGGCGTTTTCGAAGCAGTTGTTGGACATTGGCGAAGGCAAAATACCAATCGATGATACCAGTTTGATCACATTGCCGAACAACTTAGGTACACTTTTACAATCGAAAGAAGAATTGATTGAAAGTGTATTTCCGAATATTGTTGTACACGTCAACGAAATCAATTTTGCCATTCACGAAAAACTGCCAGGAGAAGCTACAACATATACATCGATTGAATAGTGTTTTGAATCAAGATGAAGTAGTCAATTATCCAACTGAATTCTTTGGATCCCCCCGGTCTGCCACCGCATCGTTTGGTCCTGAAAGTCGGTTCACCCATTATACTTCTACGAAATCTGAAGCCACCGACTTTGTGTAATGGCACAAGACTTTCAGTCAAAAAATTGTGGCAAATTTGGTTGAAGCAACAATACTAAATGGCAAGGAGCTGGTGAAGTTGTACTCTTACCACGCATTCCCATGATTCCAACAGACATGCCGTTTGAATTTAGCGCTTGCAGTTCCCAGTACGTCTTGCCTTTGCGATGAATATCAACAAATCGCAAGGGCAAACGTTTCAAGTGTGCGACGTCAATTTGGAAGAACCGTGCTTCTCCCACGGCCAATTGTTCGTCATATGCTCGAGAGTAGGAACACCAAGGTGCTTATTCATTTACGCGCCAGGTGGACAAACCAAAAATGTTGTATACCAATATGTTTTACAAATGTTTTATAAATAAGTAACAGTTTTACAACAATAAATAAAACACAAAGTAAAAACCCTTAAGAGTTTTAATCGATTTAGGTGTAGCGAAGTGCACAGGCTAACAGCTAGTTCCATATATATTCTAATTGCCTCGTAGGTAAATACGGACGAATATGATGGAAGAATTCCGCCAGTAATAGTTGTCCCGTTAGCTGTGGTAACAGCATAGGCGGTATTTGTTAATTTGGACGCATCTGTGAAAATTTTTTTAAACTTCTTATTCTTATAGACGTTGGTTAGTTCTAAGAAGTTTTGTTGAAAAACTGTGTTACTGGTGGTGGATTTTTTAAAATTATGTAGAGATGTATTTATTGAAACATCACTAATCAGCCATTCAGGTTGAGTGTTGGTTGTATAAAATTTTGATGGGATATGAATGTTTAAAGTTTTTGCAAATTGAAGACAGCGGCGGAGGGTAGATTTAAGTTGAAAATTCCTTTTGTATTTTGCTGCAAGCGTTATACATTTCTGAATGCCAGAGTTTGGAGAATTAAGTATTTTTGGAAGAAGTTGTATAATTTTTTCCTAAACTCTTTTCTTTATTGACGGTAAGCCACTTTCTCCTAAGATACATTTAGTTGGTGATGTAGGAAAAGCGTTTAAGCTACGACGAATTGCGGCGTGATATGGAGCCTCCAACAGCTTAATGTTTGTGTTCGAGCACCAACCGTAAATCGGCAGGCCATAGTCTATTTGAGAGAGTATTATGGCTCTTGTTACATTAAGTGTATTTGTGTGTATAAATGACCGCTTGCTAGATAAATACTTAATTATGTTTAGTCTACTTGAAAGCGATTTTCTAAGGTTAATACAGTCATACTTAAATGTAAACTTATTGTCAAAATATATTTCTAATATTTTTAAGTTATTTACAAAAGTGATTAAAGTATTGTCGAAAATTAGATCTGGGTATGAACAAATCTTTTTTTTACAAATCTATATGCATAAAAATAAGTCCGTATATGTACGTCGCCGAACTAATCATAAACGTGTCGTGCGATTTCAACCAAACTTACACACTACGTAGGCAGTGGCCCATATATGGTTTATATGAAGTTTGGTTGAAATCCGATAACGCATGTGTGTGCGATGCGTATGTGAAGTGAGTGTGTTTTTGCCGCAGGCGTTTTTTGTACCGCATACAGCATTCATTAGTATTAAATACGAGTACATTTTGGTCGTTTGTGTATTGGAGACCATTGCACGGAGTGTTGCAAATAGCAATTTGTTATCATTTCTTTTTTCTCTTTGGACGTCATTGGTGATTGATCTTATCGTAATTGCTTTTTGAAAATATTAATTTCTTCGCATTTTTTGGTGAGTATTTTGATTAAAATAAATTAATTTTCGTTCTAATCATCGTTTTAATTTGAATATTTTGTTAAACAAAATTAAACAAACAATGATTACTGAGATAAAAATCGATTGTTTTGCTAAACAAGTGTTCTGATTGTTACAAACGACAAATCACAAATTTGATATTTTGTGAAAAAAATTAAAAAATTGAGTGAATTTTTTTTTGTTTAATGTCCGATCAGTGAGCTAGATCAGCAGATTTTCGTGTCTTTTCGTCACTTTTTGGAGCTTTTCGAGTGCAGACGATCTCGAGCGTTTCATTTTCGCTTTCGAACGGTAAGACAAAAATTATTTCGATTTTTTGGCCAATTTTTAATTGAATTTTGACACATTTTCAGCTTTTCGAGTCCAGAATTTGCTGGATTTCATCAATTTATTACTGAAGTTCTTTATTATCTTTAGTTTAGTTTCTTCTAAAAATGCCACGAAGAGCAAGAGCTGACATTGGACGTCGGTCGCGTAGAACGCAAAATAGATCAAACGAAAGGGAAAATCAATCGCAAGAACAGCGGAGAACAAGAGATTGCAAATACAAGGGAACGTGTTGCAAGATCGGTTTCAGATCGTAGGCCGACAAGTATTAATCAAAATTTTCAAAGGCGTGCCGCACAAATCTACGTTAATGTTGTTTGTTGTTGTTGGTGCTAGATTTAGATATAATCACGCAAGTTTGCATAAGTTTGTGGTTATGCACATAGAATTATGATGCGACAAAATCAAGAAAATCATATTTTGAAATGTCGGAGACTCTTTCATCAATATGTCGTAGACATGTTTGCAGAGATAGAAACAGAGCGTTTGAACTTTATTCAATTCAATCAACGGAAGTTGTGATCAGAAGAGTATATACATCTCCGCGAAGCAATCAATAATGATGGAAATGTTGACAATGTTGGACAAGTTGTTATTTTACCAGCAAGTTACACAGGCAGTCCAAGGCACATGCATGAATATGCACAAGATGCTATTTGCTATGTTCGTTTGTATGGTCGACCAGATTTGTTTATTACATTTACATGTAATCCACAATGGGACGAAATCAAGCAATATTTATCTGTAGGGCAATCTTCTACAGACCGTCATGACATAACTTGACGAGTATTTAGACAGAAGCTGAAGTCATTGATAGATTTTATTGTTTCAAGTTTTCGGCGAAGTTCGATGTTGGATGTATTCAGTGGAATGGCAAAAGAGAGGATTACCGCATGCCCATATTTTGATATGGTTAGTCAACAAAATAACAAGCGATCAAATAGATGACATCATCTCAGTAGAAATTCCTGATCAGGATGCAGGTTTATTTGATGTTGTTACAAAAAGTATGATTCATAGACCATGTGGTGTTCTAAATATTAATTGGCCATGTATGAAAGGTGGGAAATGCACGAAGCGGTATCCCAGAGATTTGATTTCCGAGACAATTAATGGAAAAGATGGTTACCCATTGTATCGCCGACGCTCAACGGATGATAATGGAAAATCAATAAATCTACGAGTCAATAATCTAGATGCTAATTTGCTAAAACATTGCTTTATTCACAAGTACCAACATATTACACTTGGAATGCATCTTGAAAGAAATGGAACAGACGTAAGCAAGGAAGACCAGTTCAAGGTTATGCTGGCATTTTTGAAAGTTATGCCATTGGACGTCTCTACACAGTGCATCCCAGTCATGCTGAATGTTTTTATTTGCATCTATTATTGATTTATGTTCGTGGGCCTACATCTTTTTTGAGTTTGAAAAGAGGTAACGGGGTCACACTTTTCGTCAAGCATGTCAGGAATTGCATTTAATGGAAAATGATAATCACTGGGATGCGACACTTAGGGATGCATCAGCAACAGGTTCTCCTCATCAAATACGAACAATATTTGCTATTATTATTGCAACATGTTTTCCATCTGATCCACTGCAATTATGGGAAAATTTTAGATATTTGTTTGGTAATTGCAAATAAAGCATTGACATAATTGGGTTTGGTGGCTCCAAATCGACCAATGCATGATGCATTCAATCAAGAAATAAACCGTGAAAAACAATATGATTTGAATGAGTTGACCACATTTATAAACTTGAATTTGCGTAAATTGAATCCAGAACAGGGACACACATGTGATACCATAATGGAATCAGTACGAAACGAAATTGGAGGAATGTTTTTTTTTTAGACGCTCCAGGAGGAACTGGCAAAACATTTCTGATTTCCTTGCTATTAGCGACTATAAGACCACAGAGTAATATAGCATTGGCACTTGCATCATCTGGAATAGCAGCGACGTTATTAGATGGTGGTCGGACAGCCCATTCTGCACTTAAATTACCACTGAATATGAATGTAAATGAAAATCCCACCTGTAATGTTTTCAAAAATTCAGGAATGGGCAAAGTCTGCAACAATGCAAATTAAAAGTGTGGCATGAATGTACAATGGCCCATAAGAAATCAGTGGAAGCGTTAGACAGGATATTGCAAGACTTGCGTAGTAATGATCAACAGATATTTGGTGGCGCTTTGATTCTGTTCGCTGGTGATTTTCGTCAGACATTTCCTGTGATTCCCCGTTCAACACCAGCAGATGAATTAAAAGTATGTTTAAAGTCATCTTATTTATGGAGACATGTAAAAATACTCAATTTGACTACAAATGTGCCAGTACAAATTCAAAACGATCCATCGGCCGACACATTTTCAAGGCAACTGTTGGCAATAGGCAATGGTTAACTAGCTGGTGATCGTGAAACTGGCTTAATCACTTTACCAGATAACTTTTGTAATATTGCACCAACAAAAGAAGAATTGGTGTCAAGTGTTTTTCCAAATATTGCAGAAAATTATCGCAATCATAATTGGTTGACTGAAAGAGCTATACTGGCCGCTAAAAAATAAAGACGTTGGTCAAACGAATGCAGACATTTTAACCCATGTTCCTGGCGAGGTTGTAACATATCAATCAGTTGGCACGGTTACGAATCAAGACGACGCTGTTAATTATCCGACATAATTTTTGAATTCCTTAGATTTACCCAGATTTCCACCTCATCGTTTACAATTGAAAGTGGGTGCTCCCATTATTATGCTTCGAAATATAAATCAACTACGATTATGCAATGGGACAAGATTAGCGGTTAAAAAGGTCATGAACAATTTAATCGAAGTAACAATTTTAAAGGGGAAGTTTAAAGGTGAAGATATATTGATTCCACGCATTCCAATGATTCCATCAGATTTACCTTTTGAATTCAAAAGACTACAGTTTCCAGTACGTCTTGCATTTGCTATTACAATAAATAAAGCGCAAGGGCAATCGTTGGAATTCTGTGGAATTGATTTAGAATATCCTTGCTTTTCACACGGCCAATTATATGTTTCGTGCTCACGTGTTGGCAAGCCTTCAGTTCTCTTTATCTACACAACAACTCATGGCAAAACCAAAAATGTTTCTACAAAAGAGCTCTAAGATAGTTTAAGTGATACATACTCTAAGATTGTAAGAAACTAGAATTAAAAGTTGAATAATAGGGAACAAAACCAACTTTATTAAAAACAAGTGTGTTTCTTTTCTTATTTTGTTTTACCGTGCGAAGCAGGCACCGGGCCCGCTAGTATGTAATAATTTACATTTAGAAGTTGGGATAGCTGCTCCGGAAAGTGAATCCCATTTTTTGAATTTCGTAAGTACTTCATTGAAAACATCATTAGTTGCCTGCGGATCTTTCAAATTAGTGTAAATAAAAGCATCATCGGCATACATAGTTATATTAATATTTTTTTATATTTAGGCAGATATCGGTGAGTTTATCAAACGCAATAATGAATAGAACTACGAATAGAGGGGAGCCTAGGGGTATACCGTTGTTAAAAGGGTTTACCTTCCAGTCTGTAAGTTGGCTTAGTATTGCGTGAACGCCAACGCGATCAAAGGCTTTCTCGAAGTCGGTGGCGTGATTTTTTGTGGCAATCGAGTCGGATACAAAATGTTGTAGTTGCAAAAGTGAATCGGTTGTACTTTGTCTGCTTCTAAAGGCAGTTTGATTATGTTTGATACGAATATTTTTAGTAATGAACCAAATTAGTCGCTTCGTAATAATTTTTTCAAAAGTTTTGCTGAGGCAAGAAAGCAAAGAAATAGGTCTATAAGAAGAAACCAGGTTGGACGGCTGGTTTGATTATTGGAATGACTGCGGCAGTTTTCCAAGCATGAGAATAGTATTGTTTTTTTGTTTGGCAATTAGAGGTAGATTTGATAGCATCGGATAAGATATACGATCGATGCCAGGTGTTTTGCCTTTGGCGTGTACGTGTGCAGATTCCAGTTCACAGTATGTTATCATATTGTCTAAGTGAATGGCCGATAAGGAAAGGTTTATAGGAGCGTAGTGCATGGAAAGCCAACGATGTTCTTCCTGGATGTATTCTTCAGAAAAGTTGCCGTCAACTGAATATTGAGACCAATGTTGTGCAAAGGCTGCTCCTATATCTATGGAGTCGCATAGCACTGTTCCCTCGGATTGAATAACTGCTATATGGGGGTGTGGGATACTAGTTAGGAGTTTGATGTCATGCCAAATTTTTTTGGATGAAGGGGAAATATGGGAGGTAAAAGTTTCAAAATTCTTTCTCTTGGCTGCATTGGGCGCACTTTTGAAATGAGCATTCGATTTTTTGAAGTTCATTATATTTGCATCGGTTAGGGAATTTCTTAGAGTCTTCCAGCATTCAATTTTTTGGTTGCGATGTTCTTGAAGCTCTTTATTCCACCAAATGGGGGAGGCTTTGAAAATTTTTCGCTTACTTTGGGGAATTGATTTGTTAGCTGCCGAGCGTATAGTTTATGTAATAAAAGAGGTTTCTTAGTTAATATTGCCTGCCGGCGAGTATTTCATACTATTTAATATATCTGCTTGAAATTTGTCCCAATTAGCTAAGTCTGTCTTAAATCGGGGGAGGTGAGTGTATTTTGTAGGATGTAGGACAGTAGCAATATTGATTGAAATCGGGGAGTGGTCACTACCTTTAAGTTCGGAAAAAACACTCCACTCGATTCTGGAAGACAATTCGGGAGAAAAAAAGGAGAGGTCAACATTGGTGAACGTTGAATGAGTTGAAAAGTGGGTGGGAGCGCCATTATTAAGTAATGACAATTGGTGGTTTGTTATAAGGTTTTTAATTATCAAGCCTCTTGGATTTGATTAGGGAGAGCCCCAAAGTGGGTTCCAAGCATTGAAGTTGCCAACCCATAGGAAAGGTTTGGTAAGCCGATGATATATACACCTTAGATCGGATTCGTTAAAAATTTGCTGGAGGGGAATGTAAGTTTAACAACACAAATTGGATGGCTAAGTTTTAATTTGATTGATATGGTAGACAATGTTAAAGTAATATATATTAAACATTTCATGAGGTATATGTCTTTTAACTAGTATACCAACTCCTTGTTTGTTAGTTTGTATGTTGTTTAAATTAAAAAAGTAGCCAGTGTATTGTTTGGGAAAGTATGTTTTTTGGATATTTGTTATTGGAATGTGAGTTTCCTGAATACATACTCGTATCACATCTGGATTCTTTTCTTTGATAAGTAGTTGCAGCTCATGTTAATTTTTCCAATATCCATTCATATTCCACTGGATGATTTTTAATACCATTGATGTAAATGAGAGAAAAGCAGAACGTGAGAATATGTATTCATGTGAATAGTCGTGTATGAAGTGTTTAGTTATCTAGCATTTCGTTTTCAGATGTGTTTTGTTCTAGAGTAGCGAGAACTTGAGAGAGTTGGGAGAGGTTGATAATATGATTGGAATTGAGAGAGAGAGAGTATGGTGAGTTTGGTTGAAAAGGTGGATTTATATTATAGTTTGTTTCTATTTCGATTTGATCTGTGATTGGATGTGAGATTTCTAAAACCGGAGAATTGGAAGTGTTATTTTGTTTGTTGGTGTGATGGAATTTTATAATTTATTTGTATTGCTGTATATGATTCTACTTTCGGGGAGTCTGGTATGTTGGTTTGTTTGCTAGGAGTGGAGGATATGTGGGAAAGGTCTATATTGCCAATATTGATTTGTGTTTTATTTAAGTTTTTTTTGTTGGCATTATTGTTGTTTTCGTAAATTGTTGTGTTGGTTTTGCTTGCGTTAGTAGTGGATGCAATGTCAGCATAGGAGCTATTGAAAGAGTTTGTTACGTTTGCTTGTTGTTTGTATATTTTTGTAGCTTCCCGCATTGAGCACTTGTTCATGGTTTTGATTTTTATAATTTCTTTAGCTTGTACAAATTTTGGACATTCCTTGGAGGAGGAGGGGTGTGCTTGGAAACAATTAGCGCGAAAAGTGCGACCACAGTCGGAAGGAGAATGAGGAGGGAGTGAACAGTTTTAACAAAGAGGAGAGCGTTGGCATTGTTCTTTGTATGCCCATGAATCTGACAAGATTTGCATCGCATGGGGAGGGGTATATATTGGCGAACTAATACTTTGCACCATGATATCGATTTTATTGGGTAAATTATAAAGATTAAAAGTGAGCAAGACCACTCCCGATGGTAATAATTTCCCATCGATATATTTTTTAAATTTATAAACTCGACCACTCCTTGGGACGATAATTCTTGAATGATTTCCTCTTCTGCAACTGTTTATTTGGCTGCCCAATTTAGCATTTTGCGATACTTCACTTACACTAGCAGATTTAATTGTTTCCAACTACTGCTTTAATTGAAATAAAAAACACTTTATACACTAAGGTTCTTTAACCAATTTATTTATAAAATAAATTTATATTTTATAAAAATTTTAAAATAGTAATGGTTTGCCGGAACTGGCGATCGGGGTTCCGCGAATCGAGGTCGAATTGGGTCGTCGCGGTTGAGCAGCGAGATGTATGGATCGATTTGCCTTAGATCGAATTGTCTTTTAAGTTGACGACGCGGCGCAGTGTAGAAGCGAATGTTTATGGTCGAATTGTATGTGTTGAATTGTGTTCGCTATCCTTTTTCCCATCCTTTTTGTTGAGTGGGTACAGGTGTGGTGAGTTGTGTTGGTGTGGTGTGGTGATGTAAGAGTATGGTGCCATCAGATGTGTTGTATTAAGCTGTCTTGCTAGGGTGCGCCAGTTTTTCTCAGGTAGAGTGAGGTGTACATGCGGGGAGATGCTTAAGTCATTTAAACATACTGGGCCCCCTAGGCAAATTTTTTGCCTAGTATTACGTATATGATGTTCAATGTATTTCGGCGGGAATTGGTGTTTGAAATAAAAAACATCAATATGTATGAACGGATCATATTGAAATTCCCTTCATATTTTATGACTTGGCGATTTGAATTATTTTTAAACTCGTTTATATATATTTTTATTGGCGGTTATTGACAATTTCTGTAATGACGGCTTATTATTTGTGGTTTTATTTAAAATTTCTTTACCATCGGCTTGGGAAACTAGCTGGTTTTTTGTTGCCTTTTCTGTGTTATTGGTTTTTAGTAACTCCACGCCTGGCTCAGATATGGCCAGAATGGGTACTCCTTAGCCCTGGAGTTAGGGCTGTGACAATAGAGGGATCTTGCGAGAGAGTGGCCGGTAATTGCGAACGGCTTCATTAGAATTCTAATTTTTTTAAACGGGATGTTCAAGCTTTACAACAGATTCTCACCAACTACCCTTGAGCGCTTAAGAAGATGCAATAAGAGCGACCTTAGCTATTTGTAAATGTAGGTGCGTCACTGTATCGCATTGGGAGTATGGTGATCCCTTAACTTGCTTTTGCGATTCTATTTATTTGAAAATTTAAGCCTCTTGAGGCACTTTTGTTATATTTTATTTTGTTATATATGCACTCTTTGGCGTTTAGTAGTCTGCCACCGCTCTAAGATCTGTTCAGAATTGTTTTTTTTTTTTTTTTTCATTATTGGCGAAAGCCATCCTGCGGGGTCGAAAAGTAACATATATTTGAGTTTTTAATATTGTTAGTCCGAAATCTTACTTTGTTTTTTCTACCAATATGTGAGGTATTGGAAAATTGTGGCTCTAGTGGTAGTCGTACGACGTACCGGCCATTATTTGATCGAGTAATTGTAGCTTTAGAGCAGTCTTCACAATACTGATCTTCTAGAGTTTGAAATTGCCTTAATTGTGAATTAAGGTATTTATTTGTATTGTACTCAACTTGAGTTGGTATGGTTGTAACTAGTTCGGTAACTAGTCCCCTTTGTGTTTCACTGTGGAGCGTTTGAACTTTTTGTGCCTTTGGGCAACATGGTGTGCCTTGGCAATTTTTTGAATAGTGGATTTCGGGATTTGCTTTTGTTAAACGCGTGGTTCTTTTTGTATAAGCGCTTTTTTGGAGTGAGTTAGGATGTCTGCTGTAATGAAGCATTGTATTATGTCTTTTATGACAATATAAGCAGTTAAATTTGCTTTTGCAATTTTTAAAATTATGTGTATGGGACAAGCAGTTTGTACAGAGTCTTTTTGATCTGACAAAGTTGTTCCTTTCGTTTATATTAAGTTTTTTAAACTTTTCGCAAGATTTTAGCTTGTGCCCTCTTGTGCATAGTTCGCATGACGTATGTATTCTTTGTTCGGATGTGAACGATTGTATTTTGTTAAAAGTTATGTTTGATTTGTTTTTGCTTCTAGCTTGGGGTCTATTTAAGCTTCTATTATGGTCGTGTTTATTTTTCTTAGTTTTGATTATTTTTTCTTCTAACCTTTCCGCAATTTCATATTGGGTGGTGAGAAAATCTTTCATTTGTTGCCACGTTGGGCACTTTTTTCGTGATGAGAGCGATTGCTCCCATAGAAGTAACGACTTTTCTGGTAATGCGGCGGTGCAAATGTTTACCAGAATTGGGTCCCAGCTGTCTGTGGGGATGTTAAGTGTCGATAGAACCGACAAACAATTAGAAACAGTGGATTCTAGTTTAATGAATTCTACACTTGTTTCTTTCTTAATTTTAGGCAAGTTTAATAGTGTCGTTACTTGCTTATCGACCAATATTCTTTCGTTTTCAAATCTAGCTTTTAGAGCTTCCCAAGCCAAATTGAAATTGTCGTCATTTAATGCGAACTGTTTAACTATTTCGCCTGCTTGACCTTTTGTTTTGTATCTGAGGTGATACAATTTTTGCGCTTGTGACAATTGAGGATGGTTTATGTACACGGCCATGAACATGTCCCGAAAGGACGGCCATTCTTCATAACCTCCGTAAAAAGTTTCTGTGTCACAAGCGGGCAACTCGAGTTGGATGCCTGAACATGCCTTCTGACTGTATTCTTGTGGCAGCTCTACTCCACTGTGGGGAGCAGGTGCGATTGCTTTTATGAGCTTTAATTGATCGGAGATCATAGCTTTCGTTTCTTCATATTGGTCCAAGCAGTTTTCGTAAATATCGTAAGCCGATGATTTAAAATTATGTGTATCTGAATCGTTAGAATCTAAAATGGCGTCATGAGCCACTTGGAGCCGAGTCCAAAAGTTTTCAAGATTTTGAATTTTGATTTCTAATAAAGATTCAGAGTTTTCATTAATCGGCAAAGAGGCAAATCTAGTGCAGTATCTTAATAAACTGTCACTTTGTGAAATGAATTTAACGACCTGTTTTGAGCGTGTAGCTCCTACATGTGTATTTTGATTTGTGTCGTTATGAACCATTTTTGCAAAATAATATTATTTAGTTATATTTTAGTTCGAAAATATATTTGAAGTGTTAATTGGTATTCAAAACCGCGCTTTTTATTAATTAAAATGTTTGATGTCCGAATTATTTATTTTTAGGTACACCCTAATAATTGGCTTGTATGTACTTGTTTTTGTGCAATTGAGAACTCGTCGCAGAGATCAATATGCTTTGTACATAAGTATGCACGAATTGTTTGTGCTTATGATTATGCTTCTGTTCTTATATTCTTAAGCAATTGAGAGCTCGTTAGAGAGATCAATTCGCTTTTTTTGATTAATATGCACAAATTGTTTGTGCTAATGTATGAGCAAACCATATGCTCTAATGCTTGTGTAATTTTGCTTTTTTTGTTTGGCAATATATTTGCACGACGAAAAGAGAGCGGGGGAAAATGCGTTCGGTAAACAGATGTCTTCCGTATGCACTATTATATATAAGTACGTGTAATATACCTGCACTCGGTAAATATGCATAGGTATGTCGGTTTTGTTGTTTTATATTTTTTTTTTTTTGTGTTGCTTTTTATATTATGATTTTAATGTTTGCCTTTGCTTATTTTGTTATATGCAATCTTGACGTGCTGCTTTATTAGCAGAAGGGATATTGCCGAAAATTTCTCATAAATGTTTAAATTTTTGATTTGTTGGTGTTGGACCAAAGTAAGTATATATATTTGAGAATATGTATATGTAATGATGTAGAATATATACAATATATACTAGATTAAAATGCGGTAATTTGAATTTTACAGTATAGTACAGCCGTAAATTTAACGAGTTCGGGGTTCCGCGAATCGAGGTCGAATTGGGTAGTCGCGGTTGAGCAGCGAGATGTACGGATCGATTTGCCTTAGATCGAATTGTGTTTAAAGTTGACGACGCGGCGCAGTGTAGAAGCGAATGTTTATGGTCGAATTGTATGTGTTGAATTGTGTTCGCTATCCTTTTTCCCATCCTTTTTGTTGAGTGGGTACAGGTGTGGTGAGTTGTGTTGGTGTGGTGTGGTGATGTAAGAGTATGGTGCCATCAGATGTGTTGTATTAAGCTGTCTTGCTAGGGTGCGCCAGTTTTTCTCAGGTAGAGTGAGGTGTACATGCGGGGAGATGCTTAAGTCATTTAAACAGCAACATTGTTGAGAAAAGGAGCGTATACGGTACCTTTCACTTGGTTGAGTGATGCGTGTAGCGTGGCTAATATGGGACACACGCCTACCAATTGTTTCGCCCTTAGAAATTTATCGGCTATTTTGTTATAATTTACCAGAAGCAATAGTTTTTCATCACGAAGAGTGGATATGTTAAGCACTTCACTGCTAATTTGTTTGATGGCATGATGTTAGACAATTGAACAGTTATTGGAGGTTTGCGTTTTTTTCTTTTTGGTCCCATGTCGAGTATAGAGAAGCGATTCTCCCTGATATTTGATAGCCTCGGAGCCATCGTACACGTGTAAAATTTTATGCTTTTGAGGTTAGAGTGCTAGTGAGCAATGTAAACACGAATAATTAAAGAAATAGAGCACTCACGAGCGGTGAAAAACGAATTAAGTAGTCGATGAAATTAAGAAAACACTGCGTAAGCGAGAAAACAAAAGATGTCTTTAAAAAACTGAAAAAAAAAATTATTTTATCCACTCTTAACAAGTAACATTTAAATATTATAAACATTAATTTAATTCTTAATTTTGGCTGTTGAAATTGTTGTTTCTGTAGCTGAACAGCTTATGATCGCAACGCTTAAACTCTCTTGCCTTTTATGACTCGGCTAATTCCGCTCGTTCGCGGATTGCGCCCCTCGCGTCGGTTGGGTGGGAGGAGGGTAATCGTTGGGTATTTTTATATTCGTTTGGTATTATTTAACAGTTTCTTATTTTTACAGAAAAATGCCACGTTTTCGTGGAAGAGCGAGAAATATTGGTCGACGTATCATATCAGTCGAAGAACAATAGGCGGATAATACAATATAAAATTAAGAAATCAAGTTGCACGTACTCGTGCAAATGAAAATTCAGGGCAAAGCACTCAACGTCTTCGTGCTAATACCTTAAGACAACGAGGGGCACGTCAACAAGCGACCAACACAAGTAGAGAACATAACAAACGGCGAAATCAGGATAATCGAGCATTGGCACGAGCATCACTTAATCGTTTTGAGTGGCGTGGTGCATCATGAGTTCTTGAACGGTAAATAAGGAATACTACCTGCAAGTTATGCGCAATTTGCGCGAAGCAATCCGCCAGAAACGCCCGGATTTGTGAAAGAACAAAAATTGGCTTTTGCACCACGATAACGCCCCTGCTCATACACATCGTTGCAGAGATAATACGATCCAAACAATTGAAGACAATCATCGTTCTTATGATGCTTTATGGTATCTCTTGATATTTTGGGAAGGAGAAGATGGATATCATTTAAATATTATCTTACAATTTTTTTAAGTCAATAATTTCTGTTCATTTCATAAGTATATTTATTTGCAGCTGAAGAACTGATAAAGACAGCTAGTGCTATAAACTTCTACGCATATCGATGGATAATTCGTGCTAATGAAGGCAACAACATTCTCCGATACAGACAACTATTTCATCAGTACATTGTGGATCTTCTTCTTCTTTACTGGCGTAGACACCGCTTACGCGATTATAGCCGATGTTAAAGAAATTAAACTGGTGAACACGTCCTTTTATTACGGCAATCCAAAGTAGAAGAAATCAACGACAGTAATACAATAGTTAAATGAAATATAAGGAGTAAGGAATACTAAGTAATTGAGGAACACCGCACAGGGTGCATCATGTGATATGAAATAATAAACTTAAAATAAATCTTAGACATCCTGCCCGGTCGAAGCAACTGCTTCGAAATCGTCCGGTTGTAAAAGTAAGCACAGTTTTTGTACTGCCCGGGTGCACACGCCATTAGAAGTCATCAATGTTGCGTTTCGAACAAGGCCATCACTGCCAGGATGTACCTCTGTTACACGACCCAGTCGCCAATGTGTTGGGGGGAGGTTCTCATGTCTGACCAGGACGATATCTCCCACCCGAATATTTTCGGAACGTCTGCGCCACTTACTTCGTGATTGTAGAGTCGCCAAATACTCCTCACTCCACCGATGCCAGAACTGTTGATGGATTCGTCGTAACCACTGCCAGTGCTTTAGTTGGTTGGATGGAATTTCCGCCACGTTCGGTTCTGGTACTGCGATAAGTGGGGCGCCAATGAGGAAGTCTCCAGGTGTTAGCGCATATTTGTCTTCAGGGTCATCAGTCAGCGGTATAAGTGGACGCGAATTCAAACAAGCTTCAATTCGAGCCGCGAGTATTTGTAATTGCGAATGCCACATCGCCTGATTACCGATGACACGAACCAAATGTCGTTTCGCTGACTTCACGGCAGCCTCCCACAATCCACCTTGATGGGTTATAAAGTGCCAACTCGTCCCAATGTTGGCGAGATATTGTTGATTCTGTTCACTGTGCCAAGCGGCTAGATCTTCCTTCATCATCCGATTGGCTCCGACGAAAGTTGTAGCGTTGTCGCTATATAAGTCACGACACAAACCGCGTCGACTAATAAAACGCGTGAAGGCGTCTATAAACGCCTTTGATGACAGGTCATCCACCAACTCGATGTGGACAGCTTTGGTAGCCATACATACAAAAACTGACAGATAAGTTTTCACTGTACTGCGCGATCTTTTAGTGCCAATGCGGACTGAAAAGGGACCGCAGTAATCTAAACCTGACACCAGAAATGGCCGAGATACGCTGACCCGATGTCGTGGTAATGAGGCCATCTGTTGAGTAATGGTAACTCCCCGATGTCTTCTGCAAATCACACATTTGTGTACCACACTGCGAACAACTTGCCTTGCATGAAGAATCCAATAGCGGTAGCGTAGGGTCTGAAGCATCAGCTGTGTACCGCCATGAAGGGTGTCGATATGAGTTTGGTGAACAAGCAACCTAAATAAATCGCTAGCCCTCGGAAGTATAGTTGGATGACGATGTTCTTCAACCAATGCTGATCTATGAATGCGGCCGCCTACCCGGATGATACCATGATCATCTATGTAGGGGTTAAATGCTAATAGTGGACTGGAGGTTGATAAGTTGGTTGCTTCGCGTAAGCAACGTAAGTCTTGAGGAAACGCGGACGATTGACCAATACGAATGAGCCATTCAAGCGCGTTATCCATCTCTGGGGTTGTAACAAGATGTTGTCGAAAATTGCGATACCTTGGTAACCAGCGCAGAACTATAGCTGTAGTTCTGATAAGTCGTCTGATGGAACTAAAACGCTGTGTTAGTGGAATATGTTTTCCATCTATACGCCGGGTGATGAGCTGCAATCTAATTGAGGATGCGAAGGTTAAAACACTTGACCTCTCTTCACTTTGCATAGTTATACGTTCGTCACCTTGTAACTCCGGTGCCTGGTCAAATGGGGTTGTTTTCTGACGTAACCAATCTGGGCCCGACCACCACAAATGGTGGTTCAGCAACTCTGATGGAGTGACAGCACGGCTGGCGCAATCCGCTGGATTCTGCGCTGAACGTACATAATGCCACGAATTTAATGACGTCAATTGTTGTATTTGCCGAACCCGGTTGGCAACATATGGCTTTAACATCACTGGCTGTTTGCGTAGCCAACTCAAGACAATACTGGAGTCCGTCAGTAAGTGCACAGAGGTATCCTGTAAACTTAGCGCCTTGCGAACATTACAAATTGCCTTGGCTAATAAAGAGCTCCACATAGTTCCAGTCGAGGGATTGTGACTCCTTTCAACGGCGCAACCTTGGTGCGTGCGGTAAGCAAGGATATCTTGGCTCTATCATCACTGTCAATAGTGCGTGCGTAAACCACAGCAGCATAGGCTTTCTGACTGGCATCACAAAAACCATAGAGGTAAGTACGATTAGTTGCATCCATACCAAGCCATCGAGGTACACGAACCTTATCGAGGATACTTAAGTCATCGCGAAATTTAGACCAAATATGACACAGATCTTTAGGTAGTGGAGTATCCCAAGATATACCCGTAGACCAAAGAGTCTGTATAAATACCTTGCCCGATATAATGACTGGTGCCAAAAATCCAGTGGGATGATACAGTTGGGCTACATCACTAAGAACTCGCCGCTTTGTCGGCATTTCATTATACTGCTTCAGTGATACCTTAAATAACAATTCGTCACTCACCGGGTCCCAACGCAGCCCTAGCACTGTAGCTATAGGTAGGTGAATATTGCATTCATGTAGAGAAGAGGATTCTCCAATTTTCGCTAGGACGGCGGCTCTATTCGAATTCCACTTCCGAAGTCTAAAACAACCTTTCGACAAAATCATGGATACATTCTTGGCTAAAATGACTGTGTCTTCAACGTTAGTACAGCTCGTAAGGAAATCGTCCACATAAAATGAAGAAAGAATGGCGGAACGTGCTGATTCGGCTTGATGAAGGTCAGCAATTACTCCAGAATTATCGACAGCACACTATTGTAACGCTCACACTGCGTTGTATGGGCCATGCCATACGTCACCGTCGTAAGTTGATATATTTTTATGTTCTCGTTCGGGGATTCGCGCCAAAGTATACGTTGGAGGTCTCGATCTTCCGGTGCGACTAAAACCTGGCGAAACATCTTTTCCACGTCAGCGGTCAGAGCAATGGCGTATCTTCGGAATCGGAAAAGGATATCGTTCAACGAATTCTGAATTGTTGGACCCACACGCTGTATATTATTTAGAGAAACACCATTTGATATTGGTGCTGAAGCATTAAAAACGACACGAAACTTGTCCAGCACGGCATGATGCGGAATGTAATATACACGATTGGAATCATTGTAGGTACCTAGAGCTTCCATGTGCCCTAGCCCGATATACTCCTTCATGAAAGCGATGTATTTGTCACGTAGTGGTGTATCGGAGGAGAGTCGACGCTCCAAACGATAGAATTGCCTTAAAGCGCAGCCATAAGAGTCGCTTAGGGGTGGTGCGTTAGCTTGCATTAGTAAACGCACCATGTAACGCCCTTCCAATGTTCGTGAATGAGTCGTTGAGAATATTTGCTCACATTCATCATCAATAACCTCGTCGTCTTCAGACCCTTCGTCGAGCTTCCAAAAGCTGCTTACAATCTCGTCCAAACGAGACTCTTCCAAAATGTTGGCGCTATATAAGCGCAAGCCTGAATCGTTTATTGAAGATGTTGATGCGGCCTAAAAATAACCCAACCCAAACTCGTAAGTTGTGCATGTGGTTCGTTAGGACCACCCTTGATCGTGTCTCCCTTCAGAATGAGACCCCAGACGTCAGCTCCTAGCAGAAGGTCAATGCTTCCCGGAGTACCAAAATGTGGGTCTGGCATTTGCAGCCCAGCCAAGTGTTTATACTGATTTCCAAAGATTTGTGCTGTTGGAAGCACCGATGTAATAGATTGAATGACGAAGGCATGAATTGCCACGGAAAATTGCGAGTGAGTTGACTTGAGTGTTATTGCCACGACGCCCTTGGTGCGTGTACAGGATAACGCACCAATACCCTCGACCGCTACGTCATAGCTGCTTCTATGAAGATTCAAAGACCCAGGACCGCACAAAATCCTCGCCAACCGTTCCTCCCAATTGTCCCCAGAAACATATGCACATGCTGTTGCCAGAAGTATGATCAGGTCACCCCGAACATGGCATCCAATAACAGAATCGTGACGTCATAACGTAGCTTGAGCCGGCATTAAAGGTGGACCAGGCTGAGGTTTAGTAGTTGTAGGAGTTTCCACTCTCCTTGTGGTGAGAGGAGGGGCAGACCTTTGTGGCTCCCGACAAAAAATGGTATTATGCCTGCAGCCACATTGACGACGTCCTCCAGCTGGACACTGTTTCGACATATGCCCGGACCTCAAGCAATTAAAGCATAGGCCTGTTTTCCTGAGAGCATCAAAACGTTTCTCCGGTGGTAAGTCCAATAACGTTGGACAACGCGTGACCTTATGTTGATTTTGACAATATTGACATTTTGCTTCTTCCATTGAATGGTTGCATTTGACGGTGCGCGCCGTTGATACACGCTGATGTTGACGACTGGATGTGTCGGTACCATCTACGACTTTAACAAGCTCCGTTGACAAATTTTGAGCCCTTTTCTCCAAAAACTTGAGTAGCTCCGACAAGCTGGACATTTCCGTTGGGGAGCAGTGCATGCACCATTCACGCCTTGTTGTAGGAGGGAGCTTTGATACCACAATAGGCACCGTTAATGCATCCCACTCTTGAACGGGTAAATTGATAACGGCTAACGAACGCAGAGAACCGCTAACCACATCCACAATATGCAACAATGATTGCGCTGACTCCTCTGACGCCAACGAAAAGTTTAGGAAACGTGCAACATGAATTTCAGCCAACTGCTTAGGGTTG
Source organism: Bactrocera dorsalis (assembly GCF_023373825.1). Classification (NCBI taxonomy): domain Eukaryota; kingdom Metazoa; phylum Arthropoda; class Insecta; order Diptera; family Tephritidae; genus Bactrocera; species Bactrocera dorsalis. Next base: position 22,109,312 of record NC_064308.1, on the reverse strand, counting down.
TCGTATCATTCCTTCAAAGCTGTCCACAGTTCTTCGTAACCTCCTGAATAAATATCACCAACTAATGGCACCGCTGAGCAGGGAACAGCTTGTCGCAGCTTACCAAGTTTGTATGCGGTGGGTAATTCTCGGTTGTGCACCAAGGTCTCGAATGCGTCCTTGAATGCCAACCAATTGTGTAACGCGCCATCAAATGATGGAATATGTAGAGGCTCCAATTTCAATTCGACCGACGAATTCATATTGCCCTCCGTACGAGCGTACGTCTCGTCATTCTTGCTCGGACGCAAGCGCATCAGACTGGAACATAACTCATTGTACATCTCTTCGGTGACGTCCCACTACGCTGAATGTACTTCCAGCTCCTCCTCTTTCACCAGACTCAGGAGCGCCTCGTGGTTTATGAGCGCTCGTAATGAGATCTCGCCGAATTCAGCAGTTGTTCAACCCTGGGTGCATCTAATTCACCCGTGCTCGGATTGCGCACCTGTTCCATGGTGCGAGAAATAGCCGATGCATGGAACTGGCGAAGATTTATTTCTGCCATGCTTTACTACGTATGTAAAGTGCGGGTATGCTTTACAATTACAACGGATATTTTATCCGAAAATATCGCGTGAATCCTTTAGGATAGCGTTAAAACAATTTATTTACCGAAACCGCCAATTGAAACTCTCAAAATTAAAATAGTTCTTAGTCCTCACAGGAGGCACCAAAAATTATGTTAAGAAATTAAACTAGTGAACACGTCCTTTTATTACGGCAATCCAAAGTAGAAGAAATCAACGACAGTAATACAATAGTTAAATGAAATATAAGGAGTAAGGAATACTAAGTAATTGAGGAACACCGCACAGGGTGCATCATGTGATATGAAATAATAAACTTAAAATAAATCTTAGACAGCCGAGTTTCTTCTTTTCGCTACGTGGCGCCATTTGGATATTCCAAGCGAAGCCAAGTCCTTCTCCACTTGGTCCTTCCAACGGAGTGGAGGTCTTCCTCTTACTCTGCTTCCCGCGGCGGGTACTGCGTCGAATACTTTCAGAGTTGGAGTGTTTTCATCCATCCGGACAACATGACCTAGCCAGCGTAGCCGCTGTCTTTTAATTCGCTGAACTATGTCAATGTCGTCGTATATCTCGTACAGCTCATCGTTCCATCGAATGCGATATTCGCCGTGGCTAACGCGCAAAGGACCATAAATCTTTCGCAGAACTTTTCTCTCGAAAACTCGCAACGTCGACTCATCGGTTGTTGTCATCGTCCAAGCCTCTGCACCATATAGCAGGACGGGAATTATGAGCGTCTTATAGAGTTTGGTTTTTGTTTGTCGAGAGAGGACTTTACTTCTCAATTGCCTACTCAGTCCGAAGTAGCACCTGTTGGCAAGAGTAATCCTGCGGAAAAAATTAATAAAGTGCGGTAAAACAAAACAATATACTATATATGTATATATATGTACATGTATACACTTGCGAAAGCAAAAGGCAAAGTGCGGAACAAAAGAAGAGTACAGTAACGAAAAACAAAAAAAAAAAAACAAAAAAAAAAACACGGGGGCGAAATTATAATAGAATGGAACATAACTCAATATAAACGGACGCGAAAAAAAGAAAACAATAAAATAAACAACACCAAAATCAAACCCAACCAGCGGAGACAAGAATAGTAGAGTAAACCCTGCATGGGAACAGCTACGCCCCTCAAATCTTCTGTCAAAGTGAGTCGTATCGATTCCTCTTAGTATTTTAATACTGTATATATACTATATGTGTATGTTTGAAGCCCATATTGGCAATACTAATTTTAAATATTACATTGCAACCTTGTATTTTTCACGTACTCACCTTTTTTGTTCACTTCAACCACTTTTCAGAGTAAATTAAAATACGAATTCAGATGTTTATACGGGTGTATATTTATGGGGGTGTGTACCCAGTACCCGATTTTATTCAAAAATCGGATATAATTTAAAAACACTAAACTGGGTCGAACGCAGGGAATCGTGATATACTTGCGGAAACGCGCACCGTTCTCTGCTGATGTCGTAACTGTGATGTTATAGCGCAGACGCGTACAGATCGCAGCTGAGATCGAAAAGGAGGTGAGCGGTCCTCGTCGGTCCTTTTTTCCCCTTTGGTGTGTGGGATCAGATGGTGTGATGTGGGTGGTGTGATTGTGGTTGGTTGGTGTACTTGTGTGTGGGTGTCGATGTGTGGTGCTCTCATGTTGAATGTGGATTGTAAGCGGTGACATGGTGAGTGTTGTGAAAGTTGCGTGTCAGTGTTGTGAGGTCGAGTCTATGTTGTGTGGTAATGTGGTATGTGTGTTGATGGCCATGTGCCTGGGCGACATGCTATCGTTGCAGAGGTGTCATCCTCTTGAAGATGCCACAGTGTGACAACCGATGTCGGCGGCTACATAGCGCGCATTGAAGCTGTGGTGGTTCCGGAGCCAGTGGTTGCGTGTCACTACGCGGAGCAGTTGGAACTTCTCGGAGGGCTGCGGTAGATTTAGAGCACGGAACAGTAACGCCCGAACGTGCAGTGGGCGTAGGTGCAATTGGAATCTCGGCATCTAGATTGATCTGTTATTTGTTGGTATTTATTGCTAGTGGGTTATTTTATTATTATTATTTTTTGTTTCATTGTTTATTAGTTACGGTTTACGTTTCGGTTTTATCGGCGGTTAACAGAATGCATAATTAATTTGTGTACGGAGATCGACTACGCAAATATAACCGTCTGAGCCGTGGCACAATTTGCCTTTTCAGAGGCGTCGCAAAGGCCGTATAGTTTTCCTTTGTATTCGGGTATAGCTTACCCACCGTTGAATTTGTATCTGCGAAATGTCGGTCAGATTATTAGCGACCATTTTTCTACGCGAAGTCGTTTCACTTTTGCGTCCCAGTCGGTTCCGTCTAGCCATAATTCTTGAATCAGAATTTTCGCTTGGGATCGAAAAGTTTTGTCACCGAGGATAAAATCTGTCTCTTCGTTATGGTGGATAATGCGGATATGGTCTCGGTCGTGTATGAAAACTGGTCCAATATCGCATGCCTAGTATTTTTTATTGTATCTTTATTTTCGAACATAAGAAAATAAGTATCCAAAAAAATGTCATTCGGTGTATTTTTTTAGATATTTGGGAGATTAGCTGTTATCTTTTTAGAAACCATGCGGTGTTGAGGGCATTTATTACCTGTGATAAGGACTCGTACGCTTGTGGAAGACTGTGGCTACCCAGACAGGATATCGACTACATATGTACGTTTGAGTTTTTAAAACTTGTGTTGCCAGAGGAAATTCTGACTTTGTATCTTCTGCCAATTCGTGGAGTGTACCAGTGGCTAGGCATGGGGCACATTTCGGAAAATAATTCGCTGAAAATCTTGATCACCTTTATGTACGACTATTTATCGATAAATTTTTTTGACATCCCCATTGAAAACGTATTTGGTGTATCTTGATCCATTGAAGACAACTATACTTTTTTGTTGTTTTCTTTGTTGCTTTACTACTGCATAATGTGGCAAGTACGAGTAGAATGAGTAGTATTTGCCTTTAATGATTTTTCGCATGGGCTAATCTCTTCCATGTGATCTAAATGGAAGTATTCTTCTAAGACACCATCATTATCTTATTTGAGCTCACCTTTTTTAAGTATATTTTTTCCATGCTTAGAAACTGCTGTAATGCAGAAGTGCGAAAGTGGCCTATGGTGAGTGGGTCTGGAAGTTGTTGTTTTAGTCGCAGTTGTACGACGTACCGACCATTATCTGATCTAGTAGTTGTGGCTTTGTATCTTCAGGTGTTGTAATTGAAATAGGGGGGAGTTCTTCTAACTTCCAAAATTATCACAATTGTGAATTGAAGTTCTCGTTTGAGATTTCCTTAACTTGAGTTGTCATTGAGGTAACTGGTTCCGTAACTAGTCCATTCAGTATCCAACCGAATACAGTATTTTGAGCTGGAAGGGTGTTTGAACACCTTCTAGTATAATTAATGCCTAATAAAAAGTTTATTTGACAGGGGATTTTGCAGTTGGGGTCTGCTAGCTTTGGGTGTATAACCTTTTGTCAATCCATGCTATTTTTATGATAGCTTGGAAGCATGTAGGTAAGTTGCGGTAAGACTTTAGCTTCTGCTTGAATGCGCTTATATGCTTGGGGGGGAATTAGGGTAATGAGGCAGGTTTTATTTGAGTTTTGTACTACGCTTCCGACCATTCCCATAATTTCAAAAATTTGCTTGTTTTGTTGGCCTATTCTGTGCCCTAGATGCTATGAATGATCGTTGGGATCCTTGGTTTATTGCGGCTCTGAGTTTGAACAGTTCTCGTCGATGTTTGACGGAAACAACTGCTATAGGTAGTAGCACTCTACTTTGATTCTCACTGTGTAGCGATTGTGATTTTTTTGTCTTCGAGCAACATGTTGTCTCTTGGCAAATATTGGGATTTTGTTTATCGGGAGATGCAGTTGCAACTAAAGCCGTGGTTCTATTTGAGAAAGCGCTACTTTGGGGTGTATTGGGAAAATTATTAAAGTGTACCATTTAACGATGCCTCTTGTGCCAATAGACGCAATTAAATGTATTTTCGCAATTACTCAGACTATGAACATGGCTCAAACAGTTTGTGCAGAGTGTTTTTGACCTGACAAAGTTGTTTCTTTCGTTAATGTTTAATTTTTTTAAACTTCTCGCAAGCTTTAAGCTTATGCCCTCCTGTATATAGTTCGCATGGCGCATGTTTATTCCGTTCAGATGTAAACGATTGTGTTTTGAAAAAGCTACGATTTAAGTTTTTGTAATTTCTAGCTTGGGATCTAATGAAACTTCGATTTAGGTCACAATTTCACATTGGGTAGTTAAGAAATATTTCATTTGCTGCCATGTTGGGCATTTTCTTCATGCTGAGAGCGATTGCTCCTACAAAAGCAACGATTTTTCTGGTAATTCCGCGGAGTCGATAAAACCGACAAACAATTTGTAACAATGGATTAAAGTTTTATGAATCCTTCACTTCTTTCTTTCTGGAGTTTTGTAAAATTCATTAATATCGACACTTGTTTGTCGACTAAAACTCTTTCATTCCTACATGTTTCTTTTAGCCAAGCGAAACTTAAGTTTTCGTCATTAAGAGCGAACTGTTTGACTATTACGCCCGCTTGACCTTTGGATACAAATTTTTGCGCTTGCGATAATTTAGGATTGTTTATGTACACGGTCATAAACATGTCCCGGAAGGAAGGACATTGTTCAAAACCTCCATGAAATATTTCTGTATCACATGCTGGCACTTAAAGGTGAATGCCTGAACTTGCCTCTTGGACTTGTGTTTGTAGCAGCTCTTCTCTGGGATATGGATTATGTGCAATTGAATTTATTAGTTTTAATTGATCAGAGATCATGGCTTTTGTATCTTCATACTGGTCTTAGTAATTTTCGTATTTAGCGTAAGCCGAGGTTTTGAAATTTTCAGGTAGATCTGAATCGTCAGTTTCTACAATGGCGTCATATGCCGCTTGGAGATGTGTCCAAAAATTGCCAATATTTTGATTCTTGATTTCTAGTACTGATTCAGGGTTATCTTGAATCGGCGAAGATGAGAGTCGAGTACAGCACATATTAAACTGTCACTCTCTGATATAAATTTAGCGTACGAAGTATCTTTACCCCGTTTTTGTTTTGTAGCACCTTGCTTCGATTGTGTAGATTCTGCCAGTGTACACGGACTTTTTTCGTAAAAAATCATTTTTGGTATTTTCAGAAACGTATAAGATTTTGATTCCTTTGAATCGTTTTTCATTTAGATGAAAGGAAGTGATATATATACATATACGAGGGCTGTCTGATAAATAACCGACCGAACCATGATGCAGGCGACTTTTTCAAATTTTTTTTGTTTTTTTCTACATAGTCTCCTTGTAGCTCCACACACTTCTCCCAGCGATGCTCCCATCTCTGCAACCCTTCCAAACAGAGCACTGGAAATGTTCATGCGCGCACGTTTGTGGTCTAGCGTAAGCACACGCGGCACCCAACGCGCGGACAGCTTTCTCATGCCCAAATCTTGGTGACAAACACGTTCTTTTGACATCTTCATAGTCTCAGCTATTTCCCTAACTTTAATCCGGCGGTCGTCTAGTACCAATTGATGAACTTTAGCGATGTTATCGTTAGTAGTTACAGTTCTTAGACGCCCAGGACTTTTATCATCTTCCAAGCTCCTGCGACCACGTTTAAATTCAGCTGCCCAAAATTTTACGGTGGTAAACGATGGTGCAGAGTCACCATACACAGAGTCCAACTCATCTTTGATTTGTGAAGGCGTATTGCCTTTCAAAAATAAAAATTTAATTACAGCTCGATATTCAATTTTTTCCATTTTGGGGAAATCACCGAAATAGACTCACAAAAACGACTGTCAACAGATAATTGCGCAAGATAAAATTTTGAAATTTTGGCGAGTAGTTATTATAATATGCACAATTTGAAGTAGAAACTTTTTTTTCAGATGTGCCGCTAGCTTCACGTTGAGGTCGGTTATTTATCAGACAGCCCTCGTATACTTGTATATAATTTTTTCTTTTGATTTCAATCAAACGGATAAATTGTGAGAACCGTAAACTCTTTCACGTCGATAAGAGCTTTAATTTCTGTTAAAACTAATAAATTACGCGTTTTTCAGTTTTAGCGGTCGCGCGGATGTATTTACATAATTTTGTATTTGTATTTACTTGAATTTTGTGAAATCGATTAATTTATTTTTATTGAAAATACCCAAGTAGTGTATAAAATCAGAGGCAGATTTTCAGCCTTATATGTATGTAGTGTAGGGCTGCCATACGTCCTGGTTTACCAGGATTTGTCCTGGTATTGCACGAATTGTCCTGGTGTCCTGGTCAACCCTTAAATTGTCCTAGTCTACTGTCAAATTGTCATGTATGTGAATAAAAAAAATGAAGAAAAAGCTTTTCTTTTTTCAGATTATTGTTAGAGCGGATTCACACTTGTCAAGTACTTGAAAGCAAGAGAAATTTCCCCTGCTTCTCACCCCTCTCATCCTATGCGAGCAGAGTTGCTTTCAAGTACTGGACAAGTGTAAATCCGCTATTATGAAAAAATGTTCATCGTTAGGTTAATCGAAAATCGATAATGAAATTTGTTTCTTCTCTATCATATTGAACATATGATTTATGCATTGCTGAGGAACGTGGATTTGTATCGCTCGTAAGTTTTTCTATTTTTTTGTTTAATAAATTTCATTTAAATGTTATTTCATTCTTCTGTAGCAAATGCACAACAGCTGAATGGTCGTATATGAAAAAAGGAAAAACTGATGACACTGCGTATTGCTCGATATGTGGATTTGACATTAAAATTGCAAATGGAGGAAAGTCAAGCATTCAAGATCATGTAAAAAGTGCTTAGTGCTTTCAAAAATAACAATTGCTTCATGTTCAAAAGATATTAGTTCTTTTATGGTGAAGAAGAATACACAACTTGAGCATTTGATAAAGGTTGCTGAAATCACAAGCGCCTACAGAATTGTAAATCATCATCAATCATTCAGCTCCTTGAATTGTACCACAAAACTGGATGCCGTATTATATCCAGATTCAAAAATCGCCGCAAAACAATCGAACGCCAGAATAAAAGCAACAGCCATCATAAAGAATGTTTTGGCACCACATTCAGTTACGGAATTCACTAAAACACTAAAAGATCATGTTCCATTCTTTGGAATATCTACCGATTCGGCAATCGAGCACAGAAAATGTTCCCCCTGATAATTCATTATTTTACGGAGAAAGGGTTGGAAAAAAAATTATTAAAAATACAGTCATTGCCAAATGAAACATCCGAAACAATAACAACATACTGCATCGATGCACTAAAACAGCTGATATTCCACCAAAAAATCTTACTGCTTTTGGTGCAGACAATACAAACGCGAATTTTGGGGTCAGACAAAGGAATGGCGTAACTAACGTTTTTTGCAAGTTGAAATCCGAATTGGGTCGAGAAATAGAGGGCATTGGTTGTTCTGCTCATATCCTCCACAACACTATTTCACGTGCTACAGATGTACTGTCAATTGACATTGAATCTGTTGTTTTGAAGATATATAAATATCAAAGAATTCTTTGAGGTTGAAAAAAGAGCAGCGAAAGAAATTACTGACTTTTTTAAAAATCCGTTTGCAGAACTATATTTTACATTCATACACAGCCAAGCATTTGTAATTGAGAAACAAATCAAAAAAATTGAAAAGCGAAATATTTCAGTTATGGAAGTTCAATTAATTTTAAGTGAAACTATATGTGATGTGAAAGACAGATTTGAAAACAATTTTATTGGAATTCAAACACAAACAGTTTTAAATAATTTAAAGAACAGATGTTTGAATGATAAAGTTTCTGATTTTGAAAATGACGTTAAAACTTTTTTCACGACTTCAATTAACTACTTAGAGGATTGGGTGTTCCCCTTAAAAAAGTATGCAATTTTTAATTGGATGACATTAAAAAATATACCTGAATGGACTGACGTTCCAAAAACGATAACTCATTTACAAGAAAAAAATATTATTTTGTCTGATGAATCCTTCCAAGAAGTTTCATATCTTAAGTCATTTTTAGAGATAAATAAAGAATATCTAAAGGATAAGGATACAATTAAAAATGGTTATATTTTTTTGAAAAAACTTCTGAAAAGGAGCGAAAAGAAAATTTGTTAAAGATAGTACAATATTTATACGCAATGCCCAGTCATAATGCTTACGTAGAACGTATTTCACAATGGACCAAAGAAAGAAATTCTTTAAATATTGATACATTAGAATGTATCATTCAATGTAAGTTTAATTTTAATATGACATGCTATGAATTTTACAACTATATCAAAGAAAAAACTGAAGTTTTGCGCAAAGTTCAAAGTTCAGAGAAATACTAAGACTTATAATAGTCTTTTTTCGAATACATGTTTAAGTGAACTGTTAATTTTTTTTTTTCAAATTAATGTTTGATAAATTTATCAGTAAAAAAAAATTTTGTTTTTTTTTTTTTTATAAATGGGAAATTTTTGGGTAAAGTGTCCTGGTGAGCGGAGTCAGAGTTACGGCAGCCCTAATGTAGTGCGAAGCGAAATTGATGAAACAGCTGTTCATACATGCGCAATTATATACGTATGTTAATTCATCCTAATTGTGGTGAATTCGCCAATTCTTTATTTACTCTGAAAAGTGGTTGAAGTGAACAAAACGGGTGAGTGTGTGAAAAATACAAGCCATAAAGAACGACAGACGTGTGAAATAATAAAGGATAAGAAACTGACCATGTGTTTGCATTTGAACTTCTCCTAAACGGATGGACCGATTTTGACGAAATTTTGTGTGTATGTTCAAGGAGATTTGAGAATGGTTTAGATTTACAATTTGGTCCACTGGAAAATGTTTTTAAACTATTTTTTCATTTTTAATCAATTATTAATTTTGGAATGTTTGACTGATAGATGGTGCTACCAACGCAGTATCCAATATTCAAACCTTAAATTGGCGTAAACGTGCATTAAACAAAACGATGCCAAAGTGAAAGGCGACATCTGTGGATCAAGTTTTTATATTATGGACAGAGTTCGTTCTTAAGTAATAAATTGGGTGATTCAATACATCTCTGGGTAGCTATAACATTTTTTTCATACCTGCTAACTATTGGAGGGGGTATCTTGACAGGCAATTTAAAATTGCAAAAGGTCTGGCATAAAAAAATAGCGGCATAACTGAAGTGTTGATAAAAAAATTTGAGATATACAGAAATCTTTTCGAAGCATTGCACAGAGCAATACAATATTTAAACGGGAACGATGAATACATATATGCGTACAATTTCAAACTGATCCTTCCTGAAAAATAATAAAATTGCTAAATATTGGGAATGGTAGAATAGAACTGCAATCAAATACACAATGCAAAGAATTAAAACTGGCTCATTTATCATTCGATGAATAATATACCACGGGCATCCCAAAAGACTGATGCCATAATCTTGCTAGCAGATTTTTTGTCTTTCCACGCTTGAGAACCGTTTCTTAATATGCAGTCCACTAGGCTGACAACCGATTGGACTTCATTGATTTCACTGATGCACAGCCCCAATTCAATTACCCCAAAAACCAATTCTTTCTTAACGCACGAAATGCTTTTTGATTCATTTTTGTTGCTTCATCAAAAATGCGATTACTCCTTAAATAATACTTATAATCTAACTAATAGAAATCATATACATAGATGGTATTAGTAGTACTACCTATGTATCAGCCACAGTAAAACATAGGAGGGTCCTCTCGTACATATATATAAAAGAAAAAAACAAAGAAATTTACAAAAAAAGAAATACATTTACATATCCATATACATATACATAAAAGAAAGTCGTGTTAGTTACACCATTTATAACTCAAGAACGGATGAACCGATTTGGCTGAAAATTGGTGATGAGGTAGCTTAGAACCAGGGTAAGGACATAGGATACTTTTTATCTCTTTATGCTGAGATTCAATACAATTCATAAATACAAAAATTATATTTTAAATCATAATCAAATTTGTTCAAACTTCTTGTAAGAATCATTTGAAAATGATTGGTTCACCAAAAATGCTATATCTTCTTAACTAATAGTCATAATCTTAATAATAGAAATCATAAAGATGGCATTAGTAGTACTAACTATGTATCAGCCACAGTAAAACGTGGACGGGTCCTCTAGTGTATATGTTGACGCCGCCCCGCCCAATTTCTTTTGCCACGTCTGTATCGGCAGAGCAATCTTTTCCTTTCTTGTTTTTCGAAGTTTTAATTCGAACGCAACTAAACACTAACTAAAAACAAGTTGCGGCCTCTCTTCCTTTGCGCCATCTCACCGATCCAGACGTAAGTGTGTTTCCAATTTTTTTAATGAAATATATTTATTATAAGAAACTTTTTGGTTCTTCTTCTTAAAGTGAAAGTGCATAATTTGCCCGATTTAGCAACAGGCAAGTTACAGCCAAACATATTTTGGATTTGTGCTCTGCAAGCTATAAGGCAATAGATTGGTTAATTTGTGCATAAGTTATAATATGTACAAAACCAATTGCGCTGTGTAAAGTGGAGACCAAAACTTATTTCTGGCACTCTACCCACAAAATCAACGCACAAGACTGCAGGTAGTATTGTACTTCATTTAAGTACAATAATAAATACACCTAGCAAATGCACTGATTATTTCACTTATAAAAAACACACACTGTTATTCGAAAAAAATTATAAATTTCTTGGACGCGCAAACATCGTCTGGAGCGTCAACAATCTCTCGCGGTTTTTTTGTTTTTTCTTATGGTTAATTTGAGTGTCTAGTCGCTCAACTCTGCCTTTCCATATATTGCTAGAATAGCAATAAAGGCAAGCAGCAATAACGCAACTGCAGTTTCGCGAGTGCCAAAAAAAATACTAAATTACAAGTGAAGTGAGCGACGGCAAGAAAGCCAAACAGCTAATCAAGGCAGCAAAGTGAGAGCAGCACAGGCAAGCAGCAAAGGGAGAACACCACAGGCAAGCAGCAAAGGGAGAACACCACAGGCAAAGCGGCAAAGGGAGAGTAGCAAAAGCAAAGCAGCGTAGCAGATATCCCAGAAGGACAGAGTAGTGGTGAAATCGAAATAGTACGAAAATGACCCCGTGAACAAAGTGAAGGTGATTAGTTGATAAATCAAATAAGTGCTTGTGAATTTTTATATGTATTTGTATTTGCATTTAAATAAAGCAATTAAGCACAAATCAATTTTGTTTGTGTACTTAGTCGAAGACTAGGCGTGCAAGTGCAATTTGGGAAAAATACTTTGAGAAAATACTTCACTAAATTTATTAATTTTTTGTTCTCTCGAAATTTCACGCTTCATAAAGAAACAACGCACTGCCTATCATCAACTCAAATTGTAGTTTGTCCGTGATTGGTGCTGTAACTTTTGAACTTTTTGCAACATATTTGCAAATATTTTTTAAATTTTAATTTCAAAGTTTTAGATCCGATTTTGTGCAACATTTTGCAGTTCCGGTTCAATTTTCGAACACAATGGAAGCCATGAGAGCATTGATCACAGCTGCAGACGCTCTACTGGAGTTTGAGGAGTCTTTTACTCCAACAGCGGCGTTCAACCAAAGCCCAACTTCAAATTCAACAGTGATTCAACCTGAACGGTTACAACAAACTGTAGAACCCGTGAGGTATTCCATCAACCTTCGAAAGCGCCACTGACGAATGATGGATTGATGGATTCGCATTAGCTTGGAATAATTTGTTGTGTAGATATGAAAACAAGCGAGTGCTTGTCAACACACAATTAAATTTATTGTTCAAGCTCACGCACATTTCAACAGAATCTGAGACCGAACTCAGAAAATTACAGCGGGAGATTAATAGCTGCATTTGAGCTTTACAAATACATGGCATCAATATAGATAGCTGGGATGCCATATTTACGTATTTGTGTTCTATCCGACTGTCGGACTATACACTGTCGCTTTGGGAACAATCTCTGGATTCGGATTCAGAGATTCCAAAGGGGGTTGAGTTAGACAAGTTTCTAACCAAACGGGTTAAAACGCTAGAGAGAGTATCAAACCTCAAAGGCGAGTTGGGTACTCAACCCAAGATTAAGTCAGCTGATGGTGAAGGTCGGATACCAACCTTGCAGTCAAGGATTGGATCAATTCCCAACACGCCAAGACAAACAATATTGAATGCAAACTGTGCTCATCTCAATCGCACATTTTGAAAACTTGTCAAAGATTCATTGAGATGCAGCCTAATGCACGATTAAATGCTGTCAGAAAACTCCACGTCTGCCTAAACTGTTTATCGGACCCACATGAAGTCAAAAATTGTAAAAGTATGTTTAATTATAATAGATGTAAACATACACATTACTCTATGATTCACAGGGGTCAGAGTGAGGGTATCTGATATCGGATATCTGAGCTATATCCGACAGCACAGACTCTACTGAGATTTCTACTAAATCTCATGTGGCCTCTATTAAGGCCAATGTTTCAAATGTGCCTACCAGTAGAAGCATGCTCTTAGCTACAGCCATGGTGAACATATGTCACAACGAGAGCACCTTCACTGCCCTGCCCTGATTGATTCGGGGTCTGAAGCAACCTTCGTAAGCAATAGTCTGCAAAAACGCTTAAATCTGACAAGCAAAAGGGTCAGCACCCGAGTTTCAGGATTAAATAATACCGTGTCGTTGCACAACTTATGGTGTTCGGTTGGATTATAACAGCTTCCGTTCTCTCCGAAGAAACGAAGATAAATGGCAAAGTCGACAGGCAAAATTCAGCAACAACTCAACGACAAACACAAACTCAATTTTGTAGCGAAAATAATACTAATTTTATATTTAAACAACAACAACAAAATCAGCAGAAGCAACAGCAACAACACAATAGAAATCAGCGTGATTCATTTGCATCGCAACCAAAGACCACGGAAGTGCTACAAAATCACCCCCAAATTAATAATGAAACATTCATTGGCAGAACCAGAAATCACTGAGAGTTCGCTATCATTAGTAAACTAATGGAAAAACTTAACGGCTTTAAGGCAGCACCTTCGTCAGAGATGGAAGACCAAATATTTAAAGAAACTTCAGAAACAAAAGAAATGGAAACATTCCTAACAGAAAGTCCAAGTCAACGACCGAGTGGTAGTTCGTGATGAAAATGTACCTCCAAATGAATGGAGCTCAAGCAGGATCAGCAAAATACATCCAGGGTTGGACCAACGAGTTCTAGTAGTGGACACGCAAGCTCAACGTGGCTTAATTTCTAGGCCTATAACAAAGAGTATAATTTTACCCAATCAATGTTAATTTTCACACCTTAATAATCTTCCTTTTCGTTTAGGGAATTAATGAAAATGACGACAATCAACTGCCCCATAGCCATCTACTTCGCTGGTGCCCAAAGTTCCGGCAGATGTCCCAAAAGTTAGGCTGATCCACCGATATTGCAGCAAACGTTGCGGCAACCCACACGATGCTTCATGGCATCAGTTCAGACGCCGAAGAACAAGACGACGATGTCATTGAATTGACATGGGCACAGCAGGTCGAGGCAGCGGAAAAGAAGGAAAATTCATTGACAATTGGCACGACTGATTCGGACCCCTATCAACCATGTAAACCAGCGTCAACAGTCAAGCATCCGAAAGAAAGCTCTGACCAACGATGCCTCTCCCGCATACCACACGCCCAAGATCGAGCCAGTCTCGAGTCGTCTCGCCGACTTCGTCGTGCTAGTAACTTCCTTTCGGATTGGCGGCATGGCAACAATCGACTGAGACTCGATTCGTCTCAGCGACATTGTCTGGAGCGAGCGGAACGACATTCGAAGCGAAGGCGTGAACGAGACACACGTCGTCAAGCAGATGCACGCCGTATCATCAAGGACAGCCACGCAGCACTACCTTGGCAACAAAGACTTGCGCTGTCAGCAAACGCCTTAATAAGTGTTCGAACTGCAACGAGGTTCATAACAGTGCGTTCCGTGATTAGCCCAGTCAGTTCAGCCATTGTTATCCTCGCCTCCACGATAGCGCGATTGCGACTGCGTACGCATGCACGTGGAGACAGCCGAGTGTGCGAACTAATGCTTCGGGACAACCATGGTGGAGAAATCTCCGTGAGTGCCCAAATACAACATCGTCCGTTACCACCGACGCCAACAAGGTCTCTGGAAGACCAAATATTTCAACACTTCCGCAACATAAGACTGGCAGACAACGAATTCCACAGGGCAGCGCCAGCGCCGCGGGCAGTGGGTCAAATCATCGCACAAAATACGACACTGGGATATATAGTATCCGGCGTCGTATAATATTAGCACAATAAAGTGCACAGGCTGCCAACACCTCTTACATTTACCGCCTACCCAGGATCGAGTTAGACTCGAGTCGTCTCGCCGACCTCGGAAGGTGGTGACTTCTATACAAATTGACGGCATGGCAATGACCGACTGAGACTCGATTCATCTCAGCGTCATTTCCCGAACCGAACCAGACTCGATTCGTCTCGTCGGCCACGCCATCTGCAAAGAAGACGTGGAAAAGGATGTGCAGGAGCCAGTTAGTTATGTTAGTTTTAAGTAATTTATTGTAAACTGCATTTGCAGTAATACTGCAAGGCGGGGAGAATGTTGACCCCGCCCCGCAAAATTTCTTTTGCACGTCTGTATCGACAGAGCAATCTTTTCTTTTCTTCTTTTTCGAAGTTTTAATTCGAACGCAATTAAACACTAACTAAAAAAAGTTGCGCGCTATCTTACTTTGCGACAGCTCACCGATCCAGACGTAAGTCTGTTTCCAATTTTATAATTAAATATATATATATTTTAAGAAACTTTTTGGTTTTTTATTTAATATTTCTGTGGAATAAACTGGCGCCGAGCTTTTCCAAACGGCCAACCACAATTACCGAAAGAGCCACACCGTGCTCCACCACCCGAATTATAAGTGTAAGTAGTGTACAAAGTGTAGAAAATTGAATAATAAATTTAAAAAATTAAAAATCTTACATTAAACAGTGCAGTGAAGTGCATATAAATACGTAAAACATACCTAACATAAAATAAATACAAATAAAATAAAAGTAAAAAACCACAAACATCAACAACACAACAAATTGGCCCGCCGGCGTAGGAAGGAAAAAAATGTTTTACACCTTTTCTCAATTTAACCCCCAAAATCCCTGAGGGCAATTAGAGGGTATCAATTCCACCTTTGATTTTTATTATTATCCTTATATATAAAAAGTACGTGTCACGTTGTTTGTCTGCGATGGACTCCTAAACTACTGAACCGATTTTAGTAAAATTTAGCACACTGTATCCAGTTTGAACCAACTTAGAAGATAGGATATTAAAAATAATTCATAAATAAATAATACATTGAAAGTTCTATTAAGCGGACAGCTCTATTAATTGGATAGAAAGGCTGGTAGTCAAACATTGAGAAAGCAGCCTTAAATTCTTTATTTTTTGCAATGAAATTTATTTTTATTGTATGAACATGTTCAAAATTAAACCTCAAGTACAATCCCTTGCATTCTTATACCTGTATTTTCACTTTATTGAAAAGTTTATAATGGGCGAATTCCGATCGTACTGACAATGAAGACGAAGCGAGGGTATGCCGCCGGGGGGCCGGGGTGCATCGACATCAGCCTAGTACAGGAGCCCTAGGTCAAGGAAGACACCATTAAAGGGCTAAACAGCAGCAACTATAACCTGGACACCGAACAAAGGTAAACTTAGGGCATGCATTCTTATCAATAAAAGTATAAATACATTTCTTTGTTCTAATTACAGCACAGCAGATATCATAGTGGTAAAGGTGGAACAGAAGGAAAAGCCCTTCTTCTTAGTCTCGGCCTACTTGGCCCATGACGAAGACATACCACCGACCCCGCTCACCAGACTAGTAGAGGAGAACAGGAAAGAAGATGTTCTAATAGGGTGTGATGCAAACGCAAGGCACACCGTATGAGGTGACTCCAGCATAAACACCAGAAGTGAGCCACTCTTGCAGTATATTCTAAATAGTAATCTAAGTATATGCAACGAGGGCGATAAGCCAACATTTATTTTCCAAACTCTGATAGGTTTCCAAAGTGGAAGGAAGTGCTTGACCTCACGCTATCAACAGACACAGACAGTCTCGTTGTGGATAACTGGAGGGTATCCGATGAGCCTTCCTTGTCGGATCACTCCTGGATACTCTTCAGCATCCATGTGAAATACAGTGCTCCTCTCACATACCGGAACCCTAGAAGAAAAACATGGGAAAAATATACCAGAATAGCAACAAAATGCCTTGAAAAGGGAGGCAATAATAGTATCAGAAATCCTCAAGGACTAGATTCAAAAGTAGGGAAGTTGGAAAAAATCTTAGCCACAATTTTCAATAAATCTACTCCATTAACAGTTTTGAAAAAGAGAAACTCTCTCCCTTGGTGGAACAGTGAACTCAAGAATTTGAGAACACAACTAAAGAAAACTTTCAATGAGAGTTTTTGAACCAAAATATGGCAGCCATATAAAGATATAATTAAAAGATACAAAAAAGCAGTCAGGAAAGCTAAAAACGACTCTTGGCGATCTTTCTGCACATCTATAGAAACCGCTAGGCTGAGCAAAATGCTATCTAAAGATCATATTAACACTGCCTACATTAGGACAGAGGGAAGTGATTGGACCTCCTCGGCAAAAGAGTCTCTGCAGGTACTAATTACAACACACTTCCCCGGGAGTCAGCAAACGCCTTCAAAGAAGGTTCAACCAGAACCACCGTTTAACGCTGCTGATTATCAAAGCCAAATAGTAGCCAAAAGCAAAATCAAATATGCCATAAATAGTTTTGCACCATTTAAAGCGGCAGCTCCTGACGGGATTATGCCCATAATGTTGCAAAAACTGGTAGAACCAATGGTTCAAAGACTTGAAAATATATACAAAGCTAGCGTTCAACTATCTTACATCCCAAGAAGTTGGAAAAAAAGTAAAGTTGTGTTCCTTTCAAATCCTGGCAGCAGACCACACGAAAATGCCAAGGACTTTAGACCTATAAGCCTTACCTCCTTTATGCTGAAGGTACTGGAAAGGCTAATAAATCTACACGTAAGAACACTAATGGCGAAGAAGTTATCGAAGTCCTAACATGCGTACATAAAGGGCCGATCAACCGAAACTGCCCTTCACGAGGTTATAAGTGTAATTGAAAAATCACTACACCACAAACAATACACGATGGCTGCTTTTCTAGACATTGAGGTCGCCTTCAATAACATAATAGTAAATGCGATAATTAATTCTATGGTACATGGTGGCATAGACGCACACAGTGTCGTGGATACTATCGATGCTTGAGAATAGGAAGATTATAGCTTCAAACGGCGCTGCAACACAAACGAGTTGTGTGAGTAGAGGGACGCCTCAAGGAGGGGTCCTCTCTCCGCTCCTATGGGTTGTAGCGCTGAAAGAAATACTCCTCCAACTAAACGGTGGTGAAAAAAAAATAAACAAAGCATACATGGCCTACTATACTTCTAAGAGAATCGTCAACAAGAATTGGGGCCTCAAACCAAGTATAGTCATGTGGATGTATACGGCTCTCATAAGACCTATACTTACATATGGAGCTGTGGTATGGTGGCCAGCGCTAAACAAACAATACACATTAAAAAATTAAATGGTATACAAAGAGCAGCATGTACGGGTGTTACTGGTGCAATCAGGTCATGTCTGACTCAACGTGATCCTGCATCAACTACCAATGGACATTTCTATTCAAAACAGCAGCTATTGCGGCGATAAGAATAAAAGAATTGGGAGGTTGGAATCAGCAGAACTACGGACATAGTGTAATCCTAAACATGCTCACCATTAATAAATCAGACTACATTCTCCCAAAGCTGGACTTCAATAGACACTTCGAGGTGAGGATACCATCTCAGTCTATACCGACGGGTCCAAAATGGACTGCGGAGTAGGCACGGGGGTATTCTCCGCTGATCTCGGCATATCTCTCTCTATACGTCTACCGAACTCGGCTAGCATCTTCCAAGCAGACGTACTAGGCATAGAAAAGGCCTGCGAAGCTCTATTAGAAAATCGCGGGAATATAAATAAAACAACTTACGGATAGCCAGGCGGCGCTCCTGGCCTTGTCTTCACCCATGACAAACTCCAGCATAGTTCACAACTGCAAGAGAGCACTAAGCTCAATAAAAGACAAGCTCCAACTAAACTTGATCTGGGTTCCCGGCCACAGGAACATTTTCAGTAACGAAAACGCAGACGAGTTGGCAAAGGCAGGAGCTTTCCTCAACGAATCCGAGGCGGAGCTAATACCAAGCCCGCTAGGATCGATCAAAGGAGAGATCAATAGGCAATTTCAACAAGTTGCAAATAATAGGTGGAAAAACATTACAAAATGTGTTATAACTAAACTAAAATATTATGGGACAGGAAAAGAACCAACGACTTATTAAATAGGTCACGGAAAAGTATTTACAGAGTAACAGCTACCACAACAGGGCACTGGCCATTTGGGGAACACGCATCCAAAATGGGTTTGCCCTACAACGGCATCTGCCGTGGCTGCGGAGTAGCAGGGAACAAGGAAACAATCTTCCACTTTCTCTGCGAATGCCCAGCTCTAGCACAGATCCGTCACAAAACACTTGGAATCAATCTAGCACCAAACCTTGAATGGATTTCCACTAAAAGCATATCGGACATAAGTAGTTTCATCGAAACCTCAAAATGGTTTAAGAGAGAAGGTGAAACGTAATAGCAGATACAGGAGGTTCTACGAACAGTGTATCAAAATGGCACATCAAGTGCTACTTACCTAAGGCTTTATAGAATATTCATACAAGATGCGTTCCAAAGTCAAAAGGACTTTTTGAATCTAGCGCCTCTGGTGACGCCATCTATCTGTCGACTGTTGCGTTAAAATCCTCCATCTTTATCGACTTTGCAGTTAGAATTTCCTGACATTTCATCTATTGGAAGTAAAATTATTGTGTTTTAACTGTCAGTATGTTTGTATTGCCGGTGCGAAAATGAGCCTCGAACAAAGAGCCAGCATTAAATTTTGTTTTCAAATTGGTAAAACTTTTACCGAAACGTTTTAATTGATGAAACAAGTTTATGGCGATGATTGCCTATCCCGTAGCAGAGTGCACGAGTGGTTTCAACGTTTTCAAGGTGGTTGTGAAGACATAAATGACGATCAGCATGACCAAAAATTCCATCTAAACTGTGCGTGAATTTATCAAAAATCAGCCGAAATCATCAATGAAATTGGAACATGGAAATGGAATTGAACATCTCCAAAACGATGTTTTTTTACCGAACATTTGGGCTTACGAAAGGTGTGTGTACGGTTTGTTCCACACAAGTTGACTGACGCCCAAAAATTGCTCTCATCGATTGACACTTGTGACCGATTATTTGATAAAAAATTACATTTTAACCATTAACCACTCCCCGTATTCACCAGATATGGCACCGTGCGACTTCTTCCTTTTCGGATAAAAGCATTTGCCAATGAAAGGAAAGCGTTATGTAGACGTAGAGGCCATTCAAAAGTCTTGCACCGACATACTGGCGGCCATACTG
Organism: Bactrocera dorsalis; assembly: GCF_023373825.1. Classification (NCBI taxonomy): domain Eukaryota; kingdom Metazoa; phylum Arthropoda; class Insecta; order Diptera; family Tephritidae; genus Bactrocera; species Bactrocera dorsalis. The sequence goes on along the minus strand of NC_064308.1, from coordinate 22,089,083 downwards.
TCCAACGAGCTAAAACACTCGTTCGACATGCTTTTGGACTGTGCAAAAAGCTGTATTGAAGCAGAAGGAGACTATTTTGAATAAAATAAATTGATTTTGCCGAGGAAACGAGAAGTATTAATGATAGCGATTTCAGGCTAAGATTTTTTTTGTAACAAATAAAATTTTCTACATGTTTGTCATGTACATTTTTACTATAGCTCTTGTCATTTACGAGATATATACAAAAAAAATGCCAATTTCTTGGAAAAGTCAGGTTTAGAGACTCGTACTACCTCGCCGGTGGGAGTTTCGACTTTGTCGCAATGGGCACTTTTATAGAGTATCCAATTCTGAGGAATATGTGTCTAAAGTCAAAGTGATGTATTTTCTATGGAAAATTTTTACAGGCCTTGGTTAAGACCTTGATGTCGATATTAAGGGCTTAAATTTTCAGGGAATTTTTTTAAGGTATTTCCAAGAAAGTTTCATGATGGGATTGAAAAAAATGAATAGTTCCAAAAAACAACACCCTAATATATATATGTATATATACCAGTATATCAATTGACATTCTCGCTTTAGCGCATATTTCTATATGCACATAAGCTCATAACGTCCACACGTAGGTGCAAAGGATATTGACCTAGTTTCAGTGCGCGATGATACAAGGACATACGAGTAAACCCGGGAGAAATATTTAAAAAAAAATTAAGTAAATAAAAACGCGATCAATAAAAGCGATAATCGCGTCTTTAACTTATATTTGGGAAAACAACAACGCTTATTTACTTAAAAGAGCTTTCGGTTACCGCATTTTTCCACTAAAATAAAATAAAATATATACTTATACTAGCTGACCCGGCAAACTTCGTTCTGCCCAAAATAGATTTTTTTTTTCATTTCAAAAATTACACCGGTATTGGTTTTAATAGAATATGAACGATTTTTCCTAATTTCATTGTGTATTCTTTAACAAAATTTTTACAAATCTTTCTTTTCTAAACATTGAACGGGCAGGTTTTCGATATGATCCAAACATTCAATATATCGCATCTGTTCAAATCGGTCAGATGTCAGTGGTTTGTCAATATTGCAATGCAGTCAAATTTAAAAATGAACCGCCAGGGTTATGTTGCGCCGGGGGAAAGACGATGCATTCCATGTATAATACCGAGGCATCTCCGAGTAAAGCAATGTTCTCGCGAACGGATCACTGGCGCAAGTCGCAAAGAAACTTGTTAAAGTGGTTGCTGGTGGTATTTCCGTTCGCTGTACTATGTTCTCTGCGTTGAAATAAACTCGCTGGCCATTCTCCAAATGAGCTGACAGATGCACAACAGTAGGATGGCGTTCATGAATTGCAAATGAAAATATTCTCCAGATTGCTTCATTGCAGTTCACATATCTGCCCATTTGAAATTTGCTAATTTCATCTCGTTTAACGCCAATAACCGCCATATCGCTTCCTTTGGTGACATATTTGCAAACATACTTAATTGATTTTATTGAACTGCAATACTCAACATTTATATGTGTTTTGAATGCCTTAGACAAAATTGGCGAATATGGAACGATCCATGTGTTATCAACCACGAAATTCTTTCCTTTCAATTGAGTGATGAATGTTCTGCCATTGTCAGCGGGTGAGCGACGCCGATAGAGAAGGTATCCGTCGTTTCCAGTTTGAGTTTCCGAAATAAAAGCACGGGGACAGCGTTTTTTGCATTTACTGTCCGACATACAAACCGAAGATGGATCGTGTTCTCCGCATGGCCCATGAACCATATTGGCCATCACCACTTCGTGCAACTCTGGATCTATTTCGACATCAGGAATTTCGGCGGAAATGATGTCATCAATTTGGTCAGCTGTAATTTTCTCCACCATCCAAAGAAGAATGTGTGCGTGGGGCAAACCTCTCTTCTGCCACTCCAATGAGTACATTCAGCATCGAACAGTGCCATATACACGTTGTTTCGTAATAAAGTCTATCAAACATCTGAGGTTTTGTTTAAACACGCGTGCTGTAACATCATGGCGATCGCTTGGTGATTGACCGGGATGCAATAGATTCGTAATGTCTGGCCATTTTGGATTGCAAGTTAATGTAACAAACAAATCCGGCCGTCCATAATTGCGCACGTAAGTCATCGCATCCTGGGAGTACTCATGCATGTGTCTAGGACTGCCAATGTATGTCGATTGCAAAATATAGAGTCGACCAATATCTGTAATATCCGCATCACCATTCATTGCATCTCTTAAGTGAATATACTCTTCAGATCGCAACTTCGACTGATTTTATCGCATGTATTTAAGTCGTTCTGTCTCAACTTTAACGTACATGTCAACTGCATACTGTTGAAATAACCGTCCATATCTCAGTAAATAGTTGTCATAGTTTTGGCGAATCATCATTCGATATGCGTAAAACTTCATTGAACTGACTTTTTTATTTGTCTCGACACCTAAAAGCTTAAATTACCTATATGAAGTAGCAAACAAAAATTTTTTTTTACTAACCATTCACCGGATTTATCATCTTATATCCTAAGTGATATCCGTCTTCTCTACGGCAGAACATGAGCGGATATTGCATTGCGTCGTAAGACCGATGGGTCTCACTTATCCGTTTTAGTGCGTTTTGATTTCTACGTTTGATAACAATATCACGCGACTGCAAATTTTCTCCAACAACAACAACTGATATTTCGCTAACTGTATGTGCATTATATTGTCTTTCATGTGTCCCTGTTGGTCTTTTGTCCGCTTGTATGATTATACTATGATCATCTGTTGGCATACGTTCCAACGAAATCGTAAACAGTTTAATGAGGCTATTGTGTTCGTGTAACATTTGCTGCAATTGTTCGATTATTTCTCTTTTCGTTGTATTGAAGATAGCACAACGCCGATTTACTTCATCATGTGAATCTCCCAGAAAGTAAGTTTGGAGATATTTGTGTTCTTGATCTGGATGCGGCAACAGCGATCCAGCGAGATAAAACATTTGCCCATGAACGTGTATAATTGGAGGAAAGCTCTGTAGTTTCTGTCGAATATTGTTTGGCAAAAATACCTTAAACGTTGGATTGTAGTTTTGTTCATTTACAATTTCACCGCCAAACGACGTCATTTGAAAACCATCGTTGTACATTTTAGTGTGCTTTAAGAATTAAACGTAACACAACCAAAATTACCATATAACCGCTGCAGCAAGAACAACCAAAATGTCGAGCTAGGTGGAAAATGAGATAAATATATGGTGGATTAACAACCAAAATAATTAAAAATTGTAAGGGAGGTACCACGTCCCCTTTTTCGATAACGCCAAGCTTTATGGGTGAGAATGGTGTTGTTTCCTATAGCTCTATACCAATTTTCATGTTCCTACCTTAAGCACTTTTGAAGATATTCACCTTGAAAAGTTCAGTTTGTATGGGAGGTGCCACGCCCCCTTTTCCGATTACACCTTCTTTTATGTGTAAGAAGGCTTTTGATACCATATAGGTCTATACCAATTTTCAGGTCCCTGCCTTGAACCCTTTCAGATATTTTGCTTAAAAAATTTAGTTTGTATGGGAGGTACCACGCCCCCTTATTCGATAGCCCCCGGTTTTATAGGTGAGAGTGGTGTTGTTATCCTGTAGCTCTGTACCAATTTTCATGTTGCTACCTTAAACACTTTTCAAGATATTCGACTTGAAAAATTCAATTTGTATGGGAGGTGCCACGCCCCCTTAATATTTTATTCTGAAATTAAGGCATGACCTCCGCGTGGTAATAACAAACAAATCCACCAAAGGAAAAATTTCATTTGGTTCAGCCGTTTTCGAGTTTTAGCGTTACAACTATACACCATTTCATTTTTATATATATAGATGTGTAAAAATTAATTAGTGAAGTGCTGGTGGATATAAAAGTGAAAAATATGAGTGCAAAATTAATTTTATATATCAAAAATATGTAATTAAAATATTGCAAATTTTCAACTTTAAACGCGAATATTGGGTTGTCAAAAAAGTCTTGCGTTATTTTCGCTAGTTGGCGCTGAAAACGCGTAGTTCTAGTTTTATTCGTCGCATCGGATTATGCTACGAGTATACCTTTTTGGAAAGCTAATTTTACGCGTTAACACGTGTTTGATTGATTGTCGTTTCTTTTACGTCGTTCGTGAGTTATAGCGTCGCAAACATGGAGCAAAATAAAGAGAAAATACGGCATATTTTACAGTACTACTACGATAAAGGCAAAAATGCATCTCAAGCCGCCAATTAAATTTGTTTCCATTTCCACCGCACAACGATGGTTCCAACGTTTTCATTCTGGTGTAGAGGTGGTCGAAGATGCGCCACGCTCCGGAAGGCCTGTCGTCGAAAATTGCGATAAAATCGTTGAATTGGTCGAAAGAGACCGGCATAGTAGTCATCAAACCGTTATAAACCATTTGAAGAAGCTTGGAGTCACTAAGAAGCTCGATGTATGGGTGCCACACGAATTGATTCAATAAAAATACCGCAAGACTTTTTTGACAACCCAATGTTTCGAAAACTATAAGCTTCCTGCGGCTTTAACCATATATATTCGTGTTCTGGAGAATCTCCTCTATCTGACCATACCCAGTATATTCCCGAAATCTTGGGACGGTATACTAAAGCCGGCCCAAAACATTTGCCAATGATGCTACTGCTGAAAAATATTAGATAGGATATTTTATAATTTTCTTTTGGGCATATTAGAAATATATTCCACCCACACACTTCTTTATTTTTGGCATTCTCACTAAATTATACAAAGCACTAAATTAAATACTTTAAAAATGCTTATACAAGTATAAATGTTAAAATGCAAAATCATTAAATAATTTACATAAAAATTTATTTTACCAAAATATGTTTGCACAATTCAATGAAATGTCGTTTCACTCTAATTTTGTCAGCTAATTATAGCGGTTTATTTCTGGCACCCCGTCTTTTCTGATATCAACTGTTCGAAATTCCTTGATCTCCATCGCTACCTACCTAATAAGGAAACGAGTTTGAGAGAAAAATAAGAGTCAATTTGTAGAGTTTCGTATAATTTTATCCATGGTATTGTAGTATAGTCTTTTTAGCATATTATGATAGTGTCTTATGTACATACAGTGTCGGACAAAACTCATTGGACTAACTCGAGTCTCACACATATTCCGTCATAACTTTTTACATAGATGCATTAGAAGAATAATTTTTTTTGCAAAAGAAAGATCACATATTCCATATTAAGGAATAATGCAATTTTATTTTTCAACTTTTATGTAAGATTTATAAATTATAACAGAAGGGAAAAAAGTAAAAAATTCGTGCGACATACATAACTCATTGGACTTTAGCTAAATATGAAAATAAATTAGTTTTAAATTAATATTTTAATGAGTAGCCATTATTATTTTTGATTACAACATATCTTTTAGGCATAGATGAAATTAAATTACTAATATGTGTGTCATTTATTCCATTCCAGGCTTGTTTTAAGGCAATAATAGCTTGTTTTTATAACCGTGGACCTGTTCCCTGTTAATTTGCCTGTTGACAATTTCCCATAAGTTTTCAATCGGGTTCATGTCAGGAGACTGATCGGACCATCTCAAAATATAAACTTATTATTCCAAAAACCAATCCTTCCCAACTTTGAGGGTGTATTTGGGGTCATTGTCATGTTGAAACTGCCAATCAGGCCGCATTTTTTTTGATAGCATGAGGTAACATTTGGGTTTGCAGTATATTTTTATATTGAAACTCATCCATGTTCCCTTCTATTCTGTGAATAGGTCCTACTCCCTGACCAAAAAAGCATCCCCACACCATTATGTTACACCCACGATGTTTTACTGCACCCTGCAAATATCGACGGTCTAAACGCTTTCCTGTTGCCCTTCGTACACCTGTCATTCATCTGAATTTTGCAAATTGAATTTGGACTCATCTAAAACAATATCGACTTCCATTGCTCTACAGAACAATTAATATGCAGTTTCGTAAATTCCAACGTGCTAACTTATTTTTTTTTTGGAAATATATGGTTTTTTCGCAGCACGGAACCTCAGACGACCAGCATCAACGGCGCGTCGTTGTACTGTACGCGTACTCACTCTTAGTTGTAAGCTATCTACAACTTTTTTTGCTGATATTTTTGGATTTCTTTTAACTCCCGCATTATTCGCAAGTCATCTTTTACTGAATTGACTCTATGGCGTCCTCCAATATTAAGTTTTTTTAACGATTTCTTCACCTTTTTGCTTGCGTAAAATATCAGAAACAGCTGATTTTCCTAGAGAATAATTTTTGCAAAGCTCCTTTGCCTCACATATTTTGTGAACTCGCTTATAATTAATAATTTAAATTCATTTGATCATATTTTTCCTAAAATTTTTGGCTAAAATATTTTTTTAGCAGCATTATTTGGGAAAAGTTTATAAATTTCCCAACACACCTATTCCCATTAAAATAAACAATTCGAATTAGTGTGATCTACGATTAATAATTATAAGTACCTGCAAAATTCTTTTCTCGCCAGATAACGGTAAATTAATTCATTGGAAGTGGTTACTTCGATATCCAAAGTGGCAGTCCAATGAGTTATGTCGCACGAATTTTTTACTTTTTTCCCTTCTGTTATAATTTATAAATCTTACATAAAACTTGAAAAATAAAATTGCATTGTTTCTTAATATAGAATATGTGTTCTTTCTTTTACAAAAAAAATTATTCTTCTAATGCATCTATGTAAAAAGTTATGACGGAATGTGTGTGAGACTCGAGTTAGTCCAATGAGTTTTGTCCGACACTGTATGTAGTATACACATAACACATACATATTTCCACGTATGAAATTATATTAAAATATCAAACAAAAGAAACATTAAAAGGAAGCTCGTATTTGGACATTAACCACCAATTTTACTTTGAAAACAGCATAATTTAATTAGAATGTTATCAATTTGGCATGAACTCATACAAATGATATTCATATCAATTGACATGATTACATGTAAACGTATAAAAATGTAAGCAAATGGCCAACATACGTCTGTAATAGCAATGCATATTTCAGAGCATAATTTTCATTGAAGTCTCAGCTCTGTTCACTCATTTTTGTTAAAATTCCCCTATAAGACGGGAGTAATCAATTTACAAATGCATTTGTTTCACACGTTTCATCTCTTATACTAAAACATATCCATATGTAACTTTTTGTCTTGAAATGGTAAACTCTATTGTAAGAGTAGCAACATTCATCAAATCAAATTTTTGAATGTGTAAGAATTAGACGCACATATTGACATCATTATCATCCGTTAAAAATTGCCGCCATTCGAAGAAAATTTTGAAGCATCGTAAATGATATGAAGAGCGTCAGCTAAGTTGCAAATATGTTATTATTCATAATTAGAATCTTTTGAGAACAAGAGAAACCAACCATTTGGAAGAATTATCGAAATTTTACGCAGCCACACATATGTATGCATTTTCTCGAAATTGCGATCAACTCAAATCTGCCACCAATAGTAACAGAATCACAAGCTAGCTTAAAGATGCAGTTAATAGCTTTATTAAAAAATCAAACGACAAAAATCCTACGAATACCATGCACCAATTCACATATGCTGTTAGATTTGGTTGAGTCTCATTGTGAAATACAGCCCGCTATACCAAAAAAGCGCCAAATCTTGGAAAAGACCCGTGAAAAGAGAATCGACAAGCACCATCTCTGTGTCGATTTCAAAGCTGCTTTTGACAGCATGAAAAGGAGCATTTTATGCCGCGATCTCTGAATTTGGTATTCCCGCTAAACTAATTCGACTGAGTAATCTGACGTTGAGTAACACCAAAAGCTCCGTGAGGATCGAGAGAGGAACTCTCAGAGCCATTTGATACCAAACGAGATTTCAGACAAAGCGACTCCCTATTGTACAACTTCTTCAACCTGCTGCTGGAGAAAATAATTCGATCTGCAGAACTGTTGAGCAGAGTTGCGTACATGCAGTTTCAATGTAAGATGACGACTGTTTTTATTAAATATAATATACACGCATCACACGCTTCGATGTGGGCCAACGACCCTTGCCGGAGTTTTGTGAAAAACGACTCAAAAAATTAACTGCGAAGCTGATATCAGGCCAGGTATTTTGTGCTGTATACAACAGACTACCAATTGCCTCCATATATGGAACTTTTTCCATTTCTTCTTCAGTTTTTGGACACATTTCTAAAGTTATCTTTTGCGACAAATCTAGTGTCGTAGCTAAACGGTTTATTATTTGTACACTGGAAATATATTCAGGGTTATCAAGTTTAACTAATTTTTTTACCTCATCGCGCTGAACTCTCATCCCAAGTACAGATATCGTTTAATCCACTGCGTAGCCTTTTTGTCATTAGAGAACACTAGAATGTCGTCCGCATAAATTACTACGTATACCATGCTGTACCCACTCACTCAAAAGTAAATACATTGATCGACTTCGCTCCGAATTAGTCCCAGAATAATTAGTATGCCATTCAATTTGTCGTTCAAAACTTTGCTTGCTTGTTTTAAACCATACAACGATTATAGTAGACGACAAATTCTGCCTGAATTATCATTATAACCCTCAGGTTGTTTCATGAACACTTCTTCTTGAAGTTCACCGATCAAAAACGCAGTTACCTCATCTAACTGATGCACCGACAGATCATGCTTCGCCGCCTCGCTTCAGCATTGCGCTTAACCCACTTGGAATTTATTGCTCTTTTACCTTCAGGCAATTTCGTAAGCACCCAAGTTTTGTTTATCTTATGATTATGTATCTCCTGTTTCATTGCGCGTTTCCAATCATCTGCCTCTGGACTATTCAATGCCTCTTCAAGATTCTTCTTTTGGCCTTGTTAGCAATACACTCTGATCGACAAACTATCGCTATCATCAGGAGTATCGTATAAACAGATATACTGACATCATACAATTCGCTCTCATTTTGCTCTTCTGAATTGTAATGCCCGGTTTCACAGTCCATACTTAACCCATTTAGACCTACCGTCTCATATACGATACACCAAATGTAATAAATTATTTTGAAGTACCGTTGATGAGAAATTGTTTACATTTTGTGTTGGTGTCACGTGCACGGTCTAAACAATACTACAAAAATAACTTTAGTGTAATAGTTGGCATCATCAGGTGTGTACCTACGCGAGTTGAATGTGATTTGAGTGTAAGAATTTCAACGTGTCATCAAAACGGTAAGAATTCATTATTTTATCATAACTATCACGTACTTTGATATATTTATAGTAAAAACGAAAGTTAGAGAGTAAAAATGTAGAATCGTTTTTGTTGTTTCGTTTATTTTAGTATATATTTTTTTATCGTAAAAAGTAGTGTATCGTATTTGATACAGTAGGCTTATACACATTGCGTTTTTCCGTTCAGATCTGTGTCACTGAATGAAATTGTTACGCTTTTGGAGGATGACGAAATTTAGAATTCTGGAACATGCGATGATATTTATTTACTTCCACCTGTAAATGCAAATGAAGACTTGACGGATGAAGATTCTGGGGATGAGGACAACGTCCAAATCAACAACCTACCGCGCAGTTTGTTAAGAACACATGCAGAGCTGCAAGAAGTAAGTACAGAAACATTGGAAGATGTTTTTGAAAGTCACTCTTGCGCAAACGAGGAAGAAGCTGAAGTTTACGAGCCGTTACGTAAAATAGCTAAAAAGTATAACTGGCAAAAAAAAAATTACACTGCAGTTACTCCAACATGGAAGCCCATAATATATGTGCGTCAGGATAGATCGCCAATTGATTGGTTTTCGTTATTTTTTTCGGAAGAAGTGTATCAGTTACTTACTACTGAGACTAACAAATTCTTAGGAAGAAAGAATCTTCCTGCTGACATCAAAATAGAGGAAATGAAGTGTGCTATCGGTATTATGTTGGTCAGTGGCTACTGCCAAGTGAATAGAAGACGCACGTACTAGGAAAATTCACCTGATACGAAAAATGATCTTATTGTCAGTGCATTATCTCGTGACAGATTTTCAGTCATTTTTCAAATATGCACTGTGCTGATAATTTACAATTAAATAAATCTGACAAATTTGCCAAAGTACGTCCACTTATGAAAAAAATATCCGAAGAATTTTTGAGACATTGTCCACACAAAGAAAATCATAGTGTTGATGAGGCTATGGTGCCATACTTTGGACGACATGGATGCAAGCAATTTATACGTGGGAAACCGATAAGGTATGGTTTCAAACTTTGGGTGAGCGCGACATCAAGTGGCTATATATTATGGTTTGAGCCATATCAAGGTGCAACCACTAATTTGAACTCTCAGTACGCGGAATTGGGTCTTGGTGCCAGTGTAGTTCTCACATATACTGATATACTTAGCAAACTAAATCTCGGAGGAAATTACCATTTGTTTATAGATAATTTTTTTACTGGACTGCCATTGATTGAAGAACTAACAAAGAGAAACATACGAGTAACCGGGACTATAAGAGAAAATAGGACCAGTAATTGCCCTTTATTAGGAAATAAAGAGCTGAAAAGAAGGATAGGGGATTTTTCGACTGTCGTGTATGCGATGATATTATAATTTGTAAATGGCATGATAATAGCATGGTGGCAGTTTGCTCAAATGCGGTTGGTATAACCCCGTTGCACAAAACAGATCAGTATTCTCAAAAAGAGAAAAAGAAAATAACCGTTTCTCAGCCACATTTGATACACCAGTACAATCAGAACATGGGAGGTGGAGATCTGTCAGACCAAAACATATCATCACTCAGAACAAGTATTCGTGGTAAGAAGTGGTATATGCCCCTCATCTTGCAGTGTGTTGATATGCCACTCCAAAACGCTTGGCTTCTACTCAGATACAATGGCGGTGGCATGGATATGTTAACATTCAGACGCCGTGTAGCAATTGCACTTATAGAGTCTAATAGGCTGAGAAGTAAACCAGGGCCGAGTAGACCATCATCACTTACTACTGATGCCAGGTTTGATAATATAGGTCACTATGCAATCAATCAGCCGGAAAATAAAAGGACTAGGTGTGGGTTATGTCATCGATTGTGTCCTGCAAGATGCATCAAGTGCGATGTTGGTTTACATGTCAACTGTTTTCTAGCTTATCATACTAAAAAATAACGTATAATATAACATATAATTATAATTTTAACAATAAATAACTTCTCTGCTAACTTTGGTATTATGGCATATATATGAGCCTACTGTATCACATACGATACGACCTTTTCTACCTAACCTGTAGAAATGTAATTTTTTTAAACATTTTTTTTTTGCGTTCTGTGATACCCTAGGACTAATAAAAATAGACACAAAACACTTCAATTAAAAAAAATAGTTTCAGGTCTAAATGGGTTAAATTGTGCCTAAATAAAATCTTAGCTAAGCATTGTTGCAAACTGAGCAGTCGTTTGCGTTTCACAGTCAATGCTTAATTTCTATAAAATTTTATTATGATATATGGCAACGAATTTAATCGACGCCATAGTAAGTATCGCGTACGAATTGAAAATTGTTTTGGGTTGTTAAAAGAGAAATTTGGTAGTCTAAAGGAGCTCAGAATGCGAATTCAAAACAGAGAAAGTCACAAATTTTGTTGTGATTGGTTTCGAGTCTGCTGCATTTTGCACAATATTTTATTAAACCAAAAGGAAATAGAGACAATATTTGTCGATCAAGAAAATCGAGAACCAAACCAACCAGAAGAAGAATTCCAAACTAATACCCGACAGGAAATCGAAATGAAGAGACAAGGTTTATACCATATGATGTTTGACTAGTAACAGTACAAGTTTTTTAAGTTAAAAATAAATTTAATAAACAAAAACAAACTTTTCCTTTTCTATACTTATCCGTTTTTCCTCCCTTTCCATGTAGTCTCTGTGTTTCTCCTTTTCTAATTCTAAGCGTTGCATTTGTAGCTCATTTCTTTCCGATTGTAGTGCAGATAATTCGCTAATTGCTGTTTTCGGTGCCGATTTCCTCATTTTTTCAGCGAATTCTACTGCCTTGTTGTCATTTATATTTTGAGCTCATTAAGAAGAAACTGGTGTTGCAATTTCGATATCATTCGGCAACGTATAAAATACATTATCATGTTCGCTTTCAGTCGTTGTCGCAATTTCGTCAACGAACATACTACCACTGCCATATTCGCTCTGCTGAATAATTTCACATTCACCATGATTAGTTGTACCATCTTCGGACTGGAACACGTACTGTGTCGAGTCTGCCGATTTGCTCTTAAAAAATATGCTCTGCAATCGCTTATAATGGGGACACATCTTGCTCAGTTTTTCTAAAAGCATAAAATAAATTACTAATAAAATAAAAATTTCGAAAATCATTATACTTACGATCAATACTTTCGATACCTTGTTCCTCTAACAGGCCGACGCCTGTCCCATTTCTCCACTGCTCTGCTTTGTTGTATGCGGTGCGCATGTTGCGTACTTTCCACCGAACTAAATTCCAATCTGCTGAGATTCCTGTTTCTAATAGTAATTTTTTGTAAAAAATTTGTGCAGAAGGCATCTGTAGTATAAAAAGATATAAAAGCGTCCATACAAATAAATATAAACAAACAAAATAGGAATAGCTGCAAATTACTTCAAACGACGGATGCTCCTGCAAATAGTTAAGAACTTGTCCCACTTCTTCTTCTGTCCATTTCTTATTAGGTTTTACCCGCCGCCTTATTTTATCATTTTTTAACTTCTGTAAAATAGACTTTTTATTAAAATATTTAAAAAAAAAGCTTAGCAATAAAAACTTACAGCGTCCTTCATTTCAGCCATCTTTTTAATTGTGATCAGCTGTGAGAAATGTACAAAACAAAACCACAATTACAATAGAGTCGCACTATTCTATTTTCTTACACTGTTGTATTTGAATGGTATGTATATTTTGTTGTTGGATTGTTACTACATTTACTATAAAAACCACAGAAACCACGAATACAAAAATACAATGGCAAATACAACAGATCCCGAATACCCCTATTATTTTTCACTTGCGCCGTTGTAATTAACTCCAAGCCTTGAATTCTGCACCTGCTTCATGCTGTTTTTGCAAATATGTCCTAACTTTCGATGCCACAGTTCAAAATTATCAACAGTTGTCATTGCTATTCCAACTGGAATTTTAGCACACTCTAATTTGTACAAATCATTTTCTGCATACTCTTTTGCAATTAATCTGTTTTTCGCATCAAGGATTTTACATACATTGCCTTCGAACACAACCTTATTGTTTTGATTTGTTATTTGCCGTACCGTCAAAAGATTCACGCAAAGACTGGGAACATTTCGACATTTCGAATATTTGTTTCGACTTTTCGCTTGTTTACATCTAATTTTAAAACTAGGCCAGTGGTCGGCATTTCTTAGCAAAATTTTGCAAACTAACTTCAAGGTAGAATTAGAGATGCATAACCATATCCATATAAAACAGCTGATTGAACCAAATTTACGGAGAACAATGTTTCCAATTAGTGGTGCGTTACGATAACAACATGCCCATAACCATAACCATAAATATCAATTGAATTTTGATTTTCGCTGTAACCATAAAAAGCTGTTTGTTGATTTTTTGACTTTTCATTTGAAATTTCGTTTGCTTTTTGCTTTGTTCGCCTCAAAATTTTGTATTTATAAAGCTCGGATTGCTTAACGTAATGCGATCTTTAAACAGCAATCAAATAATAATCTATTAATCAAAATGGACCTCCGACCTAATGGGCAAAGCAACCATTTGTGCCTGTGGAGAAAACGTGTTCCAAGAAAAGCCATTAACAGGACAAGCCTATTACACACGGGCAAAGATCCGCGAAATAAACTTCTATAGCTGTTACATTCCGCCAAGAGTCGCACAAGGTGAATATGAAATAATAATTGATAACCTTGTATGAGAAGTGTCGAACACCACAATGAACGTAGTGGCAGGTGACTTCAATGCATGGGCAGTGGAGTGGGGTAGCATACACACAAATAGACGAGGAGAAACTCTTCTGAAGGCTTTTTCGGTACTGGACACCGTCTTGCTGAATACCGGCAAAAGAAATACCTTTGAAAAAAACGGCCGCGGTTCGGTAATCGATATTTCGTTTGCTAGTAGCTCCCTTGTGCGGTCGTGTACATGGCAAGTGAGCGATCTGTATACACACAGTGACCACTTGGCAATTCTGCTTGAAATTGACAAAACGCACAAAAGCAACTATCTCAAAAAAGTTCAAAACAGAGGTTGGAAAACTGAAACCCTTGATGAGGATATATACAAGTTAATGCTGGATGACAATACGAACAACGCCTTAGACATAGAAAAGAAGGCAGAATGCCTTGTTAAATATGTGAGCAAAGCTTGCGATGCCGCTATGTGTAGGAAAAAACAAGGCACATACAGGAAACCTGCATACTGGTGGAATGAGGGTATTGAAGCTCTAAGAAGTGAATGCCACAAAGCGAGGCGCCAGTGTCAAAAGGGACGACAAACGGCGGATTTCACAATGCTAAACGAGCGCTTTAAACGAAAGCGAAATGAACTCAAGAAAGCAATAAAGAAGAGTAAAGCCTGTTGTTTTAAAGAGCTCTGCAACAAGGTTGAAGAAAACCCTTGGGGAGATGCATATAAAATCGTCATGTCAAAGATTAAAGACTATAAAGGACAAGCGCCTACATGCCCTAGTTTATTAAAGACGGTTGTCCAAACTCTTTTCCCGACGCAATTGCTACAAAGGCAGCAAATAAAAGAATCTGGAGCTACAAACGCACCGCTAGTCAGTGACCAAGAAACAATAGAAGCAGCAGAGAGATTCGCAAATAGTAAAGCATCAGGCCTAGATGGCATCCCAAACAATATGGTTTTCGAAGACACAGGTCAACAATAGACGCCATAAAAAAGGTAACAGAGGTCGCAAGCAAGGCTATTGAAGGAACCAGGTGGTTATATGGCTCCAAGGAATACTGTGCGGTAGTGACGTTCGACGTAACATCATGGAAGCCCTGAAACAAAAGAAGACACCACTCTACCTGCTGAGGATCATATCCGGCTACCTCTCCGAGAGATTACTGCTATATGACACAGAAGAAGGTCCTAGAAACTACAATATAACAGGCGGTGTACCACAAGGCTCTGTACTAGGGCCGCTACTGTGGAATGTTTTGTATGATGGGGTGCTACATCTTCCATTGCCCAAAGAAATACAGATAATCGGGTACGCTGATGATATAGCAGCAACGGAATTAGCAAAATAAATAGGCCAGATAGAGTACCTGTGCAACCACGCGGCGATTAAAATAAAAGAATGGCTAACGAAAGCAAAGCTCCAGTTAGCAGGCCAAAAAACTGAAACGGTGCTGATAACGAGTAGAAAAAACTAGAGGCGACTACGCTCAACATTGATGAATACAATATCCCAACGCAACAGTCGTTGAAATACCTGTGTGTAATTATTCACGCGAGGCTAAATTATCGGACCCACATCGCGAAAGCCTGTGAGAAAGCAGCAAAGGTGACGGCTGCATTAAGTAGAATCATGGCCAACATAGGTGGACCTAGTCAGAACAGATACGCTCTTTTGGCAAAAGTTAGCCAGTCAGTTCTAATGTACGCCGCACCCATACGGGGACCAGCATTGCTGCACAAAATGCGAATGCGGCAAAAGCAGTAGTTCGATTAAGCGCAATTAGGGTAGCGTGCGCTTTCCGGACTGTGTCACACGAAGCGGTTGGAGTTATCTCAGGTATCATGCCTCCAGATATTATGGCAATGGAGCTAAAAAGAATGTATGACAAAGCGAAAAGCGCGCGGAGACGACCAAATATTCAAGAAAAACAGCAAGAAAGACGAACCAGCCTTAATGAGTGGCAAAAACAATGGGACGAAGCAACAAAAGGTAGATGGACACACACGTTGATCAGAAACGTGCAAATGTGGGTAGAGAGACAACACGGAGAAACTGACTATTACTTGACGCAGTTCCTGACTGGGAACGGTTGCTTCAGAGAGTATTTACACAAATATGGACATGACGATGGGTCTGAGTGCTCTTTTTGTGGAAACGGGATTGAGAACGCGTGGCACATTTTCTTTCTGTGCCCCCGTTATAAGGATGAAAGAGAGGAATTAGAGAAACTACTTTCAGAGCAGCTAACCCCTGAAAACATTGTACCACACACGCTACGTTCCCAGCAGGTGTGGAACTTTGTTAAAGAATGAAGCGCGACAGCCCTAATAGAACTTAAACGGAAGGAATGGCAAAGAAAGAGCGACAGACAGGTGACCCACATGGAGTTGGTAAATTTATAGATCGAGAGCCAAACGGCTAAAGCTTATCCTTGTGAAGAAATGCCTAGCGGCGATCCCGCAAGGAAGATAAATAGCTAGAGGAGACGGAGTTAGGGTTTAGTACGTAGGCGTCCTACCACGCAGGTTCCGCACTTGGTAACAATGGCGGCCCATGCGCGTGTAGGATGAATCTAATCTTTCGAAGATTCCCCCTCCGGTAAAAAAAAAATCAAAATGACAAGAGTCATGCCGATTTCAAAAATCAAGAGAAAAAAAGACGCTCTTGGAAGGAAGTCGCCGATAATTTGGAAGTCGATGGTGAGTTCAATATAAATATTATAATATTTAATATACAATATGTTTGGACATTATAAACAGAAAGTGTTGTTGTGAAGCGTTGGGGCAACTTGAGAGAACGCTTCTCAAATGAAATTAGAATCTCATAAAATGCTTCAGGAAGTGGTGCATTCGTAGGAAGGCAGTGGGCGCTACATGAAAGTTTGCAATTTTTAAGAAGTCACATTATTCCTCCTCCGTAAGTAAAATGCATTATTACCATATCCATGTAAATAATGAGAACATTAATATTAACAGAATGCGACAAAGTGCACCAATATTGAAACGCAGCGACGAAAACTATGACTTTATAAACATTTCGTCCGAATCTATATCACAAGATCTCTCGCCGTCACCTCCAATTTCCCCTGGGCAGTTAATTCCGTCCGACCAATCAACAATAATTCCGTCCGATCAGTCAATTCCGTCTAATCAGCCATCAGCAAATCCGTCATCAACATCGCGACCACGAAAGCGAAGAGGCAGACAACTTGACGAGATGGACACTGCCATCCTCGGAACAGTGAAAACTTTCCAGGAGGTATGTGAACGTAGAGCGCGTCGAGAAGAGTTTGATGCGGAGATAAGCGGTTTTGGGCGAATGATATGCTCTTTGATTTCAAAAATCAAAAAATCAAGGCAAGCATTGGTGATGCGTCAATGTACTGACATTGTAATGCAAGCGCAAATTGATGAAGAAGAAGAAAGCTTTGTGAATAAACTAGTGAACTAGTTTTTTAAACTTGTATTACAAATTACTTTTTGTTCTTTTAATCAGAACGGTTGAATTTTTGAACCTGAAGTACAAAGCATATAATCCATATAACGTTCTATATAATAATTATTTGTGTTTATTTAATTAATTTTTTGTTGTTATTATTGTTAATCAATACGTATGAAATACACGTAAATTTACATTTTCAACATTTTTTTTATTAAATTTATTATGTATGTTTATAAGTGCTTTACTCTATATGGTTTTGAAAAGGTACTGCATCATTGTTCATAAAATAATTGGTGAGGTGTTCTCTGTGGTTATACGCACTGTCTCGACCCCTGCGTCTAAAAGTTTGTGCTGACCGCAATGGTCCCCCACAAGATCTTAATTCGTTTCTCCATTCAGCATTTCTTCCATCTCCGTCAGTGTAATGCTCTGAGCAGTACCATCGATTCATATCGTGGAGCATTATGAAATTATGAAGCACTAAACATGCTAGTACGATTTTTTCAGCATTTTCAGGATGAAACTCCATTGTTGTTCTTAGCACTCTCCACCTCGCTGTCAAAATCCCAAACGTGTTTTCAATAACACGTCTTGCCCGTGATAGTCTATAATTAAAAATTCGTTGAGCTGTTGTTATATTTACACCTGGATACGGCTTCATAAGATTATTTTTTAATGGAAAGGCACCTAAGTAATGCGGAAACGGGTGGGGTCGGAAGTGGAGTATCAGGTGGTAGTGGCAAACGATTTTCTAACAGATCTTCGCCAAATCTCGTTGCATGAAAAATACCTCCATCACTCTGGCTTCCGTAAGCTTCTACGCTAATGGCTGTAAAAGTGTATTTAGCATCACATGCTGCCAACAGTACAATGCTGAAAAACTTTTTATAATTATAATACATGGATCCTGAATTTGGAGGGCATTTTATCGCAATATGTATTCCGTCGATCGCATCTACACAGTTTGGCATGTTCCACATTTGCGCAAAGTCGGTCGTGATGTCTTTATACTGTTGTTGCGTCGGTTCACTCAGATAAATTGGTGAAAGCATTTCCCAAATAGCCTCGCATGTCTCCAGCACTATGTTTCTCACAGTTTCGATTTTGTAGCTAAGTACCTAACAATCACCTTAATATATACATATAACAAATGGAGTAATAATCACATAAACTTACAGAAGTGTGAGGGACAAACGCTCCTCGGCATGGATTTATTCCTTGAATTTACACATTGAAGGTGACATTAACTTCAAAAAAGTATCATACAACTTCCTATTCATCCTTTTATGGGCAAACAATTCTTGTTCATCCATATCTTTTATTTTCAGGAACGTTTTTTGATGGCGTAGTCTGTTCGCTTAGAAGGTTGTGTGAAGGAGGTAAAAATGTAAATTGTATTCTTAGACTTGAATTAAGAGGAAATCACTGTCTTCATTCATAAAAATATGCGCCGTATAGGGACAACTTTGCATCTTTTTTGCTGTTGATGGGATCAGAGTCCCATATTTTTGAACACTGATTCTGGAGGATGGAGTCATGTGTAGAAGTTCACGCAAGTGAGGAAAGTTCTCTGATCGCCATTCACTTGGGAGTGGCCAGAAACGATTCTTTTGCATATGACTCAAGCAGCTCACGACTTTCGCTCTGGGTAGCCTAAGAACATCCGTTTGAAGGCGAGCTAACATGAGAAGGCGAAACATCCCCTGCATAGGGTTGTGCGCTGGGTTTGGGACCCGCCACGTAAAAAAACACCCCCAATGAAAAGGAACAACAAGCCTCGGATGAGTGACCCCCCTTTTGATGACGACCATGGCAAACGAAATAAGGACTACGAATTGAGGGCATGCACCTGGAATGTCCGGTCCCTTAATTGGGAAGGCGCCGCTGCCCAGCTAGTTGATGTCCTCGTGAAAATAAAGGCTGACATCACCGCCTTCCAAGAAATGCGATGGACGGGACAAGGACAGAGACAAGTAGGTCCTTGTGACATTTACTACAGTGGCCATATAAAGGAGCGCAAGTTTGGTGTTGGATTCGTGGTGGGAGAGAGACTCCGTCGCCGAGTACTATCATTCACTGCGGTGAATGAACGTCTAGCTACAATCCGCATCAAAGCGAGGTTCTTCAACATATCGCTGATTTGCGCCCACGCCCCGACGGAAGAGAAGGACGATGTGACCAAAGATGCCTTTTATGAGTGCTTGGAGCGCACTTATGAGAGATGCCCCCGCCACGATGTCAAAATCGTGCTTGGCGACTTTAACGCCAGGGTGGGCAAAGAAGGTATCTTTGGCACTACGGTCGAAACATCCCCAAATGGGTTGAGGCTGATCGACTTCGCCGGGGCCCGAAATATGGCTATCTGTAGTACTAGATTCCAGCATAAGAAGATACATCAAGCTACCTGGCTGTCTCCGGATCGAAAAACCACCAACCAGATCGATCATGTTGTGATGTGATGTGGAAGACACGTCTGCAGTGTTTAAGATGTGCGTGCGCTCCGAGGCCCTAACATCGACTCGGACCACTATATTGTTGCAGCCAAAATTCGCACCCGCCTTTGTGCAGCAAAAAACGCACGCCAACAAACACAAGGAAGGTTCAACGTCGAGAAGCTGCAATCACAACAGACAGCCGAAAGATTTTCCATTCGGCTTGCACTCCTGCTCTCTGAGAGCACTCGTCAACAACTCGGTATAAGGGAACTGTGGGACGGCATTTCAAACTCCTTACGTACAGCTGCAACCAAAACCATTGGTTTTCGGAAAGTGCAAAAGAACAGCTGGTACGACGAGGAGTGCCGTGTCGCAGCGGAGAGAAAACAGGCTGCCTACCTCGCAACGTTACGATCGACCACAACACGTGCGGGATGGGATAGATACCGAGAGTTGAAGAGGGAAGCGAGACGCATTTGCAGACAGAAGAAGAAAGAGGCCGAAATGCGTGAGTACGTACAGCTCGATAAGCTGGCCGACAGGGGTAATGCTCGAAAATTCTACGAAAAGATGCGGCGGCTTACAGAAGGTTTCAAGACCGGAGCATACTCTTGTAGAACCCCCAAAGGTGATCTAGTTACTGATGCCCAGAGCATACTTAAATTATGGAGGGAACACTTCTCCAGCCTGCTGAATGGCAGTGAAAGCACAACACCAGGAGAAGGCGAACCCGATTCCCCAATCGATGACGATGGAGCAGACGTTCCATTACCCGGCCATGAAGAAGTTCGAATAGCAATCACCCGCCTGAAGAACAACAAAGCGGCAGGGGCCGATGGATTGCCGGCCGAGCTATTCAAACACGGCGGCGAAGAACTGATAAGGAGCATGCATCAGCTTCTTTGTAAAATATGGTCGGACGAAAGCATGCCCAACGACTGGAATTTAAGTGTGCTATGCCCAATCCATAAAAAAGGAGACCCCACAATCTGCGCCAACTACCGTGGGATTAGCCTCCTCAACATCGCATATAAGGTTCTATCGAGCCTATTGTGTGAAAGATTAAAGCCCACCGTCAACAAGCTGATTGGACCTTATCAGTGTGGCTTCAGACCTGGTAAATCAACAACCGACCAGATATTCACCATGCGCCAAATCTTGGAAAAGACCCGTGAAAGGAGAATCGACACACACCACCTCTTCGTCGATTTCAAAGCTGCTTTCGACAGCACGAAAAGGAGCTGCCTTTATGCCGCGATGTCTGAATTTGGTATCCCCGCAAAACTGATACGGCTGTGTAAACTGACGTTGAGCGGCACCAAAAGCACCGTCAGGATCGGGAAGAACCTCTCCGAGCCGTTCGATACCAAACGAGGTTTCAGACAAGGCGACTCCCTATCGTGCGACTTTTTCAATCTGCTGCTGGAGAAAATAGTTCGAGCTGCAGAACTTAATCGAGCAGGTACAATCTTCTATAAGAGTGTACAGCTGCTGGCGTATGCCGATGATATTGATATCATCGGCCTCAACACCCGCGCCGTTAGTTCTGCTTTCTCCAGGCTGGACAAGGAAGCAAAACGAATGGGTCTGGCAGTGAACGAGGGCAAGACGAAATATCTCCTGTCATCAAACAAACAGTCGTCGCACTCGCGACTTGGCTCCCACGTCACTGTTGACAGTCATAACTTTGAAGTTGTAGATAATTTCGTCTATCTTGGAACCAGCGTAAACACCACCAACAATGTCAGCCTAGAAATCCAACGCAGGATAACTCTTGCCAACAGGTGCTACTTCGGACTGAGTAGGCAATTGAGAAGCAAAGTCCTCTCTCGACAGACAAAAACCAAACTCTATAAGTCTCTCATAATTCCCGTCCTGCTACATGGTGCAGAGGCTTGGACGATGTCAACAGCGGATGAGTCGACGTTGGGAGTTTTCGAGAGAAAAATTCTGCGAAAGATTTATGGTCCTTTGCGCGTTGGCCACGGCGAATATCGCATTCGATGGAACGGTAAGCTGTACGAGATATACGACGACATTGACATAGTTCAGCGAATTAAAAGACAGCGGCTACGCTGGCTAGGTCATGTTGTCCGGATGGATGAAAACACTCCAGCTCTGAAAGTATTCGACACAGTACCCGCCGGGGGAAGCAGAGGAAGAGGAAGACCTCCACTCCGTTGGAAGGACCAAGTGGAGAAGGACCTGGCTTCGCTTGGAATATCCAATTGGCGCCACGTAGCGAAAAGAAGAAACGACTGGCGCGCGGTTGTTAACTCGGCTATAATCGCGTAAGCGGTGTCTACGCTAATTAAGAAGAAGAAGATTCTCATGTAAAATTTAACGAGGAATCGAATAAAAATGTCAATTTTGAAAAAAAAAAGTGGGGGAAGAGCACAAAAAGCGTGATTTTTGGAAAAAAACATGTTTTTTTGGATTTTGAAATTTTTTTGGATTTTGAAAATATTTTTATCAGAAAGCTGAGATTTTTTTACACAAAAATGGATAACTTCAAAATTTTTTTCACTCAATTTTGAGGTCGTTAAAAAATAAAAGAAAAAGTCATTTTTTTGTTTGATCTCAATTTGAAGTGCGCGCCAAAAAACAATGGAGCAACTTTGGCCACTAAAAAGTTAAGAGATATTCTTATTTTAGTCTATATTATGATATTCTAAAGTTTCGTCAAAATCGGAGAACCACGGGTACAAAACCGTGTCGCCAATTGATGGAATGGCCCATATATTTATAAATAATAGCATTCGACTCTGATTTTGAGTTATTTTAAGAAAATTTCAAACATATTGAACAAATTGAATTATAAAAGTTGATAATTACTGCAGTATATCGATATTTGCAACCCTGCGTTGTGAGAGAGCAATCAGCTGCGACGTTTGCGACGGCAAAAATCCAAATGTCGCGGATTCTCCCCTCATCGTCACGTCAGAGAGAAGGGAGTAGCGTTTTTCACTGTTCAGTTACATTGTGCGCCCATAAGATAGGTCGTGCCAGCTGACACGACCCACGATTCTGCGTTGTTCACTGACTAGCCTATTACGCTCTATCGTTCAGTCGTTGTCGAGCCAGCAACGAATTAACATCACGCAAGACTATAGCGCAAAACCAAACATGCCCTGCGAGAAATATTTTATGATTCTAAATGCCTTTGGTGTCATGCAATGCCTTTTATGTTCCAAGTCTTTTAAAGATAATAGGGAATATATCCTTAAAAGACATTTTGTTAATTTTCATTATACTATTAATTATTTAGATTAGATGCTTAATTTTAATTCCGATTTCGCACTGGGCTACTTTTTTTTCATGCTCACCTACACAGTGACAGATCTTCTCATGCCGACCACTGCTTTATTATCAAGAATGATTGTTTCTATCATTCTTGCTTTATTATGCTCTGCTGCTTTTACGGCATAGATAACTTGATCAGAACCTCTTTTCTTGCTCTCTCGCTTGTCAGCTGGCAGGGCACCCTGATCTGTTTTCTGAGTTGGCAACAAAACATAATCAGGGTGCCGGCACCCAGCAGTTGGTGAAAAAGGCGAGATGCCAGAAGGGCAGCGCTATAATTACTTGACGAAATTAGTGTGAAATGAAATTTCGTTGAACTATGCGAACATATTTTGGCAAAATTAATGTTTATGTAAATTAATTAATGATTTAGCATTTTATCATTTATATATGTATGTATTTTCAAAGTGTTTAATTTAGTGTTTTGTATAATTTATTATATACCCAATCTAATATTTTTCAGTAGTGACATCATTGGCAAATGTTATAAAAAATGCGAGTTTTGACAGCTCTCTCTCGAACCAAAGAGTCTCGTATCAAGTTATCTATGCTTACGGGGCATCTCGACAGCACAAAATTTATAGCATACTAACCAGGGATAATGGGATGCCCAACTTATTCCAGTGTGGGAGCGCCTCAAAATAAGCGTTTTTTATAACATTTTCCATTATGGCCAGATCGAACAAAATAAGAATTTTTGGGCATTTTAAATTAAAGTACCCAACATTTATTACGATTGCAAATTATTATATATATATTGATTTTTTTTAATGCGAAATCCTTAATTCCTTTTTTATATTTCAATCTGATACTAACTGTAACTAAGAAGGCGTTCTTTTGTTGTTAAATTGGAGCCAGAAAATGGTTTTAGAAGATTTTCCTGCATTTGGAAAGCAGTATCTGCCACAAAACCGACTGCCGACAGCTCCTTGTCACTGTTTGGAAGTTGTGATGGTATCAGTATTTTTTATTACTCCACCATCCGAAATACGACCATTCGTACCAAGATCTGCTACAATGAATTCATATATTGTATTCACAGTTTATGGGAAATTTCATATATAGCAACTTTGCCCGATATTTGGCATTTAAACTGTGATCTGTGCGTTAGTTTTATAGCAAATTAATTTTTGATTCTTGAATAAAAATGTCACATTTAAATGGAAAGCAAAATATATTGAACGCACTCAGCTACAAATGTATACTGGACATAACCGCTAATGATTCTAGTATGTATATATACTTATTACATAAAATTACCTACCGAAGTTATTTTTTACAATTTTGTTAAAGGCAGTGACGAAGAGGATGACGATATCCTAATAAATTTTACCATTGATGCAGCGCTTATTATAGCTAATCGGAGAAGTACCCATTTGGGTATACCAAAATCTTCGCAATAGGTCAATAATGTTCTTCCCAGATTTGATAGTTGCCACATGCTACAAATGTTGCGCATAGAAATCTTTGAGTTCAACTATATATTGGGTTGTCAAAAAAGTCTTGCGGTATTATTGTTTAAGTACCACTCGCTTAAGTATTCGCACTCGCTTATGTGCCATATTATGTTTTTATTTTTACAAACCACAAACATCTGTATCTTTGATTGTGGCACATAACCGGGATTGACTGTATTTGTCAACGAATGTAAAAAATATTTTTACGCGGCTTGCAAAACTCTGCGTCGATATGTATGCAAGCTCATACACAAACATACATATTTACGATAGTTTGTTTGCGATGATGTTTCAGCCATGGATAAAGTTTCAGCGGCAAGGGAAACAGTGGCAATAGGCGATCGTTCGTTTGTATTTTCGGCATAGCTCGGATTTTCTACTAACAACACAATTTTGTGACGCTCTGTCGCCGCGTCGGTCCGTCGACACATTGAAGTGCTGAACACATATGACAGCGACAGACTGCAGCAGCACGACAGTGAACTTAAAAAAGCGTTGTGCATCCTACTGCATGAACGCATGTACACAAGACAACACAGCTCTCCATTTTGCATGTACACAATTTTGTTGTGGCCATACTAATACCTTCCACTTCAAAGAAATTTTAATATTTGTGAAATTTTTTATGCAGAAAATAAGTAAATAGGTATATATTTTTGTTTTAAATTATCAATTGTTATTACAAATGGTAAAATAGAGCTATTTTATGCTTTTGTTTGTAAAATAACGTCAAGTTTGTAAGAGCTGTGAATAATTTTACATTTTACATATTAGTGGCATCACCACTCTACCTCATCTCTCTACCTTCCATTCTATTGTCAACTTTACTGTCGTTGGCAAGTATAAGAATATATTGAAGTTAGCGCGAACGACAACTGTCGGCCTGCAGTCGTGTAGTCGTGCAGCTGTCAAAATAAGAGTGTCCTTAAGGACATGTGTATTTTAATATTTGACAGTTGTCGTTTGCGGTCTGTCGCCAGTATTGTGTTCAGCATATGACTCTTTGACAAAATGTGAGCTTCGCCATTGGTTGTCCGTGTGAACGGAAATTTCGCATGAAGCATTGATATTGTTACGAATTTACTGTTTGCTAGTTTACTTTGTTAGGTTCGTATCTCTGGATTGACAAATAAAATCAACACTGTTTAATTTAATTCAACAACTCTTTATTTCACAACTCGTCTACATTATAGCAGTTTACTCTTTGCACTGAACTATTACGTTGGCGCTGCCACGGCTTATATAGCCACGCACTTCTCGCTGATGCCGACGTGTCCTTCTAGAATATTGCGTCTGGAAATTACCAGAACATAATGCTATACGGCGCCAGACGCAAGCAGACAGTCGCGGCGGCAGACTCAGCAATTGTTTAACTAGACAAGCAGACAGTGCGGCGCCAGATGTCTATTGTTTCGACAAGCAGACATCCGTGGCGCCAGATGTCTACAACAAGACAAATGCTATTCCATATACCTACAGCTATTGTTCATAATCAGGGATGCATATAGTAATACAAATACAACTTAATACTACTTTTGTAACACTGCCCTCCCCTAAAGCCTAATCGTCCCGATTAGGCACAAATCCTCTTGAACCAAATGGGGCGAGCCTCTCCAAATGTACTACTTTCATTTTACATCGTGCTTTTCCATTTCTTTGTATGCGGTATACCACGTCATTAAGTCGTTTCATCACCATATAGGGTCCTTCCCAGGCTGTCTGCAGTTTCGGGGACAAGCCTTTCTTTCGAAGTGGATTGTACAACAGGACCAGATCACCTTCTTCAAAACCTTTTGAATTTGCCGCTTGATCGAACCGGTCCTTCATCTTATTGCTCATCAGATGCGTATGCTGTCTTACCATTAGATGCAATTCATTCATTTCTTCCTTTAAGGCAGAACAATAATCTCCATCATTTCTTACAGCTGTAGGATTCGTTCCAAACTTAAGATCAGCAGGGAGTCGCAGATCAGATCCGAAAATAATCTTTGCTGGCGTGTAACCAGTTGTCTCGTGCTTCGCTGAACGATACGCCAGCAGGAACATCTGGATGCACTTGTCCCAATTCCGTTGGTCTTTATCAACGATTTTCCGCAGATGTTCTTCGAGCGTTCGGTTGAATCTCTCTACCATTCCATCTGATTGTGGGTGTAACGCTGTTGTCCGTGTCTTGTGGATGCCCAATAACGTACAGACTTCTTGAAAAATGGAAGATTCGAAATTTCTGCCTTGATCTGAGTGTAATTCGACGGGCACTCCGAACCTTGTTATCCAATTTTCTACAAACGCTTCGGCTACTGTCTTCGCTTCTTGGTTTGGTAAGGCATATACTTCTGGCCATTTACTGAAATAGTCCATGACAACCAGTAGATATTTGTTTCCGGCCGCACTGGTTGGGAACGGACCTGCAACATCCATTGCGACTCGTTCAAATGGTGATCCCACGTTGTACTGTTGTAGCCTACCGCGACTTTTGGCTTTAGGACCTTTAGCTGCCATGCACTCTACGCAATTACTTATCCATTCTGCTATGGAATCTCGACAACCGATCCAGTAGAACCGTTGTTTAATCTTCTCTATAGTTTTTGTAATTCCAAGGTGCCCTCCACTAGGTCCATTGTGATATTCTTTCAACACTTTCGGGATCATGGACTTCGGTACTATGATCAGCAGACAAGACCGTTTGCCATCTTCACTTTCCCAGGTACGATGAAGGTATCCATTAACGAGGTTTATGCTGTTCCATTGGGCCCAATATGCTTTTGCCGTTGGACTCTCGTTACTTATTTGTTCCTTTGGTGGTCGTACCCCATTTTCTTTGGCTATTATCAGCTTTGCAAGATCAGGGTCCTCCAGCTGATTGATTCTGATGCGGTGAGGAGTCCAATCATCTTCAGGTTCTATATTCAGTAATCGCACGTCGATTATACCTTCTTTTCCTTCTGATTTGGAGCAATGTTTACATTCCAGTGGACAAGGGCGACGTGATAATGCATCCGCATTTTTGTGGTGAATCCCCTTTCGATGTTCCGTTTCGAAGTCGTAATTCTGTAATCTTTCGATCCATCGTGCAATTTGGCCTTCCGGATTCTTAAACTGTAATAACCATTTTAATGCTGCATGATCAGTCCTCAGCAAGAATCGTTGTCCATACAAATACTTGTGGAAATGTTTTACACATTCCACCACAGCTAGTAGTTCTTTTCGCGTCACACAGTAGTTTTTCTCTGGTTTCCCGAGCACTCTGCTGTAATACCCAATTACTCTTTCTTGTCCGTCGATGAGCTGAGACAGGACACCTCCAATTCCATAAGCGCTCGCATCTGTATCCAGGATGAATTTCTTTCCAGGTATTGGATAAGCCAACATGGGCGCCGTACAAAGTAGTTCTTTAAGCTGCTCAAACGCTTTTTCTTGTTCCAACTGCCATACAAACGGGCGATTCTTCTTTGTTAAATCATGTAAACTTCTAGCCACGTTCGCAAATCCAGGTACAAAACGGCGGTAATACGTGCATAAGGGGAGGAAGCTGCGGAGTTCATGAATGTTGGTGGGTCGAGGCCAATCTTTCACTGCTTTTATTTTTCCTTCCTCGGTGTGAATTCCCTCAGTTGACACTTTATGTCCGAGATATGTGACCTGCTTCTTCCATAATGAACACTTTTTGGGATTCAAGCGTAATCCGGCTGATGCTATTCGCTGAAAGACTTCCTCTAGATTTTTCAGATGATCATCAAAACTTGTGACCGTTCGCATCGTGCTATTGCACTTATATTCTGGCACTGTCCAATTACTGCTCCTTTCTTCAGACTTATAGGCGTGTTGAATTCATTCACTACTCTGACCGGAATGGTGGCGTCTTCACTAGTTTTAACAAGCGTTCTTCCTACCAATACGGGTGTATCTATTTTTGTTGGTTCCACAATCCACAACTCTTCAGTCCCACCTCCTCCATTCACTTTGTCCCCTAAAATCGCCTCAGATTTTGGTGGAATACTCTGATTATCATCAACAATCACCCTCTTACTTTCAACGTTGGTCACATATCCGGTGTTTATAGGCATCTCCATGTTCTGGCAAAACAGCATTTGCTTGTTTAAATCCAAAGTAACCCCGTGATCAATCATGAAATCTACTCCCATTATAATTTCATCCGTGATTTCTGCTACGATGAAGGTGTGATTAACTTCCAGGGTACCAATCATCACTTTGCAAAACACTTTTCCCGCGACAGCTGCTTCCTCCCCGGTGGCCGTTCGAAGCTTGCAACCGACTAATGGTTCAACCGTTCCTCTTACCACATCCGGTCGGATAATTGAATGTGTGGCACCAGTATCCAAAGTAAGCGTTGACAGTCGTCCATTTACGATGCCGTTGATAGTAAGATTGTTGTCCTGGCGACCTATTTGTGATATCGAGATGGCGGGGCAAATAGTTGTGGGAACCAGCTCACGCCCCTTTGAACTGTTCCGTTTTAGTTTAACGACTTGTGAGATGTGGATGCTCTGTCCTCGTTATCTGTTGGTTGTTTCCGTTTTGATGGGTTTACTTTTATATTGCAATTTCGGGCAAAGTGACCCGCTTTTCCACAGTTGAAACATCTTCCTGTTGTATTTACTCGCGGTGCAGCAATTGTCTTCAGAGTCTTCAATATTTCTTCCATCAGCGCCGGTTGTTCCATTTCAACCCTTTGTACTCTGTGTGCTGGTTTACTTAGTAGGGAAGCTGTTTCCTGTGTGAGGGCGTGCGAAACCGTTTCAGCAAACGTTCTTTTTGGCAATGCATATGTGGCGCGTTTGGTGTCCATATCACGAATTCCATTTATGAAACATTGAATTTTTACCCTCTCAATGTAATCCACAGGTGCATCTGCATTTGCCAAATGAGCCAGTCGTTCTATTTCAGTTGCGAACTCTTGCAATGACTCGTTCATTTTCTGACCCCTATTTTGCAGTTCGATCTGGTATATTTGTTTCCGGTGCTCACTACCATATCGTCTTTCTATCGCACTCATCAATGCCTCATAGTTGTCCCGTTCACAGTCTGGAATAGTCTGAAGGATTTCTGCCGCAGGTCCTTTCAATGATACAAACAAGGACGCCACTTTGTCCGCTGCATTCCAGTTATTGGCCATTGCTGTCTTTTCAAACTGAAGTTTGAAAATTTGAAATGGAATACTTCCATCGAATGTGGGTGCCTTCAATCTTTGGATATTTGTTGATGGTGCAGGGCCATGCAGTTGCAGTTCTCGCACACGATTACTTAATTGAAGAACTTCTGATTTTAAATTTTCTTCGTCATTTTTTAAAGTGCTTAATTCGTCTTCAAATTTTGAAAATTTCTCTTGCACTTGTGTATTATTCTCTGTAATCTGTTGTGTAAGGCGAGACTCTAACTGTGATGTATTTTCAGCTATTTGCGTCATTTGCTGTGCCAGACGATTTTCTGTTTGCACTGCATTTTCTGCTATTTGCCTAATAGCCACTAATAACATGTTAGTGTCTACGCTTGATGATGTTCGTTGTTCTTCTAATTTTTCTTCTACCTTTGTAGAAGTTCCTGGCCCACCAAATTCGAACTCGTCCACATTAATTCCATCCGCTTCCATTGCTTCACGTAGTCGTGCCTGCAGATCCGCCTTTTGCTCGCTTATCGGCAAATTACGCTCCTCCAGTTCCTTTTTTAATTGCTGAATTCTCAATTCTCCGAATTTAACCATCTTGAATTTGGATTATTTGACAATCCCACTTCTGACACCAATTGTTACGAATTTACTGTTTGCTAGTTTACTTTGTTAGGTTCGTATCTCTGGATTGACAAATAAAATCAACACTGTTTAATTTAATTCAACAACTCTTTATTTCACAACTCGTCTACACTATAGCCACGCACTTCTCGCTGATGCCGACGTGTCCTTCTCATCAACCCTATTCAGGATAAAACCTCGTATACTAAAAGAGAAGTACTATCGATTATAGCAAAATTGTTCGACCCAGCTGGTTGGCTCAGCCCCGTTGTAGTCACCGCAAAAATAATAATGCAACAGATCTGGCTGGATAAATTCGATTGGGATGAATGTTTGAAACCCTTAACTCTCCATCGATGGAAAATGTTCATAAAGGACTACAATTCCTTAAATCTCATCGAAATTTCTCGAAGGACCCACTTTTCGCCATCCGCGATCCGTGATTTCTACAAACGCAAATACCTGGACAACAACCCTTTTGGTATCCAAGACTCGTGTGGCCCCAATAAAAACTATATCATTACCAAGGCTAGAACTTTGCGGAGCAGTTCTTCTGGCGAATCTAGTGGATGCGACCCTACCCCAACTAAACATGACCCAATACCGTACTCACCTTTGGACGGATTCCACAATTGTTCTTTCATGGCTTAGCAAACCCCCATATACATGGACAACCTTTGTATCCCACCGAATTGCCACAATCGCAGAAAAGGTTGGAACCAAAAATTGAACTCACGTCGAAAGTCAAGACAACCCGGCAGATCTAGCTACTCGCGGAAGCACACCTCTAGAAATGGTTAATAATAACCTCTGGTGGCGCGGACTCCAATGGCTAACACTCGACCCAATACACTGGCCAGTTACCAAAAAATCAAGCGATACAACACTGGAACTCCGGCCAATCAGAACCTTCGTGAACACAACACAAGAGGATATCCTGGATAGATGTGATAGATGTCCTTACCCAAAGCCATTCCAGTTGTAGCATATTTGTTCCGATTCTGTTCGAATGCGTCACCCAATAAAACACAACAGTCATACACGACGTTGGAAATAACTCCAGAGGAGTTCAACACTACCCGCACGAAGCTAATTATTTTTTCCCAAAAGGAGTATTTCCAAGAAGAATATGAAGCTTTAACCCCGAAAACCAGCATACCCCAAAAAAATACAATTTTGACACTAAACCCTTTAATCGATTCCAAAGGAATAATGCGAGTTAATGGTCGGTTGAGCAATTCAGCGGCATTATCATACAACGAATGTTATCCGATTATATTACCCTATAGCAGTCGATTAGCCAAACTACTCACCCAATTTACCCATCTAATAATCCTTCATGGCGGCAACCAGCTAGTCTTACGACTTATGCGTTCGGAATTTTGGATACCGAAGTTGAAAACCCTCATCAAGTCTACCATTCATCAGTGCAAAACTTGCGTTTTGTACAAAAAGCGCAACACTACTCAGATTATGGCAGCACTACCCGCAGAACGTACCACCTTAACCCGTCCATTCGCAGCAACAGGAATCGATTTCGCCGGTCCCTATGACATAAAAAATTACACCGGCAGAGCATGTCTGATCACAAAAGGCTATGTATGCAAACTTGCGTTTTGTACAAAAAGCGCAACACTACTCAGATTATGGCAGCACTACCCGCAGAACGTACCACCTTAACCCGTCCATTCGCAGCAACAGGAATCGATTTCGCCGGTCCCTATGACATAAAAAATTACACCGGCAGAGCATGTCTGATCACAAAAGGCTATGTATGCGTATTTGTTTGTTTTGCAACCAAAGCCATACATCTAGAGCCAGTAAGTGATCTCTCCACCAACACATTCGCACGTTTCTTTTCCAGGCGCGGATGTACCGCCGATCTCTATTCGGACAATGGTATTAATTTTGTTGGAGCGTCTAAACTTTTAGTTAAAGATCGGCGAGAATTCATGAAGTCATTGAAAACTCAACTAACGACTAGTGAAGCACATCAAAACATCAACTGGCACTTTAATCCTCCAGGAGCTCCACACATGGGTGGACTCTGAGAAGCAGGAGTGAAAAGTTTAAAGAGCCACTTGAAAAAGGTGTCTCAGAACCAGAAATTCACTTTCGAAGAACTAGCTACCCTTTTAACCCGAATCGAAAGTTGCTTGAATTCTCGCCCTTTAAGCCCATTAAGTGAAGACCCAACAAATTCAGAACCTTTAACTCCAGGCCATTTCTTAATAGGTACACCTTTATTAATCCCAGAAGAACCCAACTTAGAAGATGCACATCTAAGCACCGCACAAAGATGGCAAAAACTGAAGATACTCCATCAACACTTCTGCAAACGATGGAAAGAAGAATATTTGAAAGAACTCCACAAAAGATAAAAGTGGAAATACCCTCAACGCAACATAGACGTTAACGATATGGTAGTTATACGTCAAGAAACTCTACCCCCAAATGAGTGGAGACTTGGTCGCATCGAAAAAACATATCTCGGTGCTGACAATAAAGCAAGAGTAGTTGACATACGTACCTCTCAGGGAACAATTACCCGCCCAATAACCAAAATAGTCACTTTACCAAATAATTAATCTTATTTCCTTATAGTGACATGGCCCCTCAAAGCAGTACGAAGTCAATTTGCAGCCGACAAAGCAGCCCCACATTCACTGTGCGATCACTTAGCGTGACCCGTAGCATCAGCCCACTCTCCGACGAAGGAACTCTGGCAAGACGCTTGCATCGCTTTAAAGCGACCCTTTCCCCCATTCGAGAGGAGCGTGGAAATACCCATCGCACGGCCCGACGTACCATCAGCCTTTCCCCTATTCGGGAAGAACGAGGAGGTACCCATCGCACGGCTCGGCGTGCTATCAGCCGTCCATCAAAACAAACACAAAAACACGTCGCCTGTGGATTGTGTAAAAAAGACCATATACTGGTAACCTGTTCAAAATGAACATCAATGAAAAGTTTGACGCAGTTAATAAATACAAGTACTGCGTCAATTGTTTGGCCAGATCGCATTCCACCCAAAAGTGCACAAGTAAAAAACGATGTGCCACGTGTAACTGGGAACACCATTCAACCCTACATGGACATCCCAGGCTGTTCTGCAAAGAGCAAAAGAAAACAGCAAAAGGCGAAGAACGATTACATAGACAAGGGGATCTACCCACGTTACTGGCCAAGCCGACCCTCATACCAACAGTCATGGTCAAAGTTAAACACGATGGCAAATGGAACCCAATACGAGCCATAATCAACCCGACCCGAAAGGTGACTATAATTGCGTCAGAACTCGTTTAGAGATTGAGGTTACCGAAAACGTACCTCGATTCGCATCGCATATGCAAAGTCGTCATAGGATCATTAACTGATCCCGACTGGCATGTCGAAGTTAACTGCCTAGTGACGCATGATTTACCGACCCGACCCTATAATCGTGACTTAAGTGGCGAAATCATTAAGAAGTTCGACCACTTAGTCCTATCCGACCCTACATTTTGGAAAGACGACAAAATAATGTTGGAACTGGGAGCTGACATCTACCCAAGATTGATGAAACCAGGCTTATTCAACCCCGATAACAGCACCGTGACCGCACAAAACACCGCACTCGGTTGGACTTTAACCGGTGCTTGTGCGATTTAAACCCCAAGTATACCTCCAACCCGTTCATAACATTACTCATTTACCCAATCAAAATAGATCTTTTTATTCGCAGACACTGCAAGGCGGCCGGGATGTTCATGCCAAATGAACACATCCCTGCATTGTCCTCCTAACTCGTCTAAATACGAATTAGAGGACAATGCAAAAAACATCCAACAGCGCCAACATAACAGCGAAGTACCCAACAAAACGAAAAGACACAATAAAACAAATCACTATAGCGGACAGACACATAGGCGCCAAAGCAGCAGCAGCAATATCAGCAGCAATAACAACCACAGCAGCATCAGCAGTAACAACAGCAGTAGAATCAATCTCAACGCGGGAAAAATTAACCACATCAGGTTTTATATAATAATTGTATTTATATTATAAATAACCCCTTATTATTGTATAAACTCATACACAAATATACAATTGTACCTACTCAAATTATATATTACACACCTACACATACACACATCCGAATTGTTACCCAATTTCTAAAAGTTTATTTTATTTGGCACACCGGCAAATATATCGTCGACAACAACGTCATTACAATATGTTATGTTCTGATCAATTATAAGCTTACCATCCAATTGAGCTATGGCTCTCACATCATAATATTTACATGTTGATTCTATTTTAGAGTATTTGATATAAAATATAATTATATCTCTTTTTTGTGCTATTTTAAATTTTGAAATGTCCATTAAGTCTGTAATGGTCATTGTACCATGTTGGTAATAAGTTATGTTTTTTAATTCATTGAAATGTAAAATTGTGGGATTTAAAATTCCTATTTTCCCAAATGTTATTGTATTTATTATATTTTGTAGTTCATGTATAATGTATTGATTTCTTCTTCTTTTGATTTTTCTGGCTATGTTATCACTTTTTATATTATTTATTGCATCAGTTAATTCTGTTATTACTTTAAAAATGTCTGAATTTGTAGTAAATTGTTTATTGTTATTTATTGTTAGATCATTTAATCTATCATTTATTTTTATGAAATCGTCATGATCTGGAGTTCCTGCTATCCATTTCCAAAGTGTACCCAATTCATTTATTCCTCTTTTTTGTCTAACATGGTTTTTACTGTCCCAATAAAGTTTCAATTAATAATATTTCTGATTCTGTTTCTTGAGTTATAATTTTTAAATTATCATTATAAAAACTTCTTTTTTCTTCTGTTATTATATTTTCAAAAATTGTTAAATTAGTGATGTGAAATATATCTCTATATTCTTCATAAATGGAAACGTCTCCATTTTCGATAAGTACGTAGTCCTGTCGGGTATAATCTATGATCTCAGCTGTCGTTAAGCCAATTAGTAATGCGAAAATTGAAAGGATCATTTTGAAAACTTATAATTAATTATGATTTTATGTTATCTTTATGTATAATTCTATTTCTATTATTTATTATTATGTTATTCCCCAAGTTTTCTTTAACTTGTTGTTTCTTATACCTAGGTTGTAATTTATTTCTCTCTCCTATTATTTTTTCATAAATAATTTGTCCATGATCATCATGCTTATCTGTTCTATGTTTATTATGAAACATTAGCATTTTCTCCTGTGTTTGCTTTAAAGTGGTTGGTAAGTTTTCATGGTTTACCCTATTGTAAAGTACTTCATTTGGTTTAAAATTCGTTACTGAATGAATTGGTGTATTGTATTGGTGCGCTGCTCTAAGTACTGTTTCTAAATAACTGACAATATTGTATTCTTCTTTTATACATCTGGCTATTTCGATTATCGTTGAATGAACTCTTTCAACTTGCCCATTAGTTGTGCTATGACGTGGATAACAAAAGTAAATTTCAATATTTAACCTTTGCATTAAGGGTTTAAATGTTGGTGTGGTAAAGCTTGGTTCATTATCTAAAATAATTTTTTTTACATCTGTGAAGGTTTGAAGTAATTCTAAAACCTTTTCTTCGATATTTGACTTGTCTTCTATATGTTTTAATATTAAAAATTTTGAATAAGCGTCTACACATGTGATAAATTTTAGTTTCTGTGCGTAAAAAATGTTTAAATGGAGCTGTTCTCCTTCTTTCTCTGGAATTGGGGCTTTACCTATTGGTATTTTCTTAGGATGGCGATCATATTTATTTTTATTGCATATCATACAGTTTCGAATGTATTCTTTCATTCTTTTCCTCATTTCGAGCCAATAATACAATTTCTCTATTTGTTTAAGATTTTCATTATAGCTTCGATGAGCTCTATTATTACTAACTTTGGTTGAATATATTCTTTCAAAATAGTCATTAAATTTTCTACTGTGTCATACTCTATTAAATGCCTTTTATTCCCAAAGGTTTCGATTAACTCATGAATCGTGAACCTATTTTTACTTAGTATAATTTGCTGTTTAAACTGATTTAATGGTTTTTGTGTTTCCTGTATTTGATTGTTTTCGCTACTCTGTGCCGAGTGCTCTGAATCTTCCGATTCGTTTGATAAATGGTTTAACTGAAGACGGGAAAGTGCGTCTGCTACTACATTGATTTTACCGGGTTGGTACACAAATTTAGGAGAGAATTCTTCTATAATTGCGTGCCATCTTTTCATTTTTGGATTCGGGTTACGGGGTGATAAAGCAAATGTTAATGGTTGATGATCAGTATGTATTTCCAAATTGGTTACACCGTAGAGATAATTTCGTAGATTTTTTAGTGCCCAAACAATGGCAAAAAGCTCCTTCTCATGAGTTGCGTAATTTCTTTCAGTTTTATTAAGAGTTTTTGAAATGAAAGTAATTGGTTTACCTCCATGTGACAGTACCGCACCCATTGCAAAGTTAGATGCATCGGTAGTTAATACAAATATTTTTGAGTAATCGGCTTGTGTTAATTCCATTTCTGAAGCCAAATGATTCTTTAATTTATTTAATGCAGATATTCCTTCCTCATTTAGAGTTATTTCAAATTTTTTTGATTTATTTTTAGAAATCCTACCATTTTCTCCTGACAGGTATTTTGTCAAAGGTTTTGCTATCTCTGCATAGTCTTTAACAAATTTACGATAATATCCTGCAAGCCCTAAGAAACCTCTTAATTCGCGCAAACTTCTTGGTATTGGATAATTTAATATTAATTTTATTTTATTTGGGTCTGTTTTGATAACATTCTGAGCTACTACATAACGTAAAAACTCTATTTCTTTCTCGCATAATTTTGATTTTTCTAATGAAATTTTCATATTAGCTTCTTTTAAAATTTGCGTAATTGTTTCCAAATCCTTTAAGTGTTGAGTTATATTTTCCGAAAAAATAATTATATCATCCATATAAACGTGACAAATTTTTCCAATATGTTCTCGCAATATGTCATCCATTGCCCTCTGAAAAATTCTAAGAGAATTTTTTAAACCAAAAGGCATCCTCAAAAATTCATATTTCCCATTATTAACCAAAAAAGCTGTTTTCTCAATATCATTCTTTGACATTATAATTTGATGAAATCCTGATTCTAGATCGATGCTTGAAAAATATTTTGCCTTGCCTAAATTCGACAATATTAGGTTAGTATTTGGAATAGGGTAACGATCGGAAATTGTATGCTCATTTAGCTTTTTGTAATCGATTACCATTCTAAGTTTTGGTGTTCCATTCTCATTTGTCCCTTTTTTTGGTACCACCCAAATAGGTGAATTATACGGACTTTTACTCGGTCTTATGATATTTTCATTAATCAATTTTTTTATTTCTTCATTAATAAACGAATTTACAGATAAAGGATATGGATATTGTCTGCTCCATATCGGATCCTCATTTT
The DNA here is from genome assembly GCF_023373825.1 of Bactrocera dorsalis. Classification (NCBI taxonomy): domain Eukaryota; kingdom Metazoa; phylum Arthropoda; class Insecta; order Diptera; family Tephritidae; genus Bactrocera; species Bactrocera dorsalis. Next base: position 22,051,300 of record NC_064308.1, on the reverse strand, counting down.
TCATTCTTATTTCTGCTTTTACTTGCGTGATGAAGGGAAAGTTTGTATTGCTACTTGAATGCATTTTAGCAATTTTTTCTTTTATATGTGTTTTAAGATCCTGCAATTCTTCATCCTGATTTTCATTGTTTGAACTTTCGGAATTCTTTACCGAATAATAATTATCATTATCACCATTCATTTCTGAGCCACTTTCGCCCAATATTGAATAGTTATCGTTCATGTTGCCGGCAAATTCATCAGCTGGCGTTGTAGAACTTTTTCTTTCCACAATATTTTCTTTATATAATTTGCCGGTATTATCATCGGCTGGCTTTGTAGAACTTTTTCGTTCCAGAATGTATTTTTTATCATTATTTTTTTCATTCAGCTGGCGTTTTAGGACCTTTTTGTCCCAAAATAAATTTTTTTAATATAATGTTGCCGGTAAAATCTTCGGCTGGCTTTACGGAATCTTTATGTTCCTTATTGTTTTCTTCTTTATTTTTACTGATATTTCCCTCGGTTAAATGTGCAGAAACTTTTTGTTCCTTGATTTTTAAGTTTTCTCCATTTTTATTTTCAAAATAAATGTTCATACTGTTTGCTTCATTTTTATTATTATTTTTTTCCATATACACTGGGGCCCGGTTTGCGTCGTTAATGGGGACCGTAGAGACGCGACGCAAAACGAAACGACGCAAATCGAAACACATTTCCCCATATACTTACTGCAAAATATTTTTAATTTGTTCCTGAGTTAAAAAAAAATGCAACTTTTTAAGAAGGCATTTACATAGCATACAAAACATTTATTTTAATCTATATATATGTTTATACTAGCTGACCCGGCAAACTTCGTTTTGCCCAAAATAGATTTTTTTTTTTTTGCATTTCAAAAATTACACCGGCATTGGTTTTAATAGAATTTTTCCTAATTTCATTGTGTATACTTTAAATACCGCCTTTTTTGTCCTTGACAAATTCCCAATATTGAAAAATAGTGAAGAAAAAATTATTGCTGAGTTTTTTGAACTGTTTTTGATAAAAAATTTAAATAAAAAAACATGATATACAGGCAAGTTCTGCAATTTACTTCCGAGTGAAATTTTGTGGAAAATACCTTCTGTACCTAATTTGACAAAATTTTTACAAATTTTACTCGGAAGTGAATTGCCAGAACCTGCCCGATAAAAATTTTTTTCGAGGGCACATTAATGCTTTTTGAATTTAATTGCTTGAAAAATGCTACTCTTTTCAATAATGCTGACACATCACGTCCAGGATTTGTTGACAATTTAATAAAATTAAGTTTGTACTATTCTCATTCAATTTTATTAGTTTTAATCGAGTTTCGAAAATATATAATTTTAGTACATATTTAGTTTAGGGCTGCACGGTATACGATATTTTTGGTTTTTTGTTCCGCGGCGTAAATAAACAGTGAGGAAGGTTTTCCAACACGGGAATACGCCACATAGAGCTGGCCATGTGAAAAGCAAGACATTTCTAAATTTATGCCGCATACTTCCAGCGACTGCCCTTGTGACTTGTTTATTGTCATCGCAAATGCAAGTTTCACTGGGAACTGCAAACGTCTGAATTGGAATGGCAAATCTGTTGAAGTTAATGGAATTCGGGGAAGTAAGCATTCCTCTCCCTTGAACGGGCCTTTCAAAATGCTTGCCACTATTAAATTGTCCATTAGCTTGGTCACAATCAGTCGAGTACCATTGCACAGTTTGGGAGCATGAAGATTCCGTAGCATAATAACTACAGACCCAACTTTGAGACGAAAGTTATGAGGCGGCATTCCAGGCGGCATCAAAGAGTTTAAGAACTCCACTGGGTAATTTACTACCTCGTCTTCATTTTCAACGCGATCGATTGATTTATATGACCGCAGATCTCCCGGAATTTGATTTTGAATCGTCCAATTCAAGTCGTTGACATCCATATTTTTTGCTATATCATCACTCCTCCCAAGCAACGATTATTGTTGCGCAAATCTCTCAGTGTTCGGTCGAGTGCTTCTAATGATCGTTTGTGGGCCATTGTGCATTCATCCCATATGATTAACTTACATTTTTTTAAATCTTGTGCCATTGCTGATTGCTTTGAAATATTGCAAACAGGACTTTCGTGTATTTGCAAGTTTAATGGAAGCTTTAATGCTGAATGTGCCGTTCATTCCACCTTCTAACAGTGTTGCAGCAATCCCGGTAGCTGCAAGAGCTAATGCAATACCACCTTGACCACGTATTGCTGCTAGTATTAAAGACAATAGGAACGTTTTGCCAGTCCCGCCGGGCGCATCGAGGAAAAATATGTCACCGTTTCCACTATCTACAGCATTTATTAGCTGATTGTACGCACTGCTTTGCTGTTCATTCAACAGTGGAACATTTGTTTGTACTTGTTGTTGCAAGTGAGTTATATCGTAAGCACGCTCGCAAATGAAAATATTCTCCAGATTGCTTCATTGCAGTTCACATATCTGCCCATTTGAAATTTGATAATTTCATTTCGTTCAACGCCAATAACCGCCATATCGCTTCCTTTGGTGACATATTTGCAAACATAGTTAATTGATTTTATTGAACTGCAATACTCAACATTTACATGTGTTTTGAATGTCTTAGAAAAAATTGGCGAATATGGAACGATCCATGTGTTATCAACCACGAAATTCTTTCCTTTCAATTGAGTGATGAATGTTCTGCCATTGTCAGCGGGTGAGCGACGCCGATAGAGAGGGTATCCGTCGTTTCCAGTTTGAGTTTCCGAAATAAAAGCACGGGGATAGCGTTTTTTGAATTTACTGTCCGACACACAAACCGAAGATGGATCGTGTTCTCCGCATGGCTCATTAACCATATTGGCCATTACCGCTTCGTGCAACTCTGGATCTATTTCAACATCAGGAATTTCGGCGGAAATGATGTCATCAATTTGGTCAGGTGTAATTTTCTCCACCATCCAAAGAAGAATGTGTGCGTGGGGCAAACCTCTCTTCTGCCACTCCAATGAGTACATCCAGCATCGAACAGTGCCATATACACGTTGTTTCGTAATAAAGTCCATCAAACATCTGAGTTTTTGTTTAAACACGCGTGCTGTAACATCGTGGCGATCGCTTGGTGAGTGACCGGGATGCAATAGATTCGTAATGTCTGGTCATTTTGGATTGCAAGTAAATGTAACAAACAAATCCGGCCGTCCATAATTGCGCCCGTAAGTCATCGCATCCTGGGAGTACTCATGCATGTGTCTAGGACTGCCAATGTATGTCGATGGCAAAATATAGAGTCGCCCAATATCTGTAAAATCCGCATCACCATTCATTGCATCTCTTAAGTGAATATACTCTTCAGATCGCAACTTCGACTGATTGTATTGCATGTAATTAAGTCGTTCTGTCTCAACTTTAACATACATGTCAACTGCATACTGTTGAAATAACCGTCCATATCTCAGTAAATGGTCGTCATAGTTTTAGCGAATCATCATTCGATATGCGTAAAACTTCATTGAACTGACTTTTTATTTGTCTCGACACCTAAAAGCTTAAATTACCTATATGAAGTAGCAAACAAAATTTTTTTTTACTAACCATTCACCGGATTTATCATCTTATATCCTAAGTGATATCCGTCTTCTCTACGGCAGAACATGAGCGGATATTGCATTGCGTCGTAAGACCGATGTGTCTCACTTATCCGTTTTAGTGCGTTTAGATTTCTACGTTTGATAACAATATCACGCGACTGCAAATTTTCTCCAACAACAACAACTGATATTTCGCTAACTGTAGGTGCATTATATTGTCTTTCTTGTGTCCCTGTTGGTCTTTTGTCCGCTTGTATGATTATACTATGATCATCTGTTGGCATACGTTCCAACGAAATCGTAAACAGTTTAATGAGGCCATTGTGTTCGTGTAACATTTGCTGCTATTGTTCGATTATTTCTCTTTTCGTTGTATTGAAGATAGCACAACGCCGATTAACTTCATCATGTTAATCTCCCAGAAAGTAAATTTGGAGATATTTGTGTTCTTGATCTGGATGCGGCAAGAGCGATCCAGCGAGATGAAACATTTGCCCATGAACGTGTATAATTGGAGGAAAGCTCTGTAGTTTCTGTCGAATATTGTTTGGCAAAAATACCTTAAACGTTGGATTGTAGTTTTGTTCATTTACAATTTCACCGCCAAATGACGTCATTTGAAAACAATCGTTGTACATTTTAGTGTGCTTCAAGAAATAGCTCGAGTGAGGAGATTCACCGTAAAGCAGCTGGAACAATGGCTGTGGTGGTGGAAGCAATTCTGGCAACGGTTCATTTTTAAATTTGACTGCATTGCAATATTGACAAACTACTGACATCTGACCGATTTGAACAGATGCGCTATATTGAATGTTTGGATCATACCGAAAACCTGCCCGTTCAAAGTTCACAAAAGAAAGATGTTGCCGCTGTTGTCGTCGAATAATCGCATGCTGTGATCTTACTTCATCACTTTGGCGAGCACGAACTTCCTTTCTTCTCGATCGTTGTTGCTGATTGTGAACGTCCCTTCTTCTCAATCGTTCTTGCTGATTGTATGTTTGGTTGACATCTTCTAACTGGTGCGTGCCACTCTCCAGCAGTCTATTTCGTTGTGATACCCTCTCAATAACACTTTTCCTTTGACGTGCTCTGCTATTTTGTGTTCTCCTTGCGGCCTGGGAACTCCGAGAAGTGTTACCATACGTACTGATTCTTGACATCGTAACAAATATCTAATTGGAAATGATCATTCATTTGCATAAAGTTCATATAAGGTTTTACGGACCAATAACTTACCTTTGAAAATTCCAAAAATGAATGAATTAAACTAAGGAAGCAGATCAATTGAATGATAAATTCCAATGTACATAAATCGGTATTCGCCAACACGCTAAATCACTTTCACTAAATAACTCACTTTTTAAAACAAAATATATCAATATATCAGTAAAGCAAGGCGCATTTTTATTGACCTCTAAATTTTGCGTGTTCGATTGCAAAGCAAAATTGACGTTTAATTTAATTTGTGTTTGTTTCATAAAACTGCCATTTCCATAAACCAAAAATAGCACGTAACACAACCAAAATTACCATATAACCGCTGCAGCAAGAACAACCAAAATGTCGTGCTAGGTGGAAAATGAGATAAATATATGGTGGATTAACAACCAAAATAATTAAAGATTGTAAGGGAGGTACCACGTCCCCTTTTTCGATAACGCCAAGCTTTATGGGTGAGAATGGTGTTGTTTCCTATAGCTCAATACCAATTTTCATGTTCCTACCTGAAACACTTTTGAAGATATTCACCTTGAAAAGTTCAGTTTGTATGGGAGGTGCCACGCCCCCTTTTCCGATTATCCCTTCTTTTATGTGTAAGAAGGCTTTTGATACCATATAGGTCTATACCAATTTTCAGGTCCCTACCTTGAACCTTTCTTCCCTTCACAGATATTCTGCTTAAAAAATTTAGTTTGTATGGGAGGTACCATACCACGCCCCCTTATTCGATAGCCCCCGGTTTTATAGGTGAGAGTGGTGTTGTTATCCTGTAGCTCTGTACCAATTTTCATGTTCCTACCTTAAACACTTTTGAAGATATTCGACTTGAAATATATTTTATTCTGATTTTAAGACATGACCTGCGCGTGGTAATAACAAACTAATCCCCCAAAGGAAGTACTTCATTTGGTTCAGCCGTTTTCGAGTTTTAGCGTTACAACTATACACCATTTCATTTTTATATATATAGATTTTACCAATTTAAATTTTCTGAATGAACATAGATTGGAAGGAATCTAAAGCAGAATTCTTAAGAATTCCGAAAATGATTACTGACGACAAAAGTCCATGTACATCTGCAGAAGCTACACGCTCAAAGCAAGGTGCTACAAACCAAAAAATTCAAGAAAGACATTTCTTCTAGTAAATTCATTTCTGAGAGTGACAGCTTAATTAGTTACTGCACTCGATTTGCATCTTCACCGATTCGGGACAACTCTGAAACGGTACTAGAAATAAAGATAAAAAAGATAAAACGGTACTAGAAATAAAGAATAAACAACATTGACAATTTTTGGACACTCCTCAAAGCTTCATAAGACGCCATAGTAGAAAATGATTATTCAAATCTACTAGAAAATTTCAAATCCCTGGCTTACGGCAAATACGAAAATTGCTTAGACCAGTATGAAGATACAAAGCAATGATATCAGATGAATTAAAACTTATAAAATCAATTGCATCTATTCCCCATACAAGAGTAGAGCGGCCACAATTACAAGCGCAAGAGGCAAGTTCCGGCATTCATCTCAAAGTGCCAGCATGTGATACGGAAATATTTCATGGAGGTTAGGAACAATTGCCTTACTTCCGGAACAAGTTTACGGCTGTGTACATAAACAATCCTAAATTATCGCAAGCGCAAAAATTGTATCACCTCAGATACAAAGCCAAAGGTCGCTTGGGAAGTTCTAAAATCGAGATATGGAAATGACAGACTATTGGTCGACAAGCAAGTAACGATACTCTTAAACTTGCCTAAACTTCAAAAAGAAACCAGTGAAGAATTCATTAAACCAGAATTCAATGTTTAAAATTATTTGTCGGTTCTATCGACACAAAATATTCCCACACAAAATTGGGATTCTATTCTGGTAAACATATGTACCGCCGCACTACTAGAAAAAGCGATACTTTTGTGGGAACTGCTAAACCAAACAAGCCAATTTTGAAATTACGGTTATGGGCGGAAGAGTAGTACAAACCTCAAATAAAATCTGCCTCATTACCCTAATTTCCCCCCAAGCGGATAAGCGCATTCAAGCAGAAGCTATAGTCTTACCGCAACTTGCCAACATGCTTCCAAGCTATCATATAGATAGCAAGCATTGGAAAAAGGTTGCACACCTAAAGCTAGCAGATCCTAACTGCAACACTCCCGTTCAAATAGACCTTCTATTAGGCAGCGACTTTATATCGCAAATTATACCAGAAGTGTTGAAAAATTTTCAAATACCCTTCTATTAAGAAAATGTTGGGTGTTAAAAGATAGCCCATGCGAAAAAATCATTAAAGGCAAATACTACTCACTCTACTTGCCACATCATGCAATAGTTAAGCCCGAAAAGAAAACAACAAAAGTTAGAATTGTCTTCAATGCATCAAGATCCACCAGCTCGGGGAACTCACTGAATGACATTCTATTCACGGGATCCACACTCGAACCAGACTTAATTCGCATCATGTGCTCCATAAATTAAATTAAAATCTTCCAATAATCCCCTACGCGACTTTAAACTGAAAACAGTTATTTTTGGCGTAAACTGTGCCCTATACATAGCCATTGGTACACTTCACGAACTGGCAGAAGACACAAAGTCAGAAATTCCTCTGGCAACACAAGTGTTAAAAACTCAAATGTATGTAGTCTATATCCTCTCTGGGTAGCCACAGTCTTCCACAAGCTCACAATAAATGCCCTCAACACCGCAGTGTTTCAATTAAAAAGATAATAATCACCCAATTATCTAAAATAGTATACCAAATGAAAATTTGTCAGATACTAATTTTCTTATATTCGAAAAAAATTCCACGGTGTGTAAACTATTCCCCCGAATACAAAGTGGAACTAGACTCCCTCTGCGATGCCTCTGAAAAGTCATATTGTACCACTATATACATACATATGTGTGCAAGTTATCGCGAGAAAACGACACACCCTAAAGTTATCGCGAGGAAACGACACACCCTAATTCCCGTCGTAATAAGAGCCTACCACTCTGCACATGTCGCTAAGTTAGCACATTTTGCGTGAGAACATTGGCCAGACATCAAAGTAAACTAACACCATGCACGAGGCGCAAGGTCAGCAAAACGGCAGCAGAGGAGTCACAACGCGATGCGGGTTGGTGGCTTGAGCTAAGTTAGGGATAATTATACGTTTCACTTTATACTTGACAACTAAGCCGAGATGACGACAAATAAAGTAATTTTGAATTAAACATTACATTTCAATAATTGGCGCCCAACGTGGGGCCCGCGAGTGAAAAGTTTAATAGAAAAATATAAAGTTCTTAACTCGACTCGTGCAACTACGACAGCTGGCTCACTTAAAATCAACAACAATCAACTACTTGGACTCAACGTGGACTTAAAGAAGAGACAACCTTTGGCCCGATCAACTAACCGGAAGAACCTGAACCTAATCTTAATGTATTCAAATCCAATGGAAGGGTAAGTGAGATGCTCGTTTCCTGGAATAAATATAGCAATAATTGTGAATAAAATAAAAGAAAGTGACAGAACAAAAATTAATGAGTGAAGGTCTGGAAGACCTTTTTAGAAATTTAAAGTTAGGAAGTCAGAAAGCAAATATGAACACAGAACAAATAAGCGAGTTAATTAAGGCGGAAGTTAGAAGTGCTTTGGCAGCACAAAGGTTGGAGTTCGATAGGAAGTTAGGAGCAATTCAAAACCAGGTGACGGGCAGCAGCCCAAAGGTAGAAAAATATCTAAAGGTATCTGTAAATTCACTAGTGACATGTGACATAACGCTTGATGCGATCAAATCACTTCCCGAATTTCATGGTCACATAGGCACGTATGTGTCATGGCGCGAGGCGGCGCATAACGCTTCTGAACTGTTCAAAAGGTACGATGGCAGTGAACGACACTACCAAGCAGTTACCATTTTGAGGAACAAAATAAGAGGGGCTGCCGATGCGGTCCTCTCATCATTTAGTACTGTGCTGAATTTGAATGCCATTATAGCACGTTTAGATTTTACGTACGCGGACAAACGTCCCGTATATCTTATAGAGCAGGAATTATCTACCTTAAGACAGGGTTCTAGGTCCTGTCTGGAATTCTACGATGAGGTAGAAAAGAAGCTAACGTTACTAGCTAATAAGACTATAATGTCTTACGAGAGTAGCGTGGCAGAAATTATAAACGAGAAATATAGGGCAGATGCCCTAAGAGTTTTCATTTGCGGGTTAAGGAAGCCGTTATGCGATATTCTTTTCTCTTCATGGCCGTCTGACCTTCCGTCTGCTCTTGCTTTAGCACAGGAGGTAGACTCAAACCATGAGCGGTATGCGTTCGCGGCCAATTTTGCTGCCTGGAACGTCGAGGGCAACCACATCAAAAAAAATAATAATATAATTTCAAGCCAGAACAACCATAGGACAAACACTTACGATCCACCCTTAGCTCATAAGAGCCCACATTACTATAGTAATAGGCAGTACAAACCCGGACATGCACCTCATTTTACGGACAATTAACCCTTAATAACCCACTGGTACCGCCAGGAACCAACCGCTTAAATTCAAAATTCTGTTTAACGAATTTTATTTTTGAATTTGCTTGTCATTATAAGACTGTTAATTGATTCGTGCGCCATATGCTAATTCTATCCCCACTTGTAATAAACGTCAGTTGGCATGTTTGTATTGAGTTGAGTGCATCTACCACATTTTTAGTGAGCTTTGTGAAATCGCGTTTTTTGCAATAATTTTTTTGTGAATAATTCGTTAAAAGCGGAACGGGAAATAATCTCAAAGTTTAAATAATAGTGTAAATAAGCTAAGATAAGTTTTATCGGTAAGTAATTTTAATTTCTTTGTAAGATTTGTTTGATTTTTTGGTTGGTTCCTTGCGGAACCGTCAGGCACCCGGAGTACGAAATTTTGCAAATATGAAATTATATACAAAATGATTATACTATGGCTTTTTTGTAGTTTTTTCAGCAATGTCTCGTAGAATACGTGATTTTCGAACTGAAGAAGAGCTAAGCGAGTTCGTTAATTCTATTGCGTGGTCGGAAAGCGAAGACGGCGCCGATTTTTCTGCTGATGACGGTGATGTAGACCCCGATTTTGACTTTAGTGCTGCTTTGCGTAGTGAAGATTTAGAAGACGAAGTAGCAGATGTTCAGAACATTGCTGACTTAGCTGTTGTTCAGAATGTGGCAGATATTGCAGATGTCGATATCGGCAATCCAGTTATAGAAGAAAATAGTGAACCAAATCAATGTAAAATATCCCTTTCTCTTATATGAAAGCTTTTTGTTTCTAAATAAGATTTTTATTAGGCATGGATGTTGCAGAAGAGCCAGTTGTTGTAGGTGATCACGCCCGATGGCTAGAGTATGCCACAATGTTTGAAGGCGTATGGATTGACAAAGAGTCTGATGTATTCAAAAAACCGTTGTGGCGAAAAAGAAATCTTCAATTATACGCTAATTGGATAAGATTTCGAGGTGATGAGGCTTTGACACCGGAGATATTGGCATTGCATTCGCCGCTTCAGTTTTTTACATTTCTTATGTCAGACGAAATTATTTCAAATATTGTGGAGCAGAGCAATTTGTACGCAATACAACAAAACATTGAAAAACCATTGAACACCACGCCTGATGAAATAAAACGTTTTATGGGAATCAATTATTATATGTCGGTGTATAAATATCCCGGAATTCGATCATATTGGGGTAACTATGGTTTCAAGCCAATCATGGATTGTATGCCAAGGAATCGCTACGATAAAATTCGCCAATTCTTGCCTTTTAATAATAACGATGAAATGCCACGCTCTAATCGTGACAGGCAGCCTTCCGCGTCATGCCAGCAACTGCCATCAACATCATCGGATGCTGCGCGCAGTTACAGACGTAATCGGGTCTCTGAGGCAGTTGAAATGTATGGACAAATACCACGACATGATTCGGGATATGATCGTTTGTACAAAATACGCCCAATACTCATGGCACTAAATAGGAACTTCAAAAAGGTTCCAATGCGAGCAAGATTATGTGTTGACGAGCAAATCTGTGCGACGAAAATAAAGCATTATATGAAACAATACATGCCAGATAAGCCACACCCATGGGGTGATAAATTATTCCTACTGTGCGATGATTCCGGATTTTGCTACGGATTTGAAATTTATTCCGGCGATGACGACCACCGTCAAGACAATGAACCAAACTTGGGTGCGTCAGCAAATATTGTTGTCAGATTAGCCCGCTCGGTTCCGCGATTTGTAAATCATGTAATTTTTTTGACAATTATTACACTTCGATTCCGTTGATGGTATATTTGCGAACACAAGGCATCTATTCACTTGGGACTATTCGCCGTTCACGAATTCCATTGTGCAAATTACAGCAGAAATTTAAAAATCGTGGTGATTGGGAAGAATACGCTGCTTCATTTCACGGAATTGATGTTACAACTGTGGCTTGGAATGACAATAAAGTTGTCAACATGGCTTCAACAATGGCTGGAATAAAGCCATATCTTGCGGCCAATGGTGAAACGCCTGCGAATGCACCTACCATTGAACGTTACAACAAAAATAAAAAAATTACAGAGAACATTCCATGTCCAAACGTTATCCACGAGTATAACAAATATATGGGCGGCGTTGACCTCTTGGATTCGTCACTGGGTCGTAGTCATATTCGCGTAAAATCCCGAAAATGGACAAACCGATCAGTGGCGTAACTATAGGGTGGCAAGTCGGCAAAATGCCACGGGCCCCCAGCCCAAAGGGGCCCCCGGTCAGAGGAAATCTCAATTCCCAACATTGATTATTACACAAAAACATTACTTAAGTAAAAAAAGGTTTGTCTTTAATTTATTTGTTACCTTCTTAGTTGCATACACAACTAAAAAAAAATAAACCTAGGTATTAAACTTTCAATGCATTAGTAAAAAAAAAAATTAACCCAGTTTTAGAAAGAATGGTCAAAATTCAATTACTCGTAATAATTTCGGAAACATGTGTGGATAAACATACCTCAAAAATGTGTATATTGGTTTACATTCATATTCACTGGGCATGTCTCAGGGTGTCTCGCTGAGACTAGGTATACTGCCGGCATTAAAATCAGTGTTGCCGTTTTAGCGCATTTCGCGCTAGATAGCGCAATTCTAGACTCTTCAGCGCTTTTTTTTCTCAATACAATGCGCTAAAAAATATTTTTCGGAATCTAGTAGAAAATTGTAAAAATTATTGACGATCGTAAATTTAAGCCAATAAGTTAATTGTCAGAGCCGTAAAACTTTAGGAAAATAACGAGCTGGGAATTCCCCAAAGGATTTAGTATTCCCCGACCACAATGTTATTGATGCGTTTAATATTTTGTCTCTTTTTTACATTAAAGTGTTATGTTATGACTGTCTCTGATTTTACTAACAGAGTTCAATTCTTAAGAAAAATTGCCACACTTTTATGTTGCCTGAACACGATTTGAAGAAAATGACTAAAACTGTAAAAAAAAGAAACGGCATCTGGTGAAGGCACACCAACCGCACCCGAACGTAATGATGACCAGAAAGATATTCAGTTATTTAATTTAGTTGATTTTGATAAATGTAATAATGGTTAAATAAATTCACATAAAAACACATCTTCTCTTATTGCCATTAAAAATTCACAGCTAAAATTTGGCGCAATTTTGAAATGAGTTTGGTGTATTTTTTTCTTTCTCAAAGGGCAACACTTTTTAAAATTTATGTTGGTAATACTTGCTGATGCTTGGGGAATCCCCGATTCGAGTTTGTATATATGAAAAACTCCACTATTGTATTACGCAAGAACTCACCAAGCAATTAGCAGTTTATTGTTGTAAGAATTGGTTGTTTGTTGTAAGTGAGGATTAATTTAATTAGTTAATTGTGAAAATAGGCTGACAATGTCTACTCGGTAAGAATTTTATTCTAATATTTAAAATAATTTATACTATTACAATTATTTTAATTTTTAATCTACCCATAAAATTAATCATTTACGTCGTCGGTAGGTATCGGTAGTAAAGTTTGAAATCACAAGTTACGAAATTATTATTTAAAATAATGATTCTCATCGCGCATTTCAAAATCAATTCACTATTTTGACATTCGTAACCACCAAAACTATTTCGGTACCTATGTTCATCGTTCTTTCAAAACTTACAAAATTTGACACTTGAATTGAAGTTTGAACAATCGGTGGACTTTCGTTATAAACATTTTTACAGTCGCTTTTTTGGCATTTGTTAGCAATTAAGTAGATTTTTCAATAAATAAAAACTATAGTATTATTACAAACTTTTTGCGGTTTTGTTCTAGAAAGTATCAGAGTGAAGGCGAAAAACGAAAGTGAATATTTAGATTCAGAGTAACCACAACCAGGTACGAGCAAATCTTTAAATGAATCATGTTTGGACATAGAAAAATTAAAATCTTTACCGCATGTTACTGCTAAAGATAACTTTAAAGAACTCAATGATCAAGTAAAACGGTTTGTGATCGAAAACGGACACTGTAAACCAAAAGGCCCCTTTTTAAGGGATAGTTACAATAGATCTTTCTTAGATAAATATTATTACACTGTTTCTAAATCTGGCGTAAAGTTAGAACGTACATGGCTGTCCTATTCTCTATTGCTTTAAAAAGCATATTGTGAACTATGTTGGTTATTCGCAAATAGGGCATCTAAAAATATACAAAATATTTGGATGGAAGGCTATGATGATTGGAAACATATTGTGGAAGACATGAGGCATCGAAAGAACATTTGCATTCATGTTTTGTACATCGACAGTGGCAGTTACAGGGAACACTAGATGAAGAGCAAGAGTCCATTATCAAGAGAGAAAAATTTTTTTGGCGTCAGGTACTCACTAGACTCCTTGATGTTACTCTGACACTTTCAACCTGTAATTTAGCTTTTCGTGGCCATAAAGAAACGGTATATGGCAACGATTCTGGTCCAAAAGGAAATTTTTTGAGTATTGTTGAGTTATTAGTCAAATACGATCCTATTTTACAAGAGTTGCTAAGCAAACCTAAGGGCCAGTTTAAATACTTAAGTCCAAAAATACAAAATGAGCTCATTGCTGTTCTGGTTCAAAAAGTGGAAAATGCTCTGGTAAATGAAATAGTCACCGCACCGTTTTATTCCATTTTGTTTGGTACTACTCAAGATATTTCCAAAACAGATCAATTGTGTGAACTTTACCGTTACTGTGTAATCGAGAAAGATGAAAATGGAACGCTCGTAATTAAAGTCATTTTTAGGATTTCATGAGGTTAAGGATCAAACTGCCTTAGCAATGTCCAAGCAGATAATAAAATCCATAAATGACAAAAGTATTTCTCTGAATAAGTGCCGTGGACAAGGGTACGTTGGAGCTAATACCATGAAAGGTACTTATGGCGGAGTTCAAAAACTCATACGAGATATAGAGCCAAATGCAGTGTATGTCCATTGTGCTGCTCATAATTTAAACTTGGTAGTAAATGATGCAGTAAAAGAGGTCATAGAAATACAAACATTATTCGAAACTGTGCAACAAATTTATAATTTTTTTGGCCATAGTATTAGACGATGGAATATATTATCTAGTTTTATATCTGACAACAAAAAAGGAGAAACCGTTGTATCATCAAATTCAGTAACATTAAAAACAATGAATCCAACTAGATGGGCAGGACGCTTTGATGCCATGTTTGCTTTAAAGGTTCGATTTGTTGATGTTCAAAAAGCGCTAACAAAAAGCATTTTATCAAATTTCAAATCAGATGAGAGAAATGAAGCTATCTTGCTAAAGAAGAAGGTATAGAACTACAATTTTATTATGTTGCTGGGTTTCCATTGCAAAGTCTTACAAACCATAGACGCGGCTTCTAAAGCACTTCAATCTAAAGCCATCGATCTTTCAAATGCTTCAAAGCGTTTGCAAGTCTGTCTAGAAGAACTTGAAAAGTATCGACATGAATTTGAAGATTTAAAAACGGAAGCAAATAGTATTGTGAAACGTCATTTTGATGAAATTTGTGAGGATGAACGTCTCCAAGATCCTGAAAGCTTGTTTAAAGTGAACGTATTCTATCGTGTATTAGACATCATCATTAATCAACTTAGATCGCGTTTCCTTGGAATGAATGAAATTGTTTCCAATTTTAGTGTCTTGCAGCCTGCCACTTTGCAAAACTTGATACTGATACTTGATACTGATTTATTGGAAAAGGCTTTAGCATTTGTCCATTTATATAAAAAAGATATATCTATGTCGTTTTCCAAAGAAATTCTCAGTTTTCGATCCTCTTTTAAACACGAAATAGAAAGGTCATCTTCTATAAGAGAACTTGCTGACTTATTAATAATAAAGAATCATTTTATATCTTCAAGCTTTCCTGAAGTGTGCACTGCATTTCTGTTATTTCTCACCATTCCTGTAACTACGGCTAGTGCCGAGCGATCATTTTCAAAACTGATATTGATAAAAACTTATTTAAGAAATTCTATGGGACAAGAAAGGTTAAGCAATTTGGCTATTCTATCCATCGAAAATTCTATGGCCCGAAATTTGAACTTTGATGATGTCATTAACACTTTTGCTGAACAGAAAGTCCGAAGAAAGGAATTATAATAATTAAAATTGTGTACTTAAAATAAAATTGTGATTTCAGTTCAATATGTACTTTAAATTAGGTACCTTTAATTAAAAGTGAATAATTAGAAAATCAAGAAATTATAATTATAAAGTTTGTATGTACCTACTTCACGTAATGATTTATTAGTTAACTCTTACAAATAAAAGTGTATAAATAAATATTATAAAATAAAAAATACTATTTCTGTTGGTTCAGCTTCTTTATATATTGGGGAAGTGGGAGGGCAGGGGGCCCATTCGATGAATTTGCCACGGGCCTCGAACGGTATAGTTACGCCACTGAAACCGATTATTCTACCACATGTGTGATATGGCTATCATCAATGCCTGGATGTTATATAAGCGACATCATGCGGACACCAATCAAACTGAACCCAAGATGGTATTGCACGAATTTGTGTCAGAAGTTGCCCAGTGCCTGACAAAATCTGGTACTGATATGAGAATTGGAAAAGGTCGACGAACAAATTTGGAAGTAGAAATATCTGCAAAACGTCAACGCCCCATGTCTGGTCCGCTACCACCACGTGACATTCGCCTAGATAACGTTGGGCATTTACCAGAGTATGTGAAGGAAGGAAAGCCGCGATGTAAGAATCCCAATTGCACATCTCGTACAAAAGTACGATGTCGAAAATGTGGAGTACATTTGTGTTTTACACCAGAAAAAAACTGCTTTGCTGTATTTCACCAGAACTAAAGCCAATAATGGTGTAGTATATATTTCTGTGGTGTATCCTGTATATCCTTGTCTTACAATAAAAAAGACAAATCGACATGCAACAGCACACAAAAACATTGACCAACATCAAAATAAAAATGTTTTTTTTTTTTTAATTCATCTTGTTTATTTTTGAAGTGTGGGTGCCTAGTGGTTCCGTTAGGAACCAACCAGGGTTTTTCTACCTAGCTGAGGTATATTTCACTTGCAAACAAAGTTATAGAACAAAGCTTGTTCAGAATCGTGAGTTTTATAACATATATTTTTTGAGCTCAAAAAAAAAAATCAGGCTATTAAGGGTTAAGGGGTAAATAACGGACGTGACAGCGACAGACTAGTTAAAGCGGAACCAATGGACGTTGATCCATCCTTATCAAAATTTAAACACCAATCGTTTGACAGAGACCGAGGTGCCTATCAAGGAAACAGTAAAAGAACGCAAAAGGGCTATCAACAAAAACGTCCAGCAAATTCTGGACGTTACACAGGACCAAAGATCCAACGTGTTAATCATCTGGAGGGAAGGAAGTGAAACTCCTTATCGATACCGGTGCGTCGAGGAGTTATATGAAACCAAAACCGGCTTTAAGGACACAACATTTCAGGGACACATTCTCTGTAAAATCTATTCACGGGGTTACTTCTATCATGGAAAAATGCTACATAAAAATATTTGGCGTAGTGGCAGAATTTTTAATCTTACCGGACTTAACATCATTTGATTTTTCTAGGATGATCAAAAGGATGAATGGGGTTTTTGCTGACCCCAATGAGGCACTACCATACAATACAAAAGTGATAGCAACAATTCACACGGAGGACGAAACACCAGTTTACTCAAGATTATACCCGTACCCACTGAGTGTAGCGGATTTCGTAGACAAAGAAATCAAGGACTTGTTAGCAAATGGAGTTATCCGGCCATCAAGATCACCGTTTAACAACCCTATATGGGTGGTAAAGAAAAAGGGGGTAGACGAAAACGGACAGGCGAAGCCGAGATTAGTTATTGATTTTCGGAAGCTCAATGAAAAAACTATCGGTGATAAATTCCTGACATAACAGGAATTCTTTCCAATTTGGATGGTAGTAAATACTTCACCACTTTGGACTTAAAATCTGGTTTCCATCAGATTAAACTATTGGAGCGTGATAGGGAAAAAACAACTTTCTCTGTCAAGAATGGCAAGTATGAATTTTGCCGGTTACCTCTTGGATTAAAAAACGCGTCGAGCGTCTTTCAACGCGCCATAGACGACGTATTAAGAGAGCATATTGGGAAAAGCTGTTTTGTTTATGTAGACGATGTTATTATTTTTTCGGAAAACAAACAGCAGCATCTGAAAGATATAGAATCAATTTTAAATGAATTATTATAACGAAAATTCTTCGTTGCCTCTAAAACCTGAAACTCCATTGCTTCTAAAATCAACTTGACGCAGCACACAGAAATATTAAGCGCTTCTTATCTTCACCATGTGAATCTAGAGAATGTTCAAAGGATCAATCACCTGCAGCGATCAATACATTATGGCCACGTTACAGGTTTCTCAGCCTTTGGTGTCTTATTAATCATGGCATTCACTGTTTACGTCCTTCTCAGGATAAGGAGGACCAAGAGAGAGATTATTATAGCCAGGTCCGTTGAAACTGCAATTAAAACCGTTTTTTTGAGGACCGAGGACGTTCCCCATTTAGAAGGGGAGGAGTTATCGCGAGAAAACGACACACCCTAATTCCCGTCGTAATAAGAGCCTACCACTCTGCACATGTCGCTAAGTTAGCACATTTTGCGTGAGAACATTGGCCAGACATCAAAGTAAACTAACGCCTTGCATGAGGCGCAAGGTCAGCAAAACGTCAGCAGAGGAGCCACAACGCGATGAGGGTTGGTGGCTTGAGCTTATTTAGGAATAATTATAAGTTTCACTTTATACTTGACAACTAAGCCGAGATGACGGCAAATAAAGTAATTTTGAATTAAACATTACATTTGAATAATTTGCACACAAAGCGATGCCGCATCCACAAGCCAGTTATTAGTGGCAAAAGCAAAAGTTGCGCCTCTAAAATCGCTGAGTCTACCACAATTTGAACTTTGTGGCGCACTGCTACTAGCAAAACTAGTTCCCATGGTACAGTCCCACTTAGACATGGCGAAATACAAATTACATCTCTGGTCTGATTCCGCAATAGTCCTAGCCTGGTTAGAAAAGCCCCCACATCCGTGGAAAACTAATATGTCGAGACGACATTCCAATTCCATTGGATCTAAAGACATAGTCTTTTCAAGAAGGCCTGTTTGCGCAACATACCACTTTTCGCAACCGTTCTTTGACGCATTTTTTTACGACTTTAAGTCCTTCAACTCCTTACTTGGAGACAGGTTTGCGAGAGTTGGCTTTGGCTTGCTCATTTTGCTTTGGTTGAATTAAAATTTACTAAAAAATATTATTTGCCACAGAATAGTTTAATATGGAGAATCTGGCTAGCGAAAACGAAAAATGTCGATTCCCATATAACGAAAAGCTAAATCGAAAAATGCGCAAAATGAGCAATATTACAATAAAGTAATTTAATCGGAAAATGTCCGAACGAAAATCGACAAAAATTGCGAAAAACCGATCGATAATTGCAAAAACGGATCGAAAAATGTTGCAAAAATATAATATTTTTAAATTTGCAATTAATAATTGTTCACCTTTATTTTGAAATAAAGTGCTACCGCAAAAACCCAAAATCCTTTGAATCACTTTTAATTCGTATAAGTATGTCGCAACATACGTAATAATAAGAATATATTGGTTGTCAAAAAAGTCTTGCGGTGTTTTTATTGAATTAATTCGTGTGGCACCCATACATCGAGCTTCTTAGTGACTCGTAAGCTTCTTCAAATGGTTTATAACGGTTTGATGACTACTATGCCGGTCTCTTTCGACCAATTCAGCGATTTTATCGCAATTTTCGACGACAGGCCTTCCGGAGCATGGCGCATCTTTGACCACCTCTACACCAGAACGAAAACGTTCAAGCCATCGTTGTGCGGTGGAAATGGAAATTGTTTCAGGTCCACAAACTGCACAAATTTTATTGGCGGCTTGAGATGCATTTTTGCCTTTATCGTAGTAGTACTGTAAAATATGCCGTATTTTCTCTTTATTTCGCTCCATGTTTGCGACGCTATAACTCACGAACGACTTAAAAGAAACGACAATCAATCAAACACGTGTTAGCGCGTGAAATGAGCTTTCCAAAAAGGTATAGCATGACCCGATGCGACCAATAAAACTAGAACTACGCGCTTTCAGCTCCAACTAGCGAAAATACCGCAAGACTTTTTGACAACCGAATAAATTTTTAACCGAAAGCCGCAGATAGTTGACCTATTGGGATCAGCCACATGGGGACACGTAGCTAGTGCAGACAATCCCGCTGATCTAGGTACAAAAGGGTGCAAACCCCTGCACCTTGCCATCACCTCGCTCTGGTGGAATAGACCCCGATGGTTAACAGCATCCACCACAATCGCCAATGCGCGATTTAATTGTTCCAGAAATTCGAAAAATCGGCACCTATCATACAATATTGGATGACACTAACATCCTTAAACGTTTTTACGTTAGCGGAAAATGCGAACGCAGATTATGGCAACACTTCCACCTGAACGCTGTACTTCGCTCTGCCTTTCACCAATACAGGTGTCGATTGTGCTGGTCCTTTTCAGATAAAGGCGCCCATGCTAAGATCTCCTACCCCTTGAAAGGCTATGTGGTTATATCTTTCACAGCAAAAGCAGTATACCTTCAGCTGTGTAGTAATCTGACCTTTTCACTCTGATGCTTTTTTCGCGGCATTTGCTCACTTCGTCGGGCGACGTGGTTTTCCATCAAAAATCATTAGTGATAATGGCAAAACATTTATCGGAGCTCAAAGAGCTACAAAAACGCAATTTGTGGATTGTCTCACCTGACATTGTCCAAAAATACGCTCACCAAGGTAAAGGGTTCATCGCCCAAGCGCTCCTCATGTGGGTGGTTTATTGGAATCAGCTGTAAAAAGCTTGAAACCTCATTTCAAGAAGTTAGCTGGCAAACACAAATTTAAGTATGAAGAATTCACCATTCTGGCCACACTTGAAACAGATGAAAAAATAATTGAAATCCTCCATCATAATTTCAGCCGCCGATGGTAAGAAGAGTATTTAAAAGGCCTTCACAAGAGGTATAAATGGAAAAGTGGAGAACAGGCGCCAAAGCTTGGTGATTGTCTCCCCCATACAGAATTGTGGCTTGGCCGCATAAAAAATTTTACTACGGTTCAGACGGTCATATCAGGGTGGTTAATCTCCGTTCGCAAAAGGGAACACCAACCCAGCCGCTTCTTAAATTATGCTTCATGCCAACCGGCGATACTTTCGAAAACTTAAATAATAACCATTCCTAAACCGATCCGATAAGCCGAAAAAAGGAAATAAATTAATAACAAACCGATATCTTAAAAGAAAAATTATAACAAGTATCAAATGCGCAAAACTAAAGCAATTCTATATTTTGCAACCACACAGACGGTCGATCATTTCCTCATGACACATAAAGTTACCCCTGTGCACTTACAGGTAATCAAGTTATAACCATTACAATCCTTTTTTATCATACAGATTGATATGGCCGCCGTTACGCGTGTAACCCCCACTCCAACTCTCCGTTCGGCTGTCGCCGCGATCTGGGATTGTCCCAGTAGCAGCGCCCCGAACAATCACGGCAGCAACGGCGCCAACCGTTGCTCGAAGTTCAACACCTGATGTCCACTATATTAATTTAGTTATAATGTATAAAAGTCTCAATAACTTATCGCAAGGAGAAGAATTTAAAAATAAATGAGTACGGTTTAAAATAAGTGTAGATCAAAATTGAATTAAATTGTATCAAGCTTATATCAAGTGAAAGCATTAAGTCATATTAAAGTGTGAATAGCAAAAAGAAGAAAAAGAAATTAAATCAAATTGTGTTGTTTTAACGGAAAATACATCGAAATTAAAACGAAAAGAACAAAAAAAATAAATAACCGCGATTTACAATCTATTCTACGAAAAATTAACTATTAGATAACTTGAAACGTACAATAAATCCAAAAGTAACAAATGCTATTAAAATAACGGGTGATTTTTTTGAGGTTAGGATTTTCATGCATTAGTATTTGACAGATCACGTGGGATTTCAGACATGGTGTCAAAGAGAAAGATGCTCAGTATGCTTTGACATTTCATCATGAATAGACTTACTAACGAGCAACGCTTGCAAATCATTGAATTTTATTACCAAAATCAGTGTTCGGTTCGAAATGTGTTTCGCGCTTTACGTCCGATTTATGGTCTACATAATCGACCAAGTGAGCAAACAATTAATGCGATTGTGACCAAGTTTCGCACTCAGTTTACTTTATTGGACATTAAACCAACCACACGAATGCGTACAGTGCGTACAGAAGAGAATATTGCGTCTGTTTCTGAGAGTGTGGCTGAAGACCGTGAAATGTCGATTCGTCGCCGTTCGCAGCAATTGGGTTTGTGTTATTCGACCACATGGAAGATTTTACGCAAAGATCTTGGTGTAAAACCGTATAAAATACAGCTCGTGCAAGAACTGAAGCCGAACGATCTGCCACAACGTCGAATTTTCAGTGAATGGGCCCTAGAAAAGTTGGCAGAAAATCCGCTTTTTTATCGACAAATTTTGTTCAGCGATGAGGCTCATTTCTGGTTGAATGGCTACGTAAATAAGCAAAATTGCCGCATTTGGGGTGAAGAGCAACCAGAAGCCGTTCAAGAACTGCCCATGCATCCCGAAAAATGCACTGTTTGGTGTGGTTTGTACGCTGGTGGAATCATTGGACCGTATTTTTTCAAAGATGCTGTTGGACGCAACGTTACGGTGAATGGCGATCGCTATCGTTCGATGCTAACAAACTTTTTGTTGCCAAAAATGGAAGAACTGAACTTGGTTGACATGTGGTTTCAACAAGATGGCGCTACATGCCACACAGCTCGCGATTCTATGGCCATTTTGAGGGAAAACTTCGGACAACAATTCATCTCAAGAAATGGACCCGTAAGTTGGCCACCAAGATCATGCGATTTAACGCCTTTAGACTATTTTTTGTGGGGCTACGTCAAGTCTAAAGTCTACAGAAATAAGCCAGCAACTATTCCAGCTTTGGAAGACAACATTTCCGAAGAAATTCGGGCTATTCCGGCCGAAATGCTCGAAAAAGTTGCCCAAAATTGGACTTTCCGAATGGACCACCTAAGACGCAGCCGCGGTCAACATTTAAATGAAATTATCTTCAAAAAGTAAATGTCATGAACCAATCTAACGTTTCAAATAAAGAACCGATGAGATTTTGCAAATTTTATGCGTTTTTTTTTAAAAAAAAGTTATCAAGCTCTTAAAAAATCACCCTATAGATAGAAGAAGATCTATTAAATTTTGAAAATGAGATTATTTCTATATTTCCAAATATGTATATCAATTGTTTGAGCTCAAAAAATTATAGAAGGTAGAAAATATGAACAACAAAAAGAAATTGTAGTGCTAACACATAAACGTGCACATTGCAATTATAAAAACAACAATACAAGAGATACTAACGAAAAATTTTTGGCCAACGACAAATGTGTAAAAACAAAAGGCAAAACTGTGAAATTTTCCTGACAAACAAATATGAAGGCAGACCAAATAAACAACCAATAGGAGCTACACCAATACCAGATAAAGTAAGTCAATACATACATTTAGATCTATTCCACATGAACGGAAATATTTACATCAGCATAACTGATAAGTATTCAGAATACTGCTACATAACGGGAATTCCAGATAGGAAAAATATATACAAATATGAAATATTTTCACAAATTTACCCAAATGCTAAATTTGTAATGATTGATAACGAGTCAGCATTAAACAGTATATTTGCAAAACAAATAAATGAAAAAGTGATAGGAAGACACCATTCAACAACCAGCGGTCAAGTTGAACGTACCCACAGCACAATGATAGAAATCGCAAGAGACTTAGCACAGGAAAATAGTACATCACCAGGAGATGAAATCTTTAACGCTGTGCGACAATACGTATACAATAAAACAATACAGTCAGTTACTGAAGAGAAGCTCGCGGACGTTTTTTCAACCACTGGGGATACACGGAAATTATATAAACATAAAATCGAAGTGAATCAAAATAAAGTGCTCTCTTATCACAACAAAAAGCGACAAGGCATCATATACAAAAAAGGAGACATTATACAAGTATATTCCAAAACACACCGTCGTAATAAAAATTTGAAACAATGCACCAAACATATAGTAGAAGAACATAGAGGTGACACATTACTGACGTGGTAGAATTAAACATAAATATAGGTAGAAGCACTCAAAACACAATTAATTTCTAATATACCTCACCTTCAAAAGTTATCACAGGTACACCTGATGATGATCTAATTAAAATTAAAACAGGACTCTAAACCTAAAAGATAGTCAACAACTAGTATCCAATGAAATGTTAGATTTAGCTATAATTAATATTTTAGAATACGCTGATGTACATACATGCTTGTTATTTTAATCACGCAATCGTAACAATTTAAAATTATTCTATATTAAAAACAAAATGTAATTTCTTTAAAATATATCAACTTGCATACAAGCATAAAAACTATTAGGGGGATTCTCTTGGTCTTGCAAAATCCATGCACGGTGCACGTATTGCATAATTTTTCTAATTGGTGCAACGATACAACAACAAAACACACTTAGCTGTAAAATATGTCATACCAATGTTTATTTTAGTGCAATGACATCAAAGATAATAATTGCAACCCTGTGCCAGCTATCATTTTACAAAAAGACATATTTCGCCGTTAAATTATTGAAGAAGGTAAGTTTTAAACAGATTTTACAATTTATATTTTAATTATAAAGATTTTTTACAGTTTTTTGTTAAGAATGAATGCAGAAGGTGTGTCAATTCACAATAGTCATTTACAATAAATTGACCGAATCAGGTGTTCATATCAGCATATTTCGGTAAAGGGTTTTTGCATTTTGTATCATCGTGTACGAGGAAAAAACTATTAGTAACCCCAGAGAATGGAGTCATGTGTCAGTCCTCAAGCAAGTGAGGAAAGTTCTCTAATGGTCATTCACTTGGGAGTGGACAGAAATGATTCTTTTACATATGGCTTAAGCAGCTCACGACTTCCGGTCTTTGACCAAGTACCTTCTGGGTAGCCTAAGAACTTCCGTTTTAAGGCGAGCTAAAGTAAGAAAGCGAAACAGCCTCGGATGAGAGACCCCCCTTTTGATGACGACCATGGCAAACGTAATAAGGGCTACGAAATGAGGGCATGCGCCTGGAATATCCGGTCCGATTTTAACGCCAGGGTGGGCAAAGAAGGTATCTTTGGCACTACGGTCGGTAAAATCAGCCTCCTCGACGAAAGATCTCCTAATAGGTTGAGGCTGATCGACTTCGCCGGGGCCCGAAATAAAGTTATCTGTAGTACTAGATTACAACACAAGAAAATACATCAAGCTACTTGGCTGTCTCCGGATCGAAAAGCCACCAACCAGATCGATCATGTTGTGATAGACGGAAGACACGTCTCCAGTACTCTAGACGTGCGTACGCTCCGAGATCCTAACATCGACTCGGACGATTATCTTGTTGCAACCAAGATCCGCACCCGCCTCTGTGCAGCAAAAAGCGCACGTCAACAAACACAAGGAAGGTTCGACGTCGAGAAGCTGCACTCACAACAGATAGCTGAACGATTCTCTATTCAAGTTGTACTCTTGCTCTCTGAGAACACTCGTCAACACATCGGTATAAGGAAACTATGGGAAGACATTTCAAACTCCTTACGCACAGTTGCAACCGAAACCATTGGTTTTCGGAAAATGAAAAAGAACAGCTGGTACAACGAAGAGTGCCGTGTCGCAGCGGAGAGAAACCAGACTGCCTACCTCGCAACGTTACGATCGACAACAATACGTGCGGGATGGCATCGGTACTGAGAGTTGAAGAGGGAAGCGAGACGCATTTGCAGACAGAAAAAGAAAGAGGCCGAAATGTGTGAGTACGAAGAGGTTGATAAGCTGGCCGACAGGGGTAATGCTCGAAAATTCTACGAAAATGGCGCTGAATGGCGGTGAACGTATAAAGCCAGGAAAAGGCGTACCCGAGTCCCCAATCGATGACGATTGAGCAGACGTTCCATTGCCCGACCATAAAGAAGTTCGAATAGCAATTACCTGCCTGAAGAACAACAAAGCGGCGGGGGCCAATGGATTGCCGGCCGAGTTATTCAAACACGGCGGCGAAGAACTGATAAGGATCATGCATGATCTTCTTTGTAAAACATGGTCGGACGAAAGCATGCTCAACTATTGGAATTTAAGTGTGCTATGCCCAATCCACAAAAAGGGAGATCCCACAATCTGCGCCAACTACCGTGGGATAAGCCTCCTCAACATCGCGTATAAGATTCTATCGAGCGTATTGTGTGAAAGATTAAAGCCCACCGTCAACAAACTGATTGGACCTTATCAGTGTGGCTTTAGAACTAGTAAATCAACAACTGACCAGATACTCACCATGCGCCAAGTTTTGGAGAAGACCCCTGAAAGTAGAATCGACGCACACTACCTTTTTGTCGATTTCAAAGCTGCTTTCGACAGCACGAAAAGGAGCTGCTTTTATGCCGCGATATCTGAATTTGGTATCCCCGTCCTACTATATGGTGCAGAGGCTTGGACGATGATAACAACTGATGAGTCGAGTTTTCGAGAGAAAGGTTCCGCGAAAGATTTATGGTCCTTTGTGCATAGGCCACGCCGAATATCGCATTCGATCGAACGATGAGCTGTATGGGATATACGACGACATTGACATAGTTCAGCGAATTAAAAGACAGCGGCTACGCTGGCTAGGTCATGTTGTCTGGCTGGATGAAAACACTCCAGCTCTGAAAGTATTCGACGTAGTACCTGCCGCGGGAAGCAGAAGAAGAGGAAGACCTCCACTCCGTTGGAAGGACCAACTGGAGAAGGACCTGGCTTCGCTTGGAATATCCAATTGGCGCCACGTGGCGAAAAGAAGAAACGACTGGCGCGAGTTACGTTTTCTGTTGTCGTAACAGAAAATGTTTTTTATGAATAAGGCCTCGATTCACCGTACTGTGCGGTTTGCCGTCAGGTTCTTTATTAATTATATTATTTCATTCTTAAACCATTCTTGGCTTAATCTACTTAGAGCCGTTGTGCTGATTCGACACTTCTCGCTGTCAACGACCCGGCATAACCGGGACTCTAAACCCGATTTTCCATGAATTTCGCATTTTTTGTATATATCTCGTAAATGACAGGAGCTGTAGAAAAAATGTATATGAAAAATTTGTAGGAAATTTTATTTGCTATAAGAAAGGTTCAAGGTCAAAATTGCTATCATTAATACTTCTCGAATTATTTGGCTTTTTAAGTAAGGCTTTATAACATTTTTATAGATGGTATGTACAATTACTCGTATTAAAAAATCTATGAAAATTGCATACAGAATTACTTAAAAAGCTGAATAACTCGAGAAGTATTAATGATAGCAATTTTGACCTCAGAAATTTTGACCTCAAATTAAATTTCCTACAAATTTGTCATGTTCATTTTTTCTATGGCTCCTGTCATTTACGAGATATATACAAAAAAATGCGAAATTCTTGGAAAAATCGGGTTTAGAGCAACGTACTACCCCGCCGGAGTGAGTTACGACTATGTTGCACTGGGCACTTTTGTAGAGTGAACAATTCTGAGAAATATGCGTCTAAAATCAAAGCGATGCCATAAAATACCTCTGATCTGTAGGAATTTAAAGATAAAAACTTAGGATTGTAGTGTATTTTCAATGGAAAATTTTTACAGGCCTTGGTCCAGTTCTTAGTGTTAATATTAAGAGCTAAAGCTTTCAGGAATTTTTTTTTAGGGTATTTCCAAAGAAATTTCGTGACGGTACTGAAAAAAATTAATAGTACAATAAAATAAAAACATCCTAATATATATATATGTGTGTTTGTATATACACGATCGTGGTACCGTATTTTAGTATCTATTTTGCATATTTTACATATATGTATTTATTATTGCAAAATACACGTATTTACAATTATTATTTTATTATCAAAAAGGTACCCCTTACAATGGTGGAGTCATCCGATGATGCAAATCCCCCTGCGGTACTGTTAGAACTCTCCTAAGTTCTTGTATTTACAATTTTTATTTTAGTCGTTTTCTTCTACCGTTACTGTAATTATATATTTTTTGCAAACTTTCTGTTTTACAATTTACAAATTTAATTATATAATTATTATTAGGCGCGATTTTTCTATCATCACAGTTCAGTTCTTTTTTACATCTGTTTAACTCAACAAAGATTTATCATTCCTTACCTCTGGTGGGGGGAAATGAAAAGTCTTGTATTAAGTGAGAAATCTTTCATTCTGATTTTATTTTGTATATATGTGTATGTGCATGTTTTTATGTATTGCAGCATATTGTTTTTTGCTGCTTGACATGGGGTTGTTTTCAAGTGTACAATTTAATACATGTGTGTGTGATGTTATCTCTTCTGTAAATTTATGACTTGTGTCCCCATGTATTTTTATTATTATTAGATGTGCATTGCATTTAAATGCATTATGTTAGTTAACACAACACTTGTTACTGAAGTATCGAATTACAACTTCTGGCATGCTCAATTGTGCAGGAAGAAAGGCCCCCTAGTAGCGAAAAGCTAACGGGAAGCACTAGTTGCTAGCCAACTCTATTCGCGAGTGTCTAAATCACTGAAAAACCACTATTCTATGATGAAAAAAGAAAAGTTAAATTAAAAAAAAAAATAAAATAAAAACAAATACAACGTAACATAAACAAGTTTATTGTGCCATAGCGTTAAAAGTGAAAAGCAAAAGACACACAAAGTGTTATCTGTTAATTAAGAAATCTATGACAATGTGTATAAAAAACGTGGAGATATTATGAATAAAATTTGAAGCAAAACTAAAAACGACAAGTGTAACAAATACCAAACAACTGAAGAAAAGCGTGCTCAAGTGAAAGAATGAACGAAGCAATAATACAAACCTAACGATGGGTGAAAACTAAAAAATATCGAAAGATTTTATAAGAAACTAAATCTGCAAGCAGAATTAAGAAAAAAACGCTACAGAAAGCAAATAAACATGTGGAAAAAGCATTAAAACAATAGAAAAATTATTTTTTAACTAATGCAGTGTAGTTAAAAGATAAGCAACAATTTCGCGGAAAACAAGAGAAAAGCAAAAAACGCCACAGAAAGCAAGTTAATAATTTGAAAAAATAAAATAAAAAAATGCAAAGGCTACAACAAAAACAGGAGTAGCAGCAACAACAAGCATTAATACAACAACGACGCCCCCAGCAAAAAACACATACAGCTCAGCAAGTGGATGACGATTCTATATCCAGCAAATAGAAATACTATCAGAAGTAGCAGCAAAGACAACAGAATACCCAGCAATCCTGTAAGTGGAAGCAGACTACAATAACTATACTTAGACATAATATCCATTTAAGAATTATATTATATTCACAATATTAATATATTATTAATAATATTATACTGAGAATATTAAAAAATATAAAAATGGCGAACCCCAATAATTTAATCCGTCCTCCAATCCTTTCCCCCAATTCAGCACCTAATACCCCTTAGACATCTCAAACTGCACAATTGAGCATGGACGACTTGCCCAGGCTAATAGCTAGTATAGCTTCAGACATATTAAAGACACTAAAATAACTTTGCGACTTTCCTGTAAAAGGGACCCTACAGAATTTAATAACATAAATAAAACAAATGAAAAAATATATATAAAACAAAATCACTTAAGTCTGAGGTCGAAACCTAGATACAAAAATTATTAGAAGATGGTATAATCCGACCATCAAGGCCTCCATATAACTCTCCGGTATGGATAATCCCGAAAAAGGCGGACTCTGCTGGAAATAAACCATATAGGGTAGTTATAGACTATTGAAAGCTCAATAAGCTAACAATTGTGGATAGATATCCTATTCCTGAAATTAATGACGTCCTATCACAATTAGGACAGAAAAAATATTTTTCTGTAATCGATTTTAAAAAGCGGATTTCATCAGATCCCGTTAAAAGAAACTGACAGAAAAACAGCGTTTTCCATAAAAAATGGGAGTATGAGTTCACAAAATTGTCTTTTGGTCTGAAAAATGCGCCGTCCGTTTTTCAAAGGGCCCTTGACAACATATTACACGATCATATCGGTATGCTAAATATACATAGATGATATAATCATCTTTAGCCAAAACGAGAGCGAACACATTCGCCATATTAAACAAATTTTTTAAACACTTAAAGCTGCAAACATGAAAGTACAGCTATATAAATGTAATTTTTTCCCTGAACCAGTGGAAATGGTAGGTTTTATAATCCCCGAAGAGGGAATAGAGGCAAATCCCTCGGATATTGAGGCAATTCAGAAAATGCCATCACCAAATTCAATTCAGAAAGAAAGAGAAGACATAACGGAAATAATAGACGAAAACTTAAATAGAAGAATTGGTAATAAAGTGCCCTCAAAGTATAAAAAGGAAATAGTAGCGACTAACTTTAACACGACAGTCAAAACTAAAAAAGGACGAATAGTGCATAAGAGAAACATTCGACTATAAAAAACAAACACTCACAGATATAGGACGGTACATTTAAGATAATCCATTTAATAGATATCAGTCAATACGACATACGAACATATATATAAGGTGTTCGAAACATTAGAAAACGCTAATATAAAAGTGCACTTAGGAAAATGTAAATTTTTCAAAAAAGAAGTAGAATTCTTAGGATATGTAATCACACCGGTTGGCATAAGAACCAACCCAAAAAAAGTTGAAGCCATTTCAAACTTTCCACAACCACAAAATTTATAAAAATAAATTTGAATAGGGAAGCCATAGAAGCTTTCAAGAAAATAAAAAATTCCCTCACCCCAGAGGATATCATCCTCACGTATCCGGATTGCAGCAAAGAATTTGAGCTGACCACGGATGCGTTCAACTTCGCCATAGGCGCAGTATTGTCTCAGTCAGATAGACCAATAGCATTTTTATCTAGGACATTAAGCAAAGCGGAAGAGCACTATGCCGCAAACGAAAAAGAAATGTTAGCCATCATTTGGGCATTGAATTCATTTCGTAATTATCTGTATGGATCGGCCAAAGTAAAAATATTCACCGATCACCAACCATTAACTTATGCGTTAAGCAACAAGAATGCTAATAGCAAGATGAAACGCTGGAAAGCAATATTAGAAGAATATAGTTATGAAATGCACTATAAGCCAGGTAGAACAAACGTCCTTGCCGACGCACTGTCAAGAATTCCACACCAAGAATCAGATTTGCATACGCTATCAATAGCGACAAATTCGGATGATAGCTCATCCCACAATTTAATATACTGCGTAGAAGCACCAATTAACACGTTTAAAAATCAAATATTTTTAAATAAGATGTAACATCGACATATCAATTTAAAATCATACCTACTACCGTCATGTAGTAACCGATCCTGATTACTGCGAACAAAATTTGATTTCTATTTTAAAAAGATATTTAAATCCGTCCGTAATAAACTGCATCAAAACGGAAGAGCAGATTATGGGAAAGATTCAAAAAATCTACCCCTTACACTTTGACAAATATAAGATTAGGTTTTCGCAATTCCAAGTGGAAGACATAACAAACGAAGAAGAGCAAGAAAATATTATTATAAATGAACATAAGAGAGCGCATAGAAATTGCAAAGAGAATAAGATACAAATTTTAGAAAAATTCTATTTTCCAAGTATGGCAAATAAAATAAATAAGATAATAAAAAAATGCGTTACTTGTAAGGAGAACAAGTACGATCGCCACCCATCAAAGCCGCAGATACAAGTCACACCCATACCTAATTTCCCTGGACAAATAATCCACGTAGATATGTATATTATTGATAGGAAAAAAACTAGTTCTGACAGCAATGGACAAATTCTCAAAATATGCTATAGCAAAACCCATCCAAGGCAACAGAGGATATCAAGCAACCTTTAAGGGACATTCTTTTCTTCCTTGTACCGGAAACGTTGGTAATAGGTAATGAAAGATCCTTTAACTCAGAGTCCATTAACTTTATGATAGAAAACGAATTTGGCACCAAAATATATCGCACCCCCCCTTACACAAGTGCTCGAACAGGTTGAGCGCTTCCACTCTACTCTACAGGAGATTATGCGTCGTCTGCAAACAGAGAAAACCCACCGGTCGTTCCAAGAACTTTTGGAACAATCAACCAAAGAATATAACTACACTATCCATTCAACAACGTGGAAAGAACCAATTGAAATCTTCTTCGGAAGACGGGTCAGTAGCGACCACAGGCTAATAGAAGAGGTAAGAAAGGAAACGAAAAAAAGGCTTCAGGATAAGCAATTGACAGATCTTTCCTACCACAATAAAAACCGAACCCCACCCAAACAATATTTTGAAGAAGATGAAATTTTTGTTAAGGTAGATAAAAGATATCCTTTTTTTATAAAACCACTTTTTGGTTTATATTCATAATTTGCAATAGGTGTACCAATTGCTTGATTAATTAAAAATTGATGAACTTTCTCATCCATTCTTACACTTCCTTTAATATGAATGATATAATCATTTACATTATCTGGTGATTTTTCTCTATTCCATTCATGAACGAAATATTCAGTTATTGGTGTAGGTACACATAATGCATTTGATGGAATATGTTTATAATATTTATCATACATTTCTTTGACTTCTAAGGATCTTAAATCAGTAACTTTCATTGGATCTGTTGCTTCTGAATGGTATCTACTGTTACGACCATAAAATTCTTTATTTAATCCCTCAGCTACAAGACCTATTGGTACATATTCGGAAGTTGCTGTACCACTAATGCTTGCTCCAACATCAAATGCTGTTCTTGTTCCAAGTGGAGTTACTTGACATGTAACTTTAACAACTTGAGCAGTAGTAGGTAACATTTCAAATTCTGCTTCACTTAAATAAAAGGGTACAAAATCAACTGGTATTAAAGCCAGAGAAGTAGTAGCTTGATCGATTATCGCAGCTGTTTGAATATTTTCTGTGCTGTAACCATAACTTATCATTATTCTCGTTTTTGAAAAATTTATACTGCTATCTCTGCACGGTCTACTTGGACGTATCCATGTGACCTCCGAAGAGGCATTTCCATCTCCAGTGGTACCTGACCTCGCCCCCGTCGTAGGGCCACGCCCGGAACCACTTCGTCGAATATCAATTTCCTGATCGATATCCATATTATTAGTATTAGTATCCAAATTAGGACGCTTCTCAATGAAGAGAGAATCTCCGCTACTACTTGAATCGCTTTCACTATCTGGTCTGGGTCGTTTATTGGAACCTCCGTTATTGGTTGCGGCACTTGTACTAGTTTGTGTAGCATCGAAATCTCTTTTTAATGTTTGGTAATAATATCCACCTTCTTTATATTCTTTATATATTTGTTTGGATATTTCAGCGTTTTTTTTTTAATCTTGAAAATCTCTAAATCCACCTTTATCTGGTCTGTCTTTTATTGCTGACCACGCTTGTGAAAAATAACGTTCTTTAGCAGCATAAATTAATTGTGGAAATGTTTTTGCTGTATTTGACATGCTTGGATATTGTACTCCAAATATAGATTCAAATCCATATTTTACAGATATTCCTACAATACCAGCAATTTCAGCAAGAGTACCATTTTTTTATAATCTTCAACAAAATTATATATAGCTTCTCTATCTGCTCATACTCCAAGTCATGAACAAAAGCATCAAAATCCACATCATCTACAGGTGGATCTGTTTTATAAATTGTATTACCTGGTCCCAAATAGTTAATTATTATTTATTTAGCTTCACTTGTATGTATGTATGTATGTAACTTTTTTAAGTGGTACTGAAACCTAGAATATTTGAGCGACACTGTGGAAGGCGATAGTAAGTTTAAGCAGCTCACCAAAAAGATGCGCTTAAAAGTATGCAACATATATGTATATAAAACTGGTTTTGGTGACATTTAAATAGCATACCAAAAAGTATGCAACATACTCGTATATATAAAACTAGTTTTGGTGACATTTAAATAGCATACTGAGTTGGCATACAAGGTTGTACAGTAGAGCATGCAGTAATTTATCTGAGCTCTCGACTGTTTGCTGCTGGACAAGCTTATGTAGCACTTAATCGTTGTAGATCTTTGGACGGTATTCGAATTGAAGAACTAGACTGTTCAAAGTTAAGAGGTAAAACCCCATGTAACAGTGAAGCTTTAGAAGAAATGATTCAATTAAGAAGTAATAATTCGTAAAGTCGTCAGTAGAACTTGGTCGCAAATAATGTAACAATTAGTCAATGAAAGGTTACGAGTAGATATTAAATGCTGCCTAATTATCGATTTACTTAACCAATACTAAAGGTGGGCCATCTAACGTTTTCAATTTGAATTATCTATATTTCGACATTGGAAACGCCAAATACCATTCGGAAAGTGACAGATATTCAGTAAAAAGTCTAAAATTTACGAATGTGTCGCTATTCACTAAAAGAAAACTGGGAAATATTGAAAAAAAAACCGAGGATGGTCAATTTTACCGAAAAATCATCTTTTCGGACGAGGCTCATTTCCACCTCGATGGTTACGTTAACAAGCAGAATAGTCGCATTTGCAGCACAGGACGGCGCTACGTGCAGCAAACGCTACACTCAATCTTTTACGCCCTATCTTCGAAAATCGCATAATCAGCAAAAGAGGTGATGTGAATTGGCCTCCCAAAAGCTGCGATTTAGCTCCGTTGGACTATTTTCTGTAGGGAGCTGTTAAAGATAAATGTTACGCCAACCATCCAAAAACAATTCAAGATCTAAAGTACGTGATTCAAGCTGCTGTAGCTGCCATAAGGCCTGAAACCATCGAGAAAGTACTCCAAAATTGGGTGGATCGGATAAGCTACTGTAAACTTAGCCGTGGTGGTCATTTGTCCGAAATTGTTTTCCACAAATAAATTTCATAAAACAACCTTTTAAATAAATGTTACACCTTTGAAAAATATCAAGCCGTTTTTGTTTTATTGACTTTTTAAATTTAAAATTTTATATGGCCCACCCTATACATGTCATAATTCATATTTCAACAAATTTGGGGTTTCTCACATCAAACTAAAAAATTAAAAATAAATATAGTTAAAAAAAACTAAAAAACACGCTTTTAAAGCATATCAAACTAAAAAGTGAAAAATAATTCTTTGTATAAACTAACAATAATAATGAAAGAAAAATTCCTGCATTATTGTGAGAAAAGCGTGGGGTGCTTTGTGACATATTTTTCATATATCGAGCATGCCACGCTTTTCTCACAATAATGCAGGAATTTTTCTTTCATTATTATTGTTAGTTTATACAAAGAATTATTTTTCACTTTTTAGTTTGATATGCTTTAAAAGCGTGTTTTTTAGTTTTTTTTAACTTTATACAAAGTTTATACAAAGAATTATTTTTCACTTTTTAGTTTGATATGCTTTAAAAGCGTGTGTTTTAGTTTTTTTTTTTTTAACTATATTTATGTTATTAATATTCTATCGGTTGAGAATATTTTTTTTATTAATATTCATCTTAATTTACAATCTGTCGTAAGACAATAAGTAAATGTAATTGATTAATGTGATTCACATTGATGCATTAAGTGCAATTTGGCCTTAATATAAGGTTATTTAGTAACTAGTATTTATTAAGCTAAATTACGTAATGTGTATCAATACAATGTGTTTTTTTTTTTACTTAGATAGCTCTTACGAGCTAAATGGCAGGTCTAGAGGATGTAGTCTTTTCAATCGTCGTATGTCATCGCTGTTGTCTAATAAGTTTATAGCGTATGGATTAGAGTGCCAATTTAATCTTGTTATGTACCTTGAGCTGTATCCTTTTATTTCCTCAATCACCATAGGCATTCTCAGATCCTTATGGAGATGAATATTTTTAATGTACCACGGAGCGTTAGCGAGAAGTCTAAGGGTTTTTGACTGGAACCTTTGAATTATGTCTATGTTGGATCTACTTGCTGTACCCCAGATTTGAAAGCCATAAGACCATATGGGTTTCAACATAGTTTTATAGAGAAGAATTTTGTTTTGTAAACTAAGTTTAGACTTAGGGCCAAGCAACGAATACATTTTTCTAGTTTTAATTTTGAGCTGCGTTCTCTAATATGTTCACACCAAGTAAGCCATTTATCTAAATGTAATCCGAGATATTTTACACAATTGGACTTTAGAATTAAAAGATTATTAAGACTCACACTCTTCCTTCCTCAATGGGAAAGTTGCGTGAGTTGATTTTCCAGCATTTACAGAGATGTTCCAGTTGCGAAGCCAAGATTGTATTTCATTTAGCTGTGCTTGTGCAGTTTCAGCAGCTTCGCTAGCCGAGTTGGCAGATGACAGTACAGCAGTGTCCTCTGCATAGCTGGCAACTGTTAAATTACCATTTTCCAATATTGGCATGTCTGCGGTAAAAATTGTGTATAGTATTGGTCCCAGAACACTTCCTTGCGGGACACCTGCCTTTATTTCGTGCATGTCTGAGATTTCATCTTTAACTTTAACATAGAAATGTGAGTGGAGTAGAGCGTCTTTTTAATTTTATACAGTAGGCCCGAGTGCCAGACTCTGTCAAATGCTTGCTGAACATGTAGGAAAATTGCGCAACAATACTTCTTCTCCTCCAAGCTACTAAGAATAGTTTTCACAACGCGATGACATTGTTCCGGTGTGCCGTTCATATGTCTGAAACCAAACTGATGATCTGGAATAATTGATTGCTTTTCCAGCTCTAGCAGTAGTCTTCGAAGAAATATTCTTTCGTGTATTTTCGATAATATTGTCAGTAGGTGTATTGGTCTATATGAAGATAATTCATTGGTATCATTATCATTTCAGCATATTTCCACTACGTGGGCAAATGGCTCAATTTGAAGCTACTATTAAAAACCAAGACCAAAAATAATAGACATTTCTTGGAAAAGTTTTTGATTGTCCAAGCGTCGATGTTATCATGACCTGCAGACTTTGAGTTTTTCAAACGCGATATTTCTCTGAGAGTCTTGCGTATGTAAGAGGTTTATCCATTGGACATGGGCAATCAATGTATGGTTCAACGTCCTCACGATGGCTGGTAATACTGAGGTTAAATGCCTGAAATCTATCTTTAAGATGGTTTAGCGTGTGCTTTGCTAATGTTTGATCTGCACCATGTATTGTTAATATCTTTAACCGGAACCTGTCTTATGGTTGGCCGTTTTAAGTATTTGGTGGCTTTCCAGATTTTATATTCGTTGTTGTTGTTTGGATCAAGTTTCTTGAGATATTCTCCAATAAATACTTCTTTAAGTTCAGCTAAACTAGTTTTAAGCTCCTTAGTTGCTTTATTGAGGGCTTTTTTGTCATTCGGATTCCTGCTGTTGTGCCATATCCTTCGAAGTCACCTCTTGTTCTTAACCAATTCAGATATTTCATTAGAATATGGTTGTCTGCTTCTATGTGTTCGGGAAGTTATATTACAATAGTTGGTAGAGGCTAAGAAGGCGGCTTCGTGTATTTTGTTAGTAAAAATCTCTACTGCATCATCTAAATCCCTAGTTGAATTTATCTCCATGTTGAGATTTATATTGGATTCAAGTCGAAATTGAAAGAGTCGAATCTTTTACTTAATATAGCTGTTTCTGAGCAGTAAGTAAAGCAGGCAAATTAAAATTAATAATTAAAGCGGAATGGTCGTAAATAATTATTATTTCGACTAGGTTAGCGTCAATTCCAAAATAAACAGCAAAATCAATCAAATCAGGGGTCTTGCTGGGATCTGTGGGCCAGTAAGTTGGACAACTAGTAGAAAGAACATTTAAATTTTTTTCCATAATGCATTTGTATAGTTCGCGGCCTTTGGGATTAGTAAGACGAGATCCCCACCATGGATGTTTATAGCAATCCCTCCATTAACGCTTGTGATTTCAACGGACACAGCTTGAACTGAAGGCAACGATATCAACGATTCTAATATCTTGTACTTTAAAGTTGACTTAACTAGTTATAATTGCAGATCCGCCATATGCTTTACCATCAGGATGATTGCAGGTAATAATAAAATGATATCGTAACCACTTATTTAAAAAAAAAGACTTGTTAGTGTAGTGAGTTTCTGAGATCATGAGAATATCTATGTTGTTAGTTACAATAAAATGTTCGACTTCTAATCTATGGTTACAGTCATCGACTGCCACTCGACGCATACGGTTGTTCTCTCAGTGTTTTCGATGTCTACTTTGTACAGCGCGCCTACGAGCTAATTCGTTTCACGTGTTTTGCAATTTACTTTTTCTTCTTCTATAGTGAGTTTTCTAACTTTTCAATACAGTCAGCTCCAAAGGTAAAATTTTTTCAAAATGTCCCCTGGTGGGACCCAACTGGGGAATAATAGGTTCGCCCTGTTAGATTCTAGTCCCGAACCAAAAAGAAAAAAAAAACAAAGCGACAAAATTTGACCTCTTCCCCACTCTACCAACAAAAGCTAAAGACCATCCCAAATATTTGGTGGTAAGTGCGATAGACACGAATAAACCTCTAAACAAATACTCCTGTTTCGCAATCCATAAAGCTTTATTAAACATAAGCTCTGAAATAATAAAAATCAGCGAGCTACGGGACGGAAACCTACTTCTTCTTGTGAAAAACAACATTATCGCCAAAAAGTTCACGTCTACAAAACAACTATTAGGAGTTTGCAGCGTCAAAATTGACTTACACAAAAACCTGAACTCTAGCAAAGGAACCATTTACGCTCCTTGCTTAAATGACGTTCCTGACGTAGAAATAGTTGAAAATCTGAAGAAACAGGGTGTGTCGTCCATCTACAAATTCCCCAAGTATGTAAATGGTCAATCTGCTCCGAGCGGTGTAGTTCTTCTTACATTCGACTTGTACTACTTACCGGAACAAATCGACATCTCGTGGTACAAAACAAAAGTAAGTCCTTACTATGCTAATCCCATGAGGTGCAAAAACTGCCAAGTTCTTGGTCACACCAAAAAACGTTGTAATAAGCCCCCAACCCGTTCCTCAGGCA
Organism: Bactrocera dorsalis; assembly: GCF_023373825.1. NCBI lineage: Eukaryota > Metazoa > Arthropoda > Insecta > Diptera > Tephritidae > Bactrocera > Bactrocera dorsalis. The sequence continues at coordinate 22,012,778 of NC_064308.1, read as the reverse complement.
ATCACTCATCTTCCAGTAAAGAATGCCCGAAATTTGAACAAATAAAAAAAATAATCACTATCCAAACAGACAACAAATGCTCATATCGCGAAGCAGTAAACATACATAAATTGCAAACTCCACCAACTTTTACTTCTTCATCTCCCTCATTCTCTAACATATGAAACAACTCAACCAACAAAGACAATGACAATAACAAGAAAACAACAACGCAACCTGAAATTCACACCGTTACTCCCTCTCTCAACTCAAATAATAACATATAACCAAAGCCAAAAGAAACAAATTCATCAAACTCAACAAACAACATTTACTCATTAAACTCATTACCAACCTCAACGGCAGTCGATGATTCTTCCACGACGACTATCGACTACACTTCAACGATCCCACTCATTTCCAACTTTATTACTCTTCTTAACAACTCAACCTCCCACTCACCCTCCGCACAAATAGATACTCTCAGTTCTGAATAGACTATGCGTATTCTTCAATGGAATTTGAAAGGTCTATTTAACAACTACGCTGACCTTAATCTCCTTATCAATCAATTTTCACCACACATTATCGGACTACAAGAAACACACCTCCCCGCTAATAAATCAGCTTACACTCCCAACAACCACGTAGGTTACTTTTATAATCTCCCCCGCAATAAAACAGCTAAACAAGGAATAGCCATTTTTATAAAAAAATCTGTTATAAATAAACAAATTCCTATTTCCTCCAACATAGCCACCCTAGCAGTGGAAATCGACATAGGCTTTAAATTTTCGGTAATTACGTGCTACATACCACCGCACCAAAATTTTAACTCCAGAGAAATCATAAAGATCGCCTGGAGCCCTTTTTGATGCTCTGGTTCTACAAACCGCAGAGGTCGGGAGTTAGAAGACGCCATACTTGCCAAAAGCCTTGTCGTTCTAAATGATGGGCAACCAACACACTTCTCCACACATAATTCGTTCACCCACGTAGACATTGTGCTTTGATCGGCCTCAACTGCTCCTAAACTTTCGTCCCTGACATTAAAAGATTTACATAGTAGTGACCATTTCCCCATCGTAACCACCCTGTCTACTCCCAGTTTATATACCATTAAACCGAGAGCAAAATTCTTAACTGAGAAAGCTGATTGGGCTAAGTATTGTTCACTTATCTCCTCTTTTATTCTAGAAAAAGCTATATCTAGCAACATAAACGCGGAAGCATCCACAATAAAATCTGTTATACTCTCAGCTGCACACGTAGCCATTCCCCAAACTAATACTAAACAGTTTTCCACAAAGCTTCCATATTGGTCTAAAATGTTATCTGTGTTAAGAAATAGAAAACAAACGTTATGGGCTACCTACAAACACAACCGAACAATCAACAACTTAATATTTACAATACAAAAAAGCCAATGCCACTTTTCGAAAGGAATTAAAAAATGCAAAAAGACAATCGTTTGTAAAATTTACAGCTACATGGTCTAATGCTCCTCATAATTCTAATTTCCACATGGATTTCAACTCTCTCAGTAATATAATTATTCCTAAAACTTACCACAACCCGTCACCTTGCCCTACAGCTTCCCTAATCGAATCAGCAATCTCACTTCACGAATTCGACTCGCCTATTTCTACTATGTCGGGTAGCTCTCCAGGCCCGGATAAAATACCCTACTCCCTCCTCAAAAACCTTCCTTATACCCTTAAACTCCGACTCCTATCCTTGTATAACAGAATTTTTGGGAAGGATTTAGTATACCGTCCCAGGATATCAAGGATAAAAAGGATATGGTCGTATAGAGGAGATTATCCCGATCAAGGATATATATGGTTATAGCCGCAGGAAGCTTATAGTTTCCGAGTTATTCGCGTTTAAAGTTTAAAATTTGCAATACTTAAATTACATATTTTCGATATATAAAATTAATTTTGCACTTATATTTTTCAATTTTATATACACTAACACATCACTTATTCATTTGCACACATTTATTTTATATGTATACTATAGTGCAAAAATTGCTTATAATATGTATTTCAATTATTGTTGAATTATTATTATTTTAGAATAACAAATGAATTACAAACTGTCAAATAATCAGTGTTACCTTATCGACATCATTTGTAAAAATAAATTTGTAAATTTCGGAAATAATCAGTGTTACCATACTAACCTTCGCGAAGAACTCCTTTCTGCGTAGGCGGCCTTCGGCGTCGCTTCAAAAAAAAATAACCCTAGTCGGTCCAACACAGGGGTGTATCAAATTCTTTTCGCGTAGAACTCTTTTTTGCGTGGGCGGCCTTCGGCCGCGCTTCAAAAAAAAAATAACCCTGGTCGGTCCAACACCGGGGTGTATCAGATTTTTTTCGCGTAGAACTCCTTTTTGCGTGGGCGGCCTTCGGCTTCAAAAAAAAATAACCCTGGTCGGTCCAACACCGGGGTGTATCAGATTTTTTTCGCGTAGAACTCCTTTTTGCGTGGGCGGCCTTCGGCTTCAAAAAAAAATAACCCTAGTCGGTCCAACACAGGGGTGTATCAAATTCTTTTCGCGTAGAACGCTTTTTTGCTTCGGCCGCGCTTCAAAAAAAAATAACCCTAGTCGGTCCAACACCGAGGTGTATCAGATTTTTTTCGCGTAGAACTCCTTTTTGCGTGAGCGGCCTTCAGCCGCGCTTCAAAAAAAAAATAACCCTAGTCGGTCTAACACCGGGGTGTATCAGATTTTTTCTTTTTTGCGTGGGCGGTCTTCGGCCGCGCTTCAAAAAAAAAATAACCCTGGTCGGTCCAACACCGGGGTGTATCAGATTTTTTTTCGCGTAGAACTCCTTTTTGCGTGAGCGGCCTTCGGCCGCGCTTAAAAAAAATAACCGAGGTCGGTCCAACACGGGGGTGTATAAAATAAATGTGTGCAAATGAATAGGTGATGTGTTAGTGTATATAAAATTGAAAATTATAAGTGCAAAATTAATTTTATATATCGGAAATCTCTATATATATAAATCTTCTGACCGTGTGTTTGCATTTGAACTGCTCCTAAACGGATGGACCGATTGAGATGAAATTTTGTGTGTATGTTCAAGGAGATTCGAGAATGGTTTAGATTTACAATTTGGTCCACTGGAAAATGTTTTTTAAATTATTTTTTCATTTCTAATCAATTATTAATTTTGGAATGTTTGACCGATAGATGGCGCTACCATCGCAGTATCCAATGTTCAAACCTTAAATTGGCGTAAACGTGCATTAAAGAAAACGATGCCAAAGTAAAAGGCGACATCTGTGGATCAAGTTTTTATATTGTGGACAGAGTTGTTCGTTCTTAAGTAATAAATTGGGTGATTCAATACATCTATGGGTAGCTATAACATTTTTTTCATACCTGCTAACTATTGGAGGGGGTATCTTGACAGGAAATTTAAAATTGCAAAAGGTCTGGCATAAAAAAATAGCGGCATAACTGAAGTGTTGATAAAAAATTTGAGATATGTAGAAATCTTTTCGAAGCATTGCACAGAGCAATGCAATATTTAAACGGGAACGATGAATATATATGTATATGCGTACAATTTCAATCTGATCCTTCCTGAAAAATAATAAAATTGCTAAATATTGGGAATGGTAGAATAGAACTGCAATCAAATACACAATGCAATGAATTAAAACTGGCTCATTTATCATTCGATGAATAATATACTACGGGCATCCCAAAAGACTGATGCCATAACCTTGCCAGCAGATTTTTTTGTCTTTCCACGCTTGAGAACCGTTTCTTAATATGCAGTCCACCAGGCTGACAATCGATTGGACTCGATTGATTTCACTGATGCACAGCCCAAATTCAATAGTGGTTTTACCCCAAAAACCAATTCTTTCTTAACGCACGAAATGCTTTGTGATTCATTTTTGTTGGTTCATCAAAAATGCGATTATTCCTTAACTAATACTAATAATCTAACTAATAGAAATCATATAGATGGTATTAGTAGTACTATCTATGTATCAGCCAAAGTAAAACGTAAGCGGGTCCTCTAGTATGTAAATAAAATATTGCCAATTTTAAACTTTAAACGCGAATAACTCGGAAACTATAAGCTTTCTGCGGCTATTACCATATATATTCGTGATCAGGAGAATCTCCTCTATCCGACCATACCCTTTTTATTCCCGAAATCCTGGAACGGTTTACTAAAGCCGACCCGAATTTTTGATAAAGGCACCCTTCCACAAGATTTGAAAAAAGCTGCTGTTATACCAATTCCCAAACCTAACAAAAACAGCCCTTCCGTCCCCAACCTTAGACCTATATCCCTAATACCCTGTATATCTAAGGTGCTTGAAAAAATTATATCCGTGAGAATTATGTGGTACGCCAAGAAAAAAGGGTTGATAAACTCTAACCAGTTCGCATTTCAAAAAGGTCTCGGTGTCATCGACCCACTTCTGTATTTTGAACACTGTGCTTCGACAACGTTCTCCGCAAGAAACCACCTGTCCGTCCTTAGTCTAGATTTTGAAAAGGCTTTTGACAGAATTGGTGCACATATAGTTTTACGAGAATTAGAAATTAGACAAAATCTACAGTTTTGTTAGAGTCTTCCTCCTGAATCGTAAAATTTTTGTCAGCGTAAATAATCAAAACTCTAACACAACGGCGTGCCACAAGGCTCACCTCTTTCAGTCACCTTATTTATAATTGCTTTTAATGAACTCAGCTCCCTATTATCCCAATACGATGCGGTTGATCATTTAATGTACGCTGATGACGTTCTAATATTTTCCGCTCTCAAAGACTTTACACTAATGACAGCAACTTTCACGAGAATTCTAGATGACATATCCAACTGGTCAAAAACTTTTGGATGTAAAATCTCTGCTAACAAAAGCTCAAGCTTCCACATCTGCACAAAATATAAATGCACCTTTCCTATCCTATCCCTTTCTAATACCCAAATTCCTCACACTAATACACTCAGAATACTTGGTATAATTTCTGATAAAAAACTAACTTACAAGAAACATTGTAAATATGTTAGAATAAATTTAATATCTAGACTTAACATTATTAAGTATTTATCATCTAAGCACTGTCATATACATATGTCAAATCTTGTAAATATTGTAAAAGCACTGATGTTATCAAAAATTGTTTTTGGACTCACGATATATGGACACTGCGCAAAATCTCACCTGCATCCAAGCGCTTTACCACACAGCAGTAAGAAGAAGCATACGCGCGTTCCCCACCTCTCCGATCAGAGCCGTTTTAGCCGAAGCAGGCATACCGAGCATCCAGCAAAGAACTAAATATGATACCATGATGCTTCTACCTAGGATTCTCCATAATAGGAGCAAAACCTTTTTCAACATCCTCGAGACGTCTACAACTAGGATGCATCGAACAAACAGTCCACCCTCATGCAATGCATAGCCCTGATAAACGACCTCAATTTAATATCCACACCCGAATCGCTCGTCGAACCTGACCATCCACAATGGTTGACTCCCAAACATTCTTTTATAAACACTCTGTCAAAGCACCAGAAACTAAAAACCAGCTCCAACGAATTTTTTCTGGTCTTCAACGAGGCTATTGAGTCTTATAAACCAGAATGGGAACCCATATATACCGACGGGTCGAAAACGGATACTACTACCACGTTTGCAGTGTCAAACGATCAAGGTGTCGCTATTACAGCCGGTGCTTTGCCAACATATGGCTCGGTTTTTACAGCAGAAGCTGCAGCAATTTACGAAGCGGTTATGTAAGTATGTATGATATGTAGCGATAGTAAATCAACCATTGATGCACTTCAAAACTCAGCAAATAATTCATGGCTAATACAGAATATACGCGACAAACTCTTCCATCATGAAAACAGCATAAAAATAATGTGGGTACCAGGGCATGCTGATATAAAAGGCAATGAGACAGCAGATAAACATGCAAAAGAAGGTAGTAGAGAGCCGTTGGTGTTCTTTCCTCACTTTACTACTAAAGACATCAAAGAACATATAAAAAAATACTGGCATCATATGCACCTCCGAGATTGGACTAGCTACCAACATCACTACAGAGATCAAAACCCAACTGGTGTAAAACCTATCTACCCATCGGACTGCTCATGCCGCAGCATCAAGACGTTCACTCGTCTTAGAATAGGCCACACTACAAGAACTCACTGCCATATTCTTAACGGTACCGATCTACCAAGCTGTTATCGATGAATGTCCTGCACTGCATTTATTAAGGAAACCTTTGGGAATAAGAGACCTTCCGACCTTCTCAAAGCAACAAATAGCGATAACATCAGTGCCATTAATAAATTTCTTAAACTGTAACATCAAAGACATATAACACCACACACAACTAAATAACCTTACTAAATATTTTCTTTTTACCATAATCTTAGTATTAAGAGCCGAAAGCCCTGGTAGCCAGTGCTGATTCTTACAAGTGGATTAATTATTTATAATTAGTTCTCTTTTAAATAAATAAATAAAAAAAATCGATGGTTACTAAGTCCATTGGCATTCCATATTGCCATCTCAAGGCTTAATTGCATAATCATGAAACAAGATAAGACATCATTGATATTTACGTTGAGGTTAGTTCAATTTGTTTGGAAATTAGCGCCTTTAGCATCTCGAAATTGCTATGGCTATGTGCAGCAGTGTTATGTTGTCCTTTTGTAATTTCTGCGTAACTAAAGTTGTTATTGTAAACTGGTTGCTCAGTACTTGAGCGAACACCATCTTTAGGTCGAGTATTATTCACAGTCGATTTGTTGGGATCTTTATTGCAAACTAGTGTCGGATATACTTGACAACTTTTGTAGTTGGCAGTGTGATTTGGCAAGCAGTGTACGCATTTTGGTGGAGTACCAGGGTCTTTTTTGCAAAGAGCAGTCTGGTGGTCCAGACTACACTTAACACATCTGTATGGTTTTTTACAATATCGTTTAGTATGTCCAAACTCTTGGCAGCGATGACACTGAACTAAATCTTTAAATTTGCGTTGAGGTTCGATTTTGACTACCGCGTTACATAATCGATTAATGTCAAATACACTTGTGTTGTTTGCTGACGGCTCTAAGTAAGCAAAGAATAGTGACATTGGCATCTTTGTAACATTAACAATGTTTTTCATAATATGACCTTTTTGAGATAAGTCAAATATAATGTCGTCTATGGGTGTGGAATAGTGGATATTTTTTTGACAATTTTATAGCGCTTCTCCCCTTTTAACTGATACGTGTGAAAAATTATATTATTTGAGTCTAAATACGTCACAAGTTTTCTATAAGAGTCACTGTTTGCAGGCATGACTCTGGCTTGTCCGTCTCTGCCGGACTTGTACGACCAACTACCAATTAAAGTTGAGAATTTGACTATCATTCTATTTATATCGTTTATTTGTGGTATGAAAATCGGTAGTGGTTTGAAAACACTTGTTGTTGTCTCTGCGTTTTGCTCATTATTCTTATCAATGGCATTGTTATTATCACTTTGTGTGTTTGTGTCTAAGATTGCAAACCGGTTTGATGTGTTTGGAATATTGTACGGCTTTAGTTGTTTTTTCATTACATTTGGGGATTCAATAGTTTTACGATTTGTTCTTTGGGCTGGTACGCGTTTCACCAACCTCCGCTGTTATCACACATACCAACGTTTACAACGTCTTCACTAACCATTAAGTCGGGGTTTTGTTTTTGCGTTTTCGCTTTTTATTACACACGATAATATGTTTACAAAAATGCACGGACAAAAATGCGATTACACTTTTCGACTATACTCGCACTACCTATAATCGTACGCACTAAGTTTTGTGACCGCACTCACTGAATTCACGATGGGAACTGGTTGGGAATATTGACAATGATTCTATCAGCATGAATCGCTTTACATTTATAACGGAAATATAGTATTAAAAGGTATAATGTTACAATTACTACTAACACTAAAGATGGATGTCCGCTATGGTTTCTTTAATTTAACTCACTTAATTTTAATTCGTTGTTGCTGATCTTGTCAATGCTTTCCCGTAGCTTTCTCTGCTCTTCGTTGTCGTCTATTCTACTTATTTGAATAGTAATTATATGGTCTTCCGCTATTTCCTTTATAGTTGTCACGATTGCGTCCAACGTCGGATTGATGTCGCTCTGCCGATTAAGGTGATACTTTCATATCTTGCAGTACAGCCAGCTTTGATTGAAAGATTTCCTTGTGCCGAAATATCCAAAATCTGCGTTTTGCCCTTTTGACAGTCTATATGGATCGTAGAATTTTTGAACAAGATCCAAGTATTTTCTTCAAAGAGTTCTGACCAAAATATTGATTTAGTGACTTCCTGATATTTACAGTTGGTGTGCCCGCTTTTTAACCACGCTGAAAGTTCACCAACAGCTCTCTCTAAGTGGTACTTCATTCCCTTTACACCTGCTTCCCACATTCCTCCAAAATGTGGGCCTGCCGGGGGAGAAAAATGCCAAGATATTTGTTCATTCGCTAAAATCGATGATACTTCATTGTTATTTTTTACTGTATGTTTGAACTCCTTATCAATACATCTGTTGGCTCCAACAAAATTTGCTCCATTATCGGAGTACATGTGAAGACTCTTTCCTCTTCTGACAAAAAATCGTCTTAACGCTGCTAGAAAAGCTTCAGTTGATAAATCGCTAACAGCTTCTAGATGTATTGCTTTTGTTGAAAGACATACAAAAACTGCTACATATCCTTTGAATGATTTTTGCCCACGGCCTTTAGAATATCTCATCTGAAACGGTCCAGCATAGTCAACTCCGGCGTAGGTAAAACTTGATGATAACTTGATGGTGACACTCTGAATTCTGGTAAATTGCCCATCATTTGTTTTGCTGTGACCTGGTTGTATCTTATGCATTTGCAACATTTTCGTATACAACTTTTGATTGCATTTTTCAACCCTATGATCCAGTATTGTCTCCTTATTATTGCTTCTATTAATCTGTTTCCACCATGTAGAGTGGAATGGTGAGCATCTTTTTAATTATCAACGAACTCAAATAGGGTTTGGAAAGAATTATAGGATGTTTTTTGCAATACGGTAATTCTGCGTTTGTTAGTCGTTTTTTATCTAAAAATGGATTGAGGTTGACGGTTTGACTCGTATTGCTTACTCACTCATTAACTTATTTATTTCATCTTTAAATAACTGTTTCTGAGTTTGTCGAATGATTACGTTTCTAGCTGATTGGATTTCATCTGCAGATATGTAAGTTTACATTTTGATGATTTCTTTGTTTTTTCCCAACCCGTAATATACGAGTATATGCCATAACCTTTTGTAGTTTCAACCAACTAGAGTATCTGCTAATTAAATTATCCATAAATTCGTTCTGATCCTTTGATGTTAACAATATTCTTGCTGAGTCGTTTGTTTTGACTTCTGGCCATTGACTTTCAGACAATTTCAGCCATTTTGGTCCATACCACCAAATGTCTAGATTTGATATTTTCCCCACAGAAATACCTCTTGATGCAACGTCTGCTGGGTTGTCTTTAGAGCTTACATGTTTCCACTTCACTTTAGAAGTAACCATTCTGATGTATTCAATTCGATTTTTTATAAATTTGTCTTTATTTTTTGAATTTTCAATCCAGCTTAGAGTTATAGTTGGATCACTCCTTGCATAGATTGCTTGGTATATGCTAATTGTTTTTATCACTTTACTGATCAATTTAGCTAACAAGTGTGCTGCGCAGAGTTCTAATTTCGGAATTGTTTTTCGATTTTTTAGTGGGTTTACTTTGGTTTTTGCTGTTAAAAGTTTAACATTGTTACCCTTTTTTATGTATATAACTGCCCATGCATTTGAATTTGAGAGTCCATACAAGTTCCTGTCCATCGCGGAATCCATACGTTTTCTATTAAATACAATTTCTTTATGAATTGAATCCATTCCTTCTGTAGATCTTCTGATGGTTGATTATCCCAGCTAGATTGCAGTGTCAAAAGTTTTTGAATGTATAACTTTGCAATTATAATTATCGGAGAAAGCCAGTGGGTCAAATATTTGTGCAAGCTGAGAAAGAACACTCCTTTTTGTAGTAATATTTGAATTTTTCAAATTAGTTTTAAATTGGAATTGATCTTCCAGGAGATCCCAATGCAGTCCAAGTGTTTTTACAGCTTCATTTTCCTTTATTTGTATGACTTCATTGCCTCCAGTATTATATATGTTATATGTAATGCTGTTTTATTTTGATAACCACTTCCTGAGATGACATCCAAATTCTTGAAGATGTTTGCTGATGTTTCGTTGTATATATTCACATTCTTCTACTGAATTTGTCATAAGATCATCCATGTAGGAGTCCTCTTTAATTATTTTTTGTAACTTTTCAACTGGACACTTATTAGCGATTTCAATTAATGTACGTACTGCTAGATATGGTGCTGATGCGGTCCCGTATGTTACTGTTGTTAGCTCATATTCATCAATTTTTTGCATATTATTTTCAAGCCATACAATCCTGTGATATTCCTGATCCTTTTTGGATATTTTAATTTGCCTGAACATTTTTTCAACATCAGCGGTGATGACAACTTCCCAAAGCTCCCATTTAAGTATGACATCGAATATGTCTCTTTGTAATTTGGGTCCAGTACACATGATATCATTAAGACTTCTACCATGTGATGTTTTTGCTGATGCATCAAATATCACTCGTTTTGTTTGTCATCAACTTTTCTCATATGACCAAGGTCTATACACTTGCTGTCTTTGCTCTTATTTGAGCTGTAGCTAGTATAACTCCTTTGAGCTATTTGTTGTGGACATAACTTTTTTGCTCTCTTCGGATTCAACATGTAAGATGTCATGATGATTTCGAAAACATTTCGTACACTTGATGTCGCTGTTGCAAATTTCTCCCCAATTATGATTTAGGCACCTGTAGCAGATTTTGTTATCCCTTACATATTTACGCCTATCATCAATGGTTATGCTTTTGAATCTTCTGCATTGCAGTAAAGTGTGACCTATAATTTTACAATAGGAACGCATCTGCTTGATTGGCTGCCTTGTATTATTCAAGGACCTTATTATTATTATTCAATTGACCTTGAACATATGTTGTTTACGATTTTTACTAAGAAGTTCTTTATCAGCCACTGCTTTCAATGTTTGAAAGTGTTGAACCAAAAAACTCTGATGTCCGATAGTTGTTGAATTTCTCTCGTCTTTTTAACTGTTCTCATATAATTTCAGTCCTTCTTTGTCTAACTTTCGGACAATTACACACGCAATAAATGAATCAGCTTGTTCAATGCTTATTCCCTGTGACTCTATCGCGTTAAGACACTCATTCGTTGCATCTAATAGTTATCTCACGCTTTCAGCATTGTCACTATTTATATTTGGTTGATCCATTATTCTATCCGACTGTGTTGTGAACAGAATTCTTTGGGTGTCATACCTTTGCTTTAGCAGACTCCAAGCAGCTTTATAATTTTTTGTGGAAATTTGCAGGTGCTGTATTTTTTCTGCGCTCGGCAACAGCTCGTTATTGTGTACCATTTCTTGGAACACGTTATAAAAATTTGCCCATTCTTTAATATCGCCATTGAATATTGGAATTTTTAATTTTTCTAAATCCAAGTTAGGGCGATAAGAACTGTTAGGCTCTTCCTTTTTTAATTTCTTTTTTAAATTCTGAAGTTCTTCGTAATATTTGTCATATATTTTTTCGAATATGTGTTCAATTTCTGCATTAAAATCTAATTTGCTTTTTAGATTTTGGATGTCTGTGAATAAAAAGTCTAAGCCCTTTATTTGATCGTTGTCGATCATGAATTCCATACTTAGATCTTCCATTTTTCTTCTGAGGTTTTCAATTTTCCGCATGAATATGGAAGTCTTTTGATCTAGATTATTGCATCGTATTTGAACTGCTTCAATTTGCTGATCAAATTCGACTAGAGGTTTATCTTTTACAATGCTTATTTTTAATGCATTAATTGCCTCTTCGATTTTAATAATAGTGCTATTGTATGTATTCTTCTTTAAGTAATCTTCTTCTCCTTTGCCATCTGCCATTAGCTTTTCCTGGTTGGTATCAAGTTCTCTTTGGTACTTTTCAAGAATTTTAGTGTTTTATTCAATTTTTGTTTTCTTTAATGCCTTTCCTGAAATAGTGTTGGATATGTACAAAACTTTTTCGGCTAAATCTGACTGGGCATCCAGAATTCTTTTTCTGTTTATACCCATTTCGAGAATTTTTTCGCATCTACTATACTTCTCCTATTTATTGATGAACTGCTTGTTTTTCTCCAAAGAAATCGTTGGAGGTATATGATTTGGTCGCCGAGTTGACCTTGCTGTGCCTCGACTCACAGCCGCTGAATATCTCTTGGATAGCAGTTAGATCACTGCGTTTAGTCTCTGCTAAAACGGCTTATGCGATCGGTTTTAATGCGGGAATATACACCCGTCTTACAAATTTAATTTTTATTTAGTCAATATTCCGGAATATACACCCATCTTACAATTTAATTTTGCCTGTATTTATATTAATTACAGGGCTTATTTTATTTTATTTACCAGTATTTTTTATAATATCAGCGTTTTTTTTAAATTTGGCTGAGCTCTTTTTTTTCGGCTCGATAGGACCAAATGTTATTAACTCAATATAGTTTCTAGCAAACTTACCGCTGCAGCGCGCTGGTGGGGGCAATGGTAGACTTAAATACATATATTCAGGGAGAATTTATTCATTCTGATTTTATTTTGTAATTTCCTTGCTTATATACAAATTTTAAAACTATCTTAAATAACTAAATATATGTGTATGCGTGTATGTCAGTATGTATTGCAGCATATTTTTTTATTGCTGCTTGACATATTTTATGCTGAATGGGGTTGTTTTCAAGTGTACAATTTAATACATGTGTATGTGATGTTATCTCTTCTGTAAATTTATGACTTGTGTCCCCATGCATTTATATTATTATTAGATGTGCATTGCATTTAAATGCATTATGTATATGTACATACATGTATGTATATCTTATATATAAAAATGCATCGCAAAATGTGTTGGTAAGCGCATAACTCAATAATGCCTACACCAATTTTTTCCATTCTTTTTCCTAAATGTTCGTTGGGGTTCAAGGATGGTTTTTACGGCAAGAAAAATTCGAATAAATGCCGGAAAATCCCTAAAAACAGCCCTTTTCTTTTTCCCATACAAACGAATAAATGTTTGTTGGTTAGTAACGCTAAGAGAACGGCTGCACCATTATTGATGAAATTTGCACAGGTTGTTCTCTATGGATTAGGGAAGGTTTGGAAATAAAATAAACCGTATGCTTTTTGTGAGAAAAAGTCGGAAAATCGGACAATTCCAAAAAGTAAAATTTTTTCATACAAATTTTTTTTAAATTTTTGTTTGTTTTGTTTTTCAATCTTATGATTTTTAAATTATTTGAATCGTCAATTTCAGTCGCTTTTTTTTTATTCCGGCTATTCAAAAGACAAATTTTTGAAAATTGTTTAGTGAAAACTTTATGTGTGTTTCACACAAAGTGATCAATTGCAGATTGAAATTTGTTACGAAGCCACTAAGAGGTCGCCGTAATAAATGGTCGGCGTTCTTTTTGCCATCAACGTATGGCAGCCCAAGGCAAGGCAAGGCAAGGAGTACTCCCAGGATGCGATGACATACGTGCGGAATTATGGATCGCGGTCAATCAGCAAGCGATCGTCACAATGTCACAGCACGACTTTTCAAACAACAGTTAAGATGTTTGATGGACTTTATCTTGAAGCAATGTATATATGGTGCTGTTAGATGCTAGATATACTCCTTTGAGTGGCAAAAGAGAGGTTCACCGCACGCACATATTCTTTTTTGGATGGTGGATGGTTGTTACACCAGATCAAATTGATGAACTCATTTCTGCGGAAATTCCTGATGCAGAGAAAGATCCAGTATTATACGAAGTGCTGAAAACCAATATGGTTCATGCACCTTGGGGATACACTCCGGTTTATATGTCTGACAATAAATGCACGAAACACTATCCACGTGCTTTTCTTTCGGAAACACAAACTAGAACTGATGGATATCCATTGTATCGGCGTCGCTGACCAGACGACAATGGCAGAACATTTAGCATTCGATTTAGAGGCGTGAATATCGAAGTTGACAACACATGGATCGTACCATATTCGCCACTGTTGTCTAATTCACATTCAAAAGTCATGGCAATGTTGCGTATTGCAGTTTGTTGTAATCGATAAAATACGTTTGTAAGTACGTCACCAAAGGAAGCAATCTGTTGGTTATTGGTCTTGAACGATACGGTCGATACGTGAACTGCAATAAAGCGCTTTGTAGGGTATTTTCTTTTGCAATACATGAACGTTTTCCGACTGTTGTGCATCTCGCAGTTTGGAAAATGATCAAACAGTCTATTTCTACCCAGCGAATACAGTATATCCAGTGGTATGCTGAAAGCAAGGCCAACCAGTAAATGGACATCCAGGTGAGTTATCAACTAATGCATTAGGACGAATTTACACAATCCACCCGAAAAACGACGATTGTTTCTACCTTCGGTTGCTATTGATAAATGTACGCGGGTTAACTTCATTTGAGTCATTGCGTACAGTGAATGATTCGGTGTGTGCAACTTTTTGAGTATCATGCCAGCAATTTCAATTGCTGGAACATGATAATCACTGGAATCAAACGATGGACGATGCGATAGCTACTTCGAATGCCACTGAAGTTCGCACACTTTTCGCGATGATCAGCCTTCAAATCCGCGTTATGGGATACGACCAAAAATTACATTGCCGAAGACATTTGACATTGTATACGCTAAGAATTGGAAATGGGTCAATACCGGTTGATACTTCCGGTGGTTTGTTATCAATTTCATATGCTGTTTATCAACTCACGAAAGATGGACTCAACACGAATGTTTATGTGAACATTGGCCTTAAGTGCATGCGCAATGTTAGCTGCCACAAATACCTATATTGTTGACTTAAACTGGAAGATTCAAAGTCAAATTCCGGGAGACTTGCGGTCATACAAATCGATCGATCGTCTTGACAATGAATACGTCGCCGTGAATTATCCAGTGGAATTTCTAAATTCTTTGGAGAGGCTTGGTATGCCACCGCATCATTTGCGTCTCAAAGTTGGATCTGTCGTAATGATGTTTCGCAATCTTCATGCGCCGAAACCGTGTAATAGAACCCGACTAATTGTGACGCACCGATCAAATATAAGGAGCAGAATGCTTAATTCTACGGATTTCTTTTGAGTTCTTACGATGTGCCGTTTCAGTTCATACGTATTCCAATGAAAATTTAATTTGAGACGACGATCAACAGAAGAGTCGCATAGTGGGTGGCATAAATTTGGAAATGCTCTGTTTTCATACGGCCGGATATACGTGGCGTGCTTACGAGTTAGAAAACCTACTTCTACATTTACACACCGGAACAGAAACTAAAAAATGTTGTTTATCAAGCTGCGTTACTTTGAAAAAAATTAAGAAAAATCGCAAATAAATGATTATCGACACAATATGAATTCTTATCCTTTCATTTCAAAACACAAATTCCACGCAGGACAAATTTTTGAATGATTTATTCACTTCATAATCGAAATAGTTTTCGCCAATCTTGGTGACAACTTTTTCTTTTTCATCAACCTGTAATTTATTTTTATTTGGCAGCGGAATTATTATACTACTCCTACCTTTGACAATTTTAATTTGTAAAAATCAATGTCATATTTTTTAATTTCTTCCCCAGTTAACATACTTAGGTGCACCATTTTGTACTTTGCCGCCGCTATATTGTCTTGTATTTAAATTTTAGTTTGTTCATTTGGTCATTATACAAAAATTTTCTTTAAATTATATTTTGTTCTTTGGTTATTCCATTTAAAGGTTTTATTCTTTGTTTCCTATCTAATTCTATGGCCTCTTTCAACAGGTTAAATGATATATTGAAATGTTCATTAATAACTATTTGTTTATTTAAATCTTCAATAGCATAGATTTTAGTCGCCTCTCATGTATCACCGACCCACTGGAGTATTACAAAAACTATGCAATAAAACTTGTTTTAGGTGTTATTATCCCCATTAAATGTCCTTAACTAAATGTTTTCAATAATTGCCAATTTTACTGGTATTTTAATATTCGTCGGATGAACGTTCGGTAGTGGATTAATTCGGTAATACGGTGCCGTACTCTTTTGTAGTTTTTTTATTGGACCTTGTTCTCTTGTTTCTATATGGTTTTCCCTTTCTTTTTTCCTTTTACCTATACTGTTTCTTTTGAGCGTTTCTATTCGCATCTTCAAAACGTTGGAAGGCACTTCATCTCTTGCCATTCGGAGTGTGCATTGGATGGTAGAATGGTACCGATCGTTATAATTTCCTACAACAACCTGCATTCTCATCTTTGTTGAAAGATCAGGGTCCTGAATTCCTGTTAGTTTCTCCAACACGGTTGAGTGCAATCTCTCTACGTCCGCATTTCCTGTATGGCTGTTTGTCTTTGTGAGATGAACCTGTATTCCTTCATCCCAAAGGTATGCCAGTAATTGTTCTGCCTTAAATTCGTTGTCCATAAAGACTTTCTTTGGTTTACCGAATTTCGAAAAATAGTTCATCATTTTGCTTTCTTTGCGAGCCAGTTTCTATCTTTTATTTTATAGACTGCCGCAAATTTTGTGAGCTTATCTGATGCTGTTACGAAGGCTTGTTTTTTGAAATGAATAATGTCAATGTGCACTATTTCATTTTTATTTTCAGGAGTTTCTGTTAATTGAAATTTTGGTTTTATTGGATTCCTATCATATTTGATTTGTTGGCATTTTTGGCAGTTGTTTATTAGTAGTTGGTACTTGTGCATAGATTCTTTTGTATAGTAAAGCGATATTTGCTTATGTAACTCCTCTTCCTCTTTTATTTCTGAAGCTCTTTTTGTGCATTTTATGAATTTTAAATTTCTATCTTGAACAAAAATTTCAATGAGTAATTTTTGCATTTTATGGTAATCCGCTTCAGGTACTTTGGAAAATATTCCCACTATTTCGTTTCCTATTATGTATCTTTTTATTGTTTGATGTTTCTATTTTTAATGTTTCCTATTATGTTTTTCTTCCATGGAGTCTTTGCATTTGAACTTTTGGGCTATATGTCAATATAATTAGAATTTTGTACTTATTTACAGCTTACATTGGAAAGTGCTCAAGCAGTTCTTCGTCTGCTGAATGAATTGTTTCTGACAATTCCATGTTTGATTTATTCTCGTTACCTTCTTTTATTTTTCGTGACTTCTCGATTCGACTCAAGAAATCAGCTACGACATTATTTTTTCATTTACATATTCTATTTCAAAGTTGTATTCTTGCAATTGTAATAATTTTTCAATTTCCCTTTTCTGATTTTAAATGATCAAGGTTGATGTTCCTTACTTCGCTTATATCCAATGATCCATGTAGAACGGAAGATTCGCACCATTTTTTTAAATTATTGTCTTATTTTCGATATCAATTGTTTTAACATTTTTTAAAATGAAGTAATTTCCTATCTTTAAATCATATGCTTTATTAAAATCCATTAATAACCATTTCATTCTGGCCTTTTCCGGATATTTGAATTCTTATATATAATATTTGGTGTTTCAATTATTCCGTTTAAAGTATTTATCATAATGCTTTCACTTTTAAGCACTGGCAATTTAAATTTTTCAAAACTAGATTTTTTCATTAGGTTTATGGTTGAGCCTGAGTCAACCAGAACATACAATTGTTTTTCAAAAATCGTTAATACCATTATAATTTTATTTTCCCACGGTTCCGAGGCTAGTTTGTAAAAAACACTTCGTTCGTATTGGGTTCTTGTAGATCATCTCTTCTACTCTTTGTGTCAACGTCCATGGGTTCAGGTCCCCTTCTTTGAAATTGTTGCCTACTATTTTCCGAGCTTCCTTGTCTTGTCTCGATTAATTAAAATAAATAAAAAATTAAAATAGTTTTGATTAGCTTGACTTTGCCTTGAATAATTTTGATGACTTTGCTCCGATGGCTGTTTTTTATGGTTATTTTGTTGTCCATAGGAACTCGTTTGATGTTGTCCAGATTGCGGACGATACTGTTGTCATGAGGAATTTTGGTTTTGTGAACGATAACGTCCTGAGAAGCTTTGATTTTGTTGTGAAAGTGGACTGTTTTCAAAAGTAGTCTGTTCCCTTTGTCCCGAATGAAAATTTGAATTGTTAATACTATTATTTCTGGTATTAACTTGAGAATTGGTTTCCTTTATTTTTATATGAGGATTTAAATTGCCTTCATCCAAACCAGTAAATTTATATATTTCATTTGTTATGTCAGTCAATGATGTGATTGTTTGCACTGTATATGCAAATGTCCCTGCTGCTAATTGTTTTATTCGCTGAATTAGCATTCCCGAAAGAATTTCTTTCATAGTGTCGCTTTTTTCAGTTAGTGCACTATATTCTGTTATATTATCCATTATTTCCTTTATTTTTCTACTTAATTCCGTTATGCTGTGTACCCTAAGTTCCGAAATTTCTTTCGTGATCGTCATTTGATCTTTTGTGGGTCTGTAATGCTGCCTTAGCTTAGCTTTACAACTAACCCAAACTTCAGGTGGGTTTGTTTGCAAAAAATTTTTTGCTGAACCACCGATTTTTAGATCATAGATCACGCCTCCACGCTGGTGCATCCCGGGTAACGCTAAATGGCCTGCGGCCTACACGGCCTGACAACTCCCTTACGACTTTGGCACTGAACTGGCTTTTTGTAGAGTAGGTAATCTTATTTGGATCTGGTAGAACCCTGGGCTGGTGGTGGCGACATTCTGGCACCTGAGTATGATAGGGTGACACCCATCAGAAATGGCTGCTGGGCTAATGTCGCAACTGCCTCCGTCCCGTTAAAACCCTGGCAGGCCTCAGGGTCCCCCCCCCCGTCGTCGTTAAGTTGGCGTGGTAGGTGTAAGTTGAGAGTACTCCTTCTTTACGCTGGTCGGCTCTGAACGTATTGCCTCATAAGGGCATACGTCAACCCTCGCCTTGGCCTCGTCACTGAGATAACCGTGGGAGCACAAAAGGCGACTACCTTCCGGGGGACGGATAGCGGCTCTGAGTGGGGACCCTCTTAGCATGGACAAGTCATTAACAAACACATTAACAAATACAACAAACGGAAAGACGACGAAGGGAGATGAAGGGATGTCGAATTCGACACCCGGATTCGTTCCAGGCGGGGCTGCTGCTCCTGTGGCGACGAAACCGTCGCTGAGTAGCTGCAGCGACAGGACAAAGCCCTCGACAGTAGTCTCCTCATCAGGCGGAAGAACGGAGGGAGCCGGCGCAAAACCGCCGGCTAAAAAGGTAGTGAATGGTGGAGCCTTCGTGCATGACGAAATCGCTAGAACTAGCAGAGGAACTTCTGCTAGAATTATGATGGGGTCCACGGGGGCCACTAGCAGGGGAGCTTTAGCTAGGAAGCTGAAGTCGGACCGTCGACTGGCGACAAAAATTGTAGAACGCTACGATGGTAAGCATGCTGGTCAGGTGTCTGAGCAGCATGCAAACACGCTCGAATGGGCTAAGAGGATTCTGAGTGAGAGCGAGACCGATAGGTCACGACTCGAAACGAAGATACCTGAACCAGCGGTTAAGCGGCAAAGGTCGCATGAGGGAGAAACTTCCCTTGGTAAGAAACCGCGAACGGGGGCTGCGCCAACTTTTAGCGAAATCGCGAAAAGCGCTTGCGCCAGAGTACTTGGTGTGCTCGACCGTAGCAGGGAGGTCGCTGCCATCTCCCACGAAGAGTGGAAGAGAGTAGCGGCGGCTATCCCTTTAGTCTTCCTCAAGGAGGTTAAGGGAAACCCGGGGCCACCCCCAAAATGTGTAAGTGCCGGTTGTCACCATGGGCTGCACAAGCTGACAAGGTGCGCCGATGAAAGAGCGGCCATCTTATATAAGGAGGCAGTATCTCAGGTGGGGGAGGTATGGAAGGGAGGTATGGACAAAGCGGACCTTCCTCTTCGCCCTAGGGCTCGCGTCTGGTTGCCGGCTGAACCTTCCACTGCAAATAAGATTGAGGAAATCCTCAAGCACTGCAACCCCTCACTTCCCACGCATGACTGGAGGGTTATAAGGCTGGAGAGAACCGATGAACCATATCGGCTGGCATTGATAATGCTTAACGAGGAGTCCATCGGTCCTCTCAGTAAAACCAAGGGAGCCATCAGTTATGGTTTCGAAATGGTGGTGCTAAAGGTACTCCCAGCGAATACCAGGGCGGATGGCACCCAAGCTGCAGATGCGGGGGAGAAGGCAGACGGGGTAGGCGATGGTCAAACGACCATGGAAAATGACCCAAACCTCTCGGACGTGGCGAGTTCTGGAGGCGGTTCGTCGATTGGCGATTCCGTCTTCAGCCTCGAACAGCTGTTTGAGTAGGTGAGGGTCGACCACGACATGAGTGCTGAACTGGCGCTCCTAGTGGAGAGTCTGAGGGATGAAATTCCTCCAGATTAATCTCCAACACTCAAAGGCGGCCTCCGCCAATCTACTGCTTCGTCAGGAACCGTGGCTGACTAGTAGCGGGATCTCTGGCTTGAGGACGAAGAGTCATAAGCTGCTGGCGACCAACGCTGTAGGTAGAAACAGAGCCTGTATGCTGGTCAGAAATGAATTAACGGTATTTCTTTTACTTAATTTTAGCAATGCTGACATAGTAACAGCAAAACTGGAGTGCGATACCGGAAATGTCTGGATTATCTCTGCATATATGCCGCATGATAATGCGGTGGAACCGCCTCCCGCATTGCTAAGGAGAACCTTGGCGGAAGCGTCTCGGAATGGTGCCGACGTTATCATCGGCTCGGACGCCAACTCGCTACACTCGATCTGGGGCAGCTCGGATACAAATAATAGAGGTGAGTCGCTTTTTGATTTTATTGTAAGCGAAAATCTTCGCATTTGTAATAGGGGAAATTCTCCAACTTTTGTGACCGCATGCAGAGAGGAGGTTCTCGACCTCACCGTAGCCTCTCATGCGATTGCCTCGCTGATCTCAAACTGGAGGCTCCTCGATGATCACTCATTTTCCGATCACAGGTATATCGGTTTTAGTCTAGTTGGAGAAGGTCCGCCTAGGAAATCTTGTAGAAACCCTAGGAACACGGACTGGGAAGGCTACCGAAGGAGGCTTCGACAAACTTTTCCACGTGCACCGGAGGTGAACACACTGGGCACCGCCGATGTGGTGGACGGGTGGGTCGAAGTCTTCAGCTCAGCGTGCATTTCTGCACTAGAGAGCTCCTGTCCACTGAAAACGCCAAAGGGCAAAGGGAAACCTCAATGGTGAACTATGGAGCTCTTGGAAATTAGGGCGTCTTGTAGGCGCTTATTTAACAGGGCCCGTAGGAGTGGGTTATCTGACGACTGGGCGCTGTATAAAACAGGTCTTTCGATATACAAGTCCAAATTAAGGAAGGCCAAGAGGATATCGTTTGCCATGGTCGTCATCAAAAGGGGGGTCTCTCATCCGAGGCTTATAGTTGATTTTCATTGGGGGTATTTTTTTACGTGGCGGGTCCCTAACCCAGCGCACAACCCTAAGTAGGGGATATTTCGCCTTCTCACTTTAGCTCGCCTTCAAACGGATGTTCTTAGGCTACCCAGAGGATACTTGGTCAAAGGCCGGAAGTCGTGAGCTGCTTGAGTCATATGTAAAAGAATCGTTTCTGGCCACTCCCAAGTGAATGGCGATCAGAGAACTTTCCTCACTTGCGTGAACTTCTACACATGACTCCATCCTCCTGATTGGACCTTATTAGTGTGGCTTCAGACCTGGTAAATCAACAACCGACCAGATATTCACCATGCGCCAAATCTTGGAAAAGACCCGTGAAAGGAGAATCGACACTCACCACCTATTCGTCGATTTCAAAGCTGCTTTCGACAGCACGAAAAGGAGCTGCCTTTATGCCGCGATGTCTGAATTTGGTATCTCCGCAAAATTAATACGGCTGTGTAAACTGACGTTGAGCAACACGAAAAGCTCCGTCAGGATCGGGAAGGACCTCTCCGAACCGTTCGATACCAAACGAGGTTCCAGACAAGGCGACTCCCTATCGTGCGACTTCTTCACTCTACTGCTGGAGAAAATTATTCGAGCTGCAGAACTTAATCGAGCAGGTACAATCTTTTATAAGAGTGTACAGCTGCTGGCGTATGCCGATGATATTGATATCATCGGTCTCAACACCCGCGCCGTTAGTTCTGCTTTCTCCAGACTGAACAAGGAAGCAACGCAAATGGGTCTGGCAGTGAACGAGGGCAAGACGAAATATCTCCTGTCATCAAACAAACAGTCGTCGCACTCGCGACCTGGCTCCCACGTCACTGTTGACAGTCATAACTTTGAAGTTGTAGATAATTTCCTCTATTTAGGAACCAGTATTAACACCACCAACAATGTCAGCCTGGAAATTCAACGCAGGATTACTCTTGCCAACAGATGCTACTACGGACTGAGTAGGCAATTGAAAAGTAAAGTTCTCTCTCGACGAACAAAAGCCAAACTCTATAAGTCGCTCATAATATGGTGCAGAGGCTTGGACGATGACAACAACCGATGAGTCGACGTTGCGAGTTTTCGTGAAAAAAGTTCTGCGAAAGATTTATGGTCCTTTGCGCGTTGGCCACGGCGAATATCGCATTCGATGGAACGATGAGCTGTACGAGATATACGACGACATTGACATAGTTCAGCGAATTAAAAGACAGCGGCTACGCTGGCTAGGTTATGTTGTCCGGATGGATGAAAACACTCGGCTCTGAAAGTATTCGACGCAGTACCCGCCGCGGGAAGCAGAGGAAGAGGAAGACCTCCACTCCGTTGGAAGGACCAAGTGGAGAAGGACCTGGCTTCGCTTGGAATATCCAATTGGCGCCACGTAGCGAAGAGAAGAAACGACTGGCGCGCTATTGTTGACTCGGCTATAATCGCGTAAGCGGTGTCTAAGCCAGTAAAGAGGAAGAAGAAGAGGAGGATCTCGTGGAAAACTTTCTGCGAAAGAGTGGAGGGCTGCCACGAGTCCTCTAGATTCAGGCGCATTCTCGCTAAAAACCCAGTGCCTCTGGGTTATCTCAGGGATGTAAACGGGAGGTGGGCCCTGAGCAGTGAAGATACACTTCAGATGCTCTTTGATGCTCACTTCCCTAGCAGCACGTCCTCTATAGAAACATCTCTCGGAGAGTTGCACACTGACTGCACGGCTTTTGCCGACTTTCTGGATGAGCGACACATGACATGGGTGATTAACTCGTTCAAACCGTTCAAGTCCCCGGGACCGGACGGCATTATACCAGCGCAGCTGCAGCAGGCTGTTTAGGTGTCATGCAGCTGGTTGCTACCGATCTATGCGAACTGCATCAGATTAGGTTACATCCCGGGGGCCTGGAGACGAGTCAAAGTTACGTTCATCCCGAAGGCCGGCAGGGGGTCCCACGTCACGGCCAAGGATTTCAGACCCATCAGCCTCTCCTCTTTTCTGCTTAAAACTTTGGAGAGATTGATGGACTGGGATTTAAGGAGGCGCATTCCGAGAGACTACCTATCAGGGGCGCAACATGCGTATCGTAAAGGCAGGTCGGTGGATACTGCCCTGCACACTATCGTGTCGTGACTGGAGGAAGCCATTGAAGCTAAACATTTCGCTGTTGGGACCTTCCTTGATATTGAGAGAGCTTTCAATAACGTCTTGCCGGAGGCAGTCATAACTGCTCTAGACGGTCTTGGGGTTGAATCGAACCTCAAGCACCTCATCTTCAGTCTTCTGTGTGACAGAATGGTCGAAACAGAATGGGGCAGCGCGCGCGCGCGGCGAAATGTGAGCAGGGGAACCCCTCAGGGCGGGGTTCTTTCTCCTCTTCTATGGATCCTGGTCGTTAACGACCTTCTTAAGAAACTAGAGGATCTGGGCTGTCGGGTGATTGCCTATGCAGACGATGGTGCACTTATGGTCAAAGGAAATTTCCTTAGCACCGTATACGAGCTGACGCAGGGATATCTCGGCGTTGTAACTAAATGGGCGGTCGGAAGTGCACTCGCCATAAACCCGAATAAAACAGAAATGGTTTTATTTAGCAGATGATATAAGATCCCAGTGGCACCGTTCCGCAAATGGGAGATATTTGCCTACAACCGGCAGATACAGTGAAGCATCTAGGGCTCATCCTGGATAAGAAGCTTTCATGGAAGCCGAATATCGAGGAGAGAGCCAAAAAGGCATCGATTGCCTTATACTGC
Source organism: Bactrocera dorsalis (assembly GCF_023373825.1). NCBI lineage: Eukaryota > Metazoa > Arthropoda > Insecta > Diptera > Tephritidae > Bactrocera > Bactrocera dorsalis. The sequence goes on along the minus strand of NC_064308.1, from coordinate 21,988,416 downwards.
TGTAGAGGAGCTATCGGCAAAGGTGGGGCCTCTCACCGAAGGTGGTCCTCTGGCTCTATGACACCATAGTAAAGCCTATAATGTTCTATGGAGTCTTTATGTGGTGGAGGGCTTTACAGAGGACCACACTTGCTAAGAAACTCGAAAGCGTTCAACGGGCTGCGCTCATCAGCATGTGCGGTGCATTAAGGTCCACCCCAACTATGGCACTTAATGCAATTTTGAACATAACACCCGCTGACATTGCCGGAAGGTGTATGGCCGCAAAAGTGGTGATCAGGCTCAGGGAATCTGGGTTCCTAAAGGAGCGTGTTTCTGAACACTCAGACATCCTTACAAGCTTTGACTGACCCGGATCATCTGGATCAAGGAGTCCTCCTTCTCTACCCATATACCGAAGAGGGAGCTATGGGTGGGCTGAAGCCGTTGGAGGAGGGGGGCAGTTAGCTTCTTTACGGATGGGTCAAAGCTTGGAGGAAAGGTTGGTGGAGGGGTTTACTGTCGGGAGCTCTCCATAAGCTCTAGTTTCAGACTTCCCGACTACTGCAGTGTCTTTCAGGCTGAGGTTGCAGCCATCAAGGTAGCAGCAGATGTGCTACTCCGGAGAGCGTTCACATTCAGGGAGGTGACCATTCACTCAGATAGTAGAGCAGCGATACTAGCCCTGAACTCATTCATAGTGCGTTCAGAGCTGGTTGAGGAGTGTCTGGCGGCACTGTCTCTGGCGGCGACAGTATTTACTATAAGACTTGTATGGGTGCCTGGCCACAGCGGAATAGCGGGTAATTGCAAAGCTGATGAGCTAGCAAGGAAGGACACCCTAGAGTCACTATCGGTAGAATGGGAACGGGTCGGTGCTCCGGTGTCCTCTTTTGTCCTACTACTGGGTAATTAGGCCTCACGGATGCTTGGTCAACGTTGGGCCAGCATTGGTACTTGCGCGGTCGCACGAGCATTCTGGCCAAGAATAGATCGCAGAAGATCCAACGATCTCTTTGCCCTCAATAAAGCTTGCCTCTCCTTAGTGGTGGGGCTTTTGACGGGACATTGCCCTATTGGCACACATGCTATAAGACTTGGAATCTTACCGGATGCAGTGTGCAGAAGCTGCTTAGAAGAAGATGCGCCAGAAACTAGCCAGCACTTTCTTCTTGACTGTTCCGCATTCGGGAGGTTAAGACTTAGACATTTGGGGGCACATACCTTCAGACATCCTACCGAACTGGTGGGTGTAGATATTAAATGCCTTTGCAAATTTGTATTGGCTACCAAGCGCTTTCCCGATCTGTAAGTCCGAACACGGGAGTTCTTTTTCTATGGCATCACAAAGGACTACGTACAGTCCACGTGCGATCTTTGATCAGCCATCTAACCTGACCTAACCTAACCTACATAGTCTCTCCGTACTCAGTCAATTGCCTCATTGAAGGATGGCAATTCTTTTACATTCCCTTCGAAGGAAGATAAATATTGTAAGCCGCCGCCGTTTTTTTCGTAGAATTTTCGAGCATTTCCCGTGTCGGCCAACTTATCAAGCTCTTCGTACTCACACATTTCGGCCTCTTTCTTTATCTGTCTGCAAATGCGTCTCGCTTTGCGATGGCACGCAGTATGATTGCGCATAGTGGGTTAGACGAGTCTTTCTGGGCAGAGGCAGTGTCAATATCTCCGCAATAGAGCTGCAACAAAAACACTCGCCAATAAAACGCCCTATGAAGAGTTTGTTGGAACCAAGTGTTGCACATTTAAGAGTATTTGGTTCGCTGGCGATTGCCTTGAATAAAACAATTTCAAAAAAGTTTCGTGCAAAGGGAAAAGAAATGATAATGGTTGGTTATTCAGATATGGCTAAAGCGTATAGGTTGATGGATCCAGATACACGTAAGTGAGCAGAGGCGTTATGTTTTTAGAAGATAAATATATAGGCAGTAATGAAACCAGTCATGACATTGGTGAGTTTGATGTTGGGGAAATTTTGCCAGACGCAGACGAAGCGAGCAGCAGTAATGAAATCGGCGAGGATGAGCAAAGCGAAGACAACGTTGAAGTAAGCAGCAATTAGGGGTCAATCACGTATGGTCGGGGTAGACCTAGAGTAGTGGTAGAGTAGTCGCAGTGGTAATCGTGGCCGTCCTCGAAAAGAGCGACATGCATTGAATTTCACCAAAAACATCGACGTCAAGATCCCACAATCAGTGAATGAGGCGCTTAATGATGACTACGCGAAACATTGGCGGGCATCTATGCAGAAGGAGTACGATATATTGGTCAAGAACAAAACTTGGTCATTAGTAGAGTTACCATCAAACGAGAAGGCAATCAATTGCAGGTGGGTTTTCAATATCAAGCGGAATGCAGATGGCAGTGTTGAGCGATTCAAGAGTCCTTTAGTGGCGAAGATTGTAGTCAAGAGTGTGGTATAAATTTCACCGAAACGTTCTCTCTAGTTGTAAGGTATGCGACAGTTGTTAGCAATAGCATGCGAATATAAGCTACATTTGCATCAAATGGACGTATCAACGGCTTATTTAAATAGCGATTTGCACGAAGTAGTCTACATGAAGCAACGTGAAGGCTTTGTAGATAAGAAGTTTCCTCAGCGGGTTTTAAAATTAAATAAAGCCCTGTATGGTCTAAAACAAAGCGGCCGTGAGTGGAATATGAAGCTTGATGAAGTCGTGAAGTCATTCGGGTTTACACCGTGCTCCAGTGATTCTTGTGTTTACACACGAAATGTTAATGGTAACTACATATAATGATGATTTAATTATAGGTTGCTCGAAGCTGGATGAAGTTGTTACGATTACAGAGCAAATTTCTAGCGTGTTTGACGTAGTGGATGGCGGTCCGTTCAGGTATTTCCTTGGCATGGAAATTGAGCGCGAAGGTGAGACGAGAGCGATCACGATATGTCAGAAAAAATACATCACCGAACTGCTTTCTCATAAGACGCAAGATTGCAAGGCTGCAGTTACTCCGTTGGTTGCTGGTTTTCAAGTCAGCTGTAATATTTTAGACTGCAGGCACGTAAATTCAAACAATTACCAGTCATTGATCGGAAGTTTAATGTACCTGGCTGTATCCACAAGACCACACATCCTGCACTCTGTATTTAAGTTATCACAGCGGAATAAAGAACCGCATTCTGAGCACGATGCTGGTTCGAAACATATTTTGCGTTATTTAAAAGGGACAATCGATTTGAAACTTCACTACAAAAGGATGGGTGAAGCAATTAAGTGCTATGTTGATGCCGATTGGGGTTCCGATGCAGGCGACAGGAAGTCATACACCGGCAGTGCATTTATAGCAGCAGGCAGCGTTTTTTCATGGGAATCAAAGAAGCAAAGTGTTGTAGCGTTAAGCAGCACTGCGGCAGAATATATTTCTTTGTCAAAAGCCGCAAAAGAAGCGGCCTACGTTCGAAAATTAACAAATGAAATAGGCTTTCGAGTCATTGAGCCTACTGTTATCAATAGCGATAATCAGGGTGCCATGAATTTAGTTAAGAATCCAGTTTACTATGCTAGGAGTAAACATACTGACTTAAAGTATCGTCATGTTCGAAATATGTACAAAAACAATGAAATTAATTTGAATTATATATGTACAGAAGAAATGTTTTCAGATATCTTTACAAAGAATTTTCAAAAAACTAAACATTATAAATTTCGAAATAATATGGGTTTATATTAAATTAATTAAATGAAATCTACACTAATATTATAAGGAGGAAAGATTTGTACCTATTTTTGTATGTTTGTATGTTTGTAATGAATAGGCTCAAAAAGTACTGGACCGATTTAAAAAATTCTTTCACCAATAGAATGCTACATTCTTCCAATTTGACATAGGCTACATTTCATTTTGAAAAAAATTAGGGATCCTTTGTAAAATTTGAACAATATAACCGAAGGTGTAGAAAAATGAGTCTTAAAATGTTTTTCGTCGAATGCGCTGCCAAAACTATTAGCGATAGAACATGATAATGTCTACAAAAAACTCCGGGGTAGCATATGTCCAACTATTGTAGTTATGTCACTACAACAACTTTTTTCATTTTTAACATTTGTTTATGCGACTTCGTAGTATCGCTCCCCACCACACAACATTCATCCCACAACTCAACATCCATCCCACAACGCAACATTCATCCCACAACACAACATTCATCATACATACATACATACTACACAACATACAGCATCACACCACGCACCATACCACAACATACATACATCGTTTTTACTGCTCAACCGAGCAAAAAGGATTGGTCAAATCGGGGTGGGCTCAATTCGATTTCTACGCCCGTTAGATATAGCCACGTCTCGCCAGTTATCAGAGGTTGATCCGCTTTCATTTCTTTTGTGATCCAAAACTGGAAAAAACACCTTTCTGTCGTGCGTGTGGTTGTGCACTAGCAGCGGTGTAAATACTTATATACAAAATTATATTCGAAACATTTCAAATTGTGAATAAAAATAAAAAATTAATTATCTCAATATACAGAATATAAAATATTGTGAACATATTTAAAATTTAATTAATTTGTTTTGTTGAAAGTGGTGCCCGGATACAAATAAAATATAATTTGTGAAATTTTACCTTTTTATTGCCAAATCCTAAATCTTTCACTTAAAGACGAACAAAAAGGGATACATCATCAAAGGCAAAAAGCGTAAGTATTCCCCTCACATAATCAGTGAAACTAAGTGCACGAACAACATTAATGAAAATGCTAACCAAATTCAAACCAAGCTATTTATGTGTTTATATTGTATTAATCCTTATCCAAATAAATTATTTTATGGTCAAGACCATTTAACTACCTTTAAATATTTTTTAAAATATTTAAATTGGACTTTCCATTCAAAAGATATTACGAATTAAAAAATTCAAACAGTAAACAAAACCGCCATAGTTGTTTGCGATGCAGTCTGAAAAGCGCGCCGGGCCAGAGAATGTAAAGTATAGAGAAGGTGCAAATCGAATTTTGTATGATGTTCGATTTGGCGGCTAACAGAGCCGATAGAATCAAAGTAAGGAATTCGCCGTTGTCGCTGCTATTTAGTAGAATTTAGCACGCGCAGTGGCAAAAATATATATATATATATTTATATATATATAAAACGACTGAATTCATGCCAGAATAAATAAAGAGAAATGCTTTGAAGAAAAATATACAAATCATTCTCTAGTCACATATGCGTGATTATTTTGTATTATATGAACCATTGTTTTCTGGAAAATAGTAAAAATTTTAATTATTTTTACAAAATCGGGAAAAATTAGGAAACGTTATTTTAATTTTATTTTTCTTTAATTTAATTTTTTAATTTTTAAATAAATAAATATTACAATAAATTATATTTATTTCGACTATTAAAAAGTGAAGACCTTCATGAAATATGCATATTCGCATTATTTCGTTATCATTTCCATATTTGTACCAATAGAATTTCTATGACACAAGCATATGTACATACATATTGTTACAAAAGTAGTATTAAGTTGTATTTGTATTGCTATATGCATCCTTTATTATGAACAATAGCTGTAGGTATATGGAATAGCATTTGTCTTGTTGTAGACATCTGGCGCCGCAGCTGTCTGCTTGTCTACTTAAACAATTGCTGAGTTCGGCGCCGCGGCTATCTGCTTGTCTAAACAATAGTTACGTCTGGCGCCGTATGGCATTATGTTCTTATAATTGCCAGACGCAATATTCTAGAACAGTGTTGTCCAAGGACACTTCGGCATCAGCGAGGAGCGCGTGGCTATATAAGCCGTGGCAACGTCAACGTAATCAACCAGTGCTAAGAGTAAACTACTATAGTGAAGACGAGTTGTAAAATAAAGAGTTTTTGTTGAAATGAATTAAACGGCTTTTGGTTTTATTTGTCAATCCAGAGATACGAACCTAGTAAAGTAAACTAGCACGGAGTGAATTCGCAACAATTGGTGTCAGAAGTGGGATTGTCAAATAATCCAAATTCAAGATGGTTAAATTCGGAGAATTGAGAATTCAGCAATTAAAAAAGGAACTGGAGGAGCGTAATTTGATAATAAGCGGGCAAAAGGCGGATCAGCAGGCACGATTACGTGAAGCAATGGAAGCGGATGGAATTAATGTGGACGAGTACGAATTTGATGGGCCAGAAACTTCTACAAAGGTAGAAGAAAAAGTAGAAGAACAACGAACATCATCAAGTGTGGACATGAACATGATGTTAGGGGCTATTAAGCAAATAGCAGAAAATGCAGTGTAAACAGAAAATCGTCAAGCACAGCAAATAGCTGAAAATACAGAAAATGCAGTGCAAACAGAAAATCGTCTGGCACAGCAAATGACGCAAATAGCTGAAAATACATCACAGTTAGAGTCTCGCCTTACACAACAAATGACTGAAAATAATACGCAGTTAGAAAAGCGTTTGGTACAACAGATTACAGAAAATAATACAGAAGTGCAAGAGAAATTGTCAAAATTTGAAGACGAATTAAGCACTTTAAAAAATGACGAAGAAAATTTAAAATCAGAAGTTCTTCAATTAAGTAATCGTGTGCGAGAACTGCAACTACATGGCCCTGCACCATCAACAAATAATCAAAGATTGAAGGCACCCACATTCGATGGCGGTATTCCATTTAAAATTTTCAAACTTCAGTTTGAAAAGACAGCAATGGCCAATAACTGGAATGCAGCAGACAAAGTGGCGTCCTTGTTTGTATCATTGAAAGGACCTGCGGCAGAAATCCTTCAGATTATTCCAGACTGTGAACGGGACAACTATGAGGCATTGATGAGTGCGATAGAAATACGATATGGTAGTGAGCACCGGAAACAAATATACCAGATCGAACTGCAAAATAGGGGTCAGAAGATGAACGAGTCATTGCAAGAGTTCGCAACTGAAATAGAACGACTGGCTCATTTGGCAAATGCAGATCCACCTGTGGATTACATTGAGAGGGTAAAAATTCAATGTTTCATAAATGGAATTCGTGATGTGGACACCAAACGCGCCACATATGCATTGCCAAAAAGAACGTTTGCTGAAACGGTTTCGCACGCCCTCACACAGGAAACAGCTTCCCTACTAAGTAAACCAGCACACAAAGTACAAAGGGTTGAAATGGAACAACCGGCGCTGATGGAAGAAATATTGAAGACTCTGAAGACAATTGCTGCACCGCGAGTAAATACAACAGGAAGATGTTTCAACTGTGGAAAAGCGGGTCACTTTGCCCGAAATTGCAATATAAAAGTAAACCCATCAAAACGGAAACAACCAACAGAAAACGAGGACGGAGCATCCACATCTCACAAGTCGTTAAACTAAAACGGAACAGTTCAAAGGGGCGTGAGCTGGTTCCCACAACTATATGGATGATTGGTAACCTGGAAGTTAATCACACCTTCATTGTAGCAGAAATCACAGATGAAATTATAATGGGAGTAGATTTCATGATTGATCACCAGAACATGGAGATGCCTATAAACACCGGATATGTGACCAACGTTGAAAGTAAGAGGGTGATTGTTGATGATAATCAGAGTATTCCACCAAAATCTGAGGCGATTTTAGGGGACAAAGTGAATGGAGGAGGTGGGTCTGAAGAATTGTGGATTGTGGAACCAACAAAAATAGATACACTCATATTGGTAGGAAGAACGCTTGTGAAAACTAGAGAAGACGCCACCATTCGGTCAGAGTAGTGAATGAATTCAACACGGCTATAAGTCTGAAGAAAGGAGCAGTAATTGGACAGTGCCAGAATATAAGTGCAATAGCACGATGCGAACGGTCACAACAGAAGCCTACTATTGAGCCACAGCAGATAAGTCCTACACTCCTAAACAATTTGCTGAACGAACTGCATGGAAATGAAAAATTAAAAGCAGAAAAACTATTACAAAAATACGCATCCATATTTGCAAACGAAGGAAACAACACAGGAAGAACCGGCATTGTCAAACATCGCATAAATACTGGATACGCTAAACCAATCCGACAAGCTCCGCATAGGGTTCCACTAGCAAAACGTGAGGATGCTAACAAAATTATTGAAGACATGCACAAAAACGGTGTAATCAAACCTTCAATAAGTCCATGGAGCTCACCTATCGTCTTAGTTAAAAAGAAAGATGGTAGCACCCGTTTCTGCGTGGATTATAGGAAGTTGAATGATGTCACAAAGAAAGACAGTTATCCTCTACCGAGAATCGACGATACATTAGACACCTTGTGTGGAGCGAAATGGTTTTCTACATTAGATCTACATAGTGGATATTGGCAAGTCGAGATTGATGAATGTGACCGTGAAAAGACCGCTTTCAGTATGGGCGACGGGTTATGGGAATTCTCTGTGATGCCATTTGGGTTATGTAATGCGCCTGCAACGTTCGAGCGACTGATGGAACATGTGTTAAAAGGACTCAACTGGAAGACATGTTTGGTGTATCTTGATGACATTATCATCATGGGAAAAAGTTTTGATGATCATCTGAAAAATCTAGAGGAAGTCTTTCAGCGAATAGCATCAGCCGGATTACGCTTGAATCCCAAAAAGTGTTCATTATGGAAGAAGCAGGTCACATATCTCGGACATAAAGTGTCAACTGAGGAGATTCATACCGAAGAAGGAAAAATAAAAGCAGTCAAAGATTGGCCTCAACCCACCAACATACATGAACTCCGCAGCTTCCTCGGCTTATGCACGTATTACCGACGTTTTGTACCTGGATTTGCGAACGTGGCTAGAAGTTTACATGATTTAACAAAGAAGAATCGCCCGTTTGTATGGCAGTTGTAACAAGAAAAAGCGTTTGAGCAGCTTAAAGAACTACTTTGTACGGCGCCGATGTTGGCTTATCCAATACCTGGAAAGAAATTCATCCTGGATACAGATGCGAGCGCTTATGGAATTAGAGGTGTCCTGTCTCAGCTCATCGACGGACAAGAAAGAGTAATTGGGTATTACAGCAGAGTGCTCGGGAAACCAGAGAAAAACTACTGTGTGACGCGAAAAGAACTACTAGCTGTGGTGGAATGTGTAAAACATTTCCACAAGTATTTGTATGGACAACGATTCTTGCTGAGGACTGATCATGCAGCATTAAAATGGTTATTACAGTTTAAGAATCCGGAAGGCCAAATTGCATGATGGATCGAAAGATTACAGAATTACGACTTCAAAACAGAACACCGAAAGGGGATTCACCACAAAAATGTGGATGCATTATCACGTCGCCCTTGTCCACTGGAAAGTAAACAAGAGAAGGTATAATCGACGTGCGATTACCGAATATAGAACCTGAAGATGATTGGACTCCTCACCGCATCAGAATCAATCAGCTGGAGGACCCTGATCTTGCAAAACTGATAATAGCCAAAGAAAATGGGGTACGACCACCAAAGGAACAAATAAGTAGCGAGAGTCCAACTGCAAAAGCATATTGGGCCCAATGGAACAGCATAAACCTCGTTAATGGATACCTTCATCGTACCTGGGAAAGCGAAGATGGCAAACAGCCTCGTCTGCTGATAATAGTACCGAAGTCCATGATCCCGAAAGTATTGAAAGAATATCACAATGGACCTAGTGGAGGGCACCTTGGAATTACAAAAACTATAGAGAAGATTAAACAACGGTTCTACTGGATCGGTTGTCGAGATTCCATAGCAGAATGGATAAGTAATTGCGTAGAGTGCATGGCAGCTAAAGGTCCTAAAGCCAAAAGTCGCGGTAGGCTGCAACAGTACAACGTGGGATCACCATTTGAACGAGTCGCAATGGATGTTGCAGGTCCGTTCCCAACCAGTACGGCCGGAAACAAATATCTACTGGTTGTCATGGACTATTTCAGTAAATGGCCAGAAGTATATGCCTTACCAAACCAAGAAGCGAAGACAGTAGCCGAAGCGTTTGTAGAAAATTGGATAACAAGGTTCGGAGTGCCCGTCGAATTACACTCAGATCAAGGCAGGAATTTCGAATCTTCCATTTTCCAAGAAGTCTGTACATTATTGGGCATCCACAAGACACGGACAACAGCGTTACACCCACAATCAGATGGGATGGTAGAGAGATTCAACCGAACGCTCGAAGAACATCTGCGGAAAATCGTTGATAAAGATCAACGGAATTGGGACAAGTGCATCCAGAAGTTCCTGCTGGCGTATCGTTCAGCGAAGCACAAGACAACTGGTTACATGCCAGCAAAGATTATTTTTGGATCTGATCTGCGACTCCCTGCTGATCTGAAGTTTGGAACGAATCCTACAGCTGTAAGAAATGATGGAGATTATTGTTCTGCCTTAAAGGAAGAAATGAATGAATTGCATCTAATGGTAAGACAGCATACGCATCTGATGAGCAATAAGATGAAGGGCCGGTTCGATCAAGCGGCAAATTCAAAAGGTTTTGAAGAAGGTGATCTGGTCCTGTTGTACCATCCACTTCGAAAGAAAGGCTTGTCCCCGAAACTGCAGACAGCCTGGGAAGGACCCTATATGGTGATGAAACGACTTAATGACGTGGTATACCGCATACAAAGAAATGGAAAAGCACGATGTAAAATGAAAGTAGTACATTTGGAGAGGCTCGCCCCATTTGGTTCAAGAGGATTTGTGCCTAATCGGGATGATTAGGCTTTAGTAGAGGGCAGTGTTACAAAAGTAGTATTAAGTTGTATTTATATTGCTATATGCATCCCTTATTATGAACAATAGCTGTAGGTATATGGAATAGCATTTGTCTTGTTGTAGACATCTGGCGCCCCGGCTGTCTGCTTGTCGAAACAATAGACATCTGGCGCCGCAGCTGTCTGCTTGTCTACTTAAACAATCGCTGAGTCTGGCTATCTGCTTGTCTAAACAATAGTTGCGTCTGACGCCGTATGGCATTATGTTCTTATAATTGCCAGACGCAATATTCTAGAACAGTGTTGTCCAAGGACACTTCAGCATCAGCGAGGAGCGCGTGGCTATATAAGCCGTGGCAGCGTCAACGTAATCAACCAGTGCTAAGAGTAAACTACTATAGTGTAGACGAGTTGTAAAATAAAGAGATTTTGTTGAAGTGAATTAAACGGCTTTTAGTTTTATTTGTCAATCCAGAGATACGAACCTAGTAAAGTAAACTAGCAAGGAGTAAATTCGCAACAATATATTATTTCTTTGGCACATTTGTCTGTATGTTTACGAAAGCAAATGAGAGCCATATACATATGTACATACATTAATAATAACAAGTGTCGCACGCTTCTTTCGCATATCCCTTGTCACGGTCAACCAATGGCCGAAACTTGCGCTTTGTCAAAGAGTCAAGTGCTGAACACATTGAGCACGACAGACTGCAAACGGCATCTGTCAAATATTAAAATACACACGTTCTTAGGGACACAGTTATGTAGTTGTGCAGCTGCCTCAATACCGGTGTCCCTAAGAACGTGTGTATTGTAATATCTGTCGCGCTCATTGGTTCAGCACTAGTGTGATGATAGAAAATCCAAGCTGTGCCGAAAAAAATAGACGAATGGCCGTTGTAACAGCTTCGCCTACAAACTAGCGTAAATATGTATGCATATGTATGAGCTTGCATACATATCGACGCAGATTTTTGCGAGTCACGACACTGAACTAAAAACGGCGTTCTGCATCCTACTACATGAACGCATGTACACAAGACAACATAGCTCTCCATTTTGCACGTACACAATTTCGTTGTGGCCATACTAATACCTTGCGCTTCAATGATATATTAATATTTTGTTCAAAGTGAAATTTTTTATGCAAAAAATAAGTAAATAGGTATATATTTTTGTTTTAAATTATCAATTGTTATTACAAAATGATATAATAGAGCTATAATAGAGCTATTTTACGCTTTTCTTTGTAAAATAACGTCAAGTTTGTTAGAGCTGTGAATAATTTTACATTTTACATATTAGTGGCATCACCACTCTACCTCATTTCTCTATCTTCCATTCTACTGTCAACTCTACTGTAGTCCTACTGTCGTTGGCAAATATAGGAGTATATTGAAGTTAGCGAGAACGACAACCGTCGGCCTGCAGTCATGTAGTCGTGCAGCTGTCAAAATAACAGTGGCCATAAGAACGTGTGTATTTTAATATTTGACAAATGTCGTTTGTCGTCTGTCGCCAGCATTGTATTCAGCACTTTACGGAAAAATATTTTAGAATGGACAAATATTATAAATCGACAACTCCGTTGTTGCCACTTTTCTGACTTCTTTCTGTGAAGAAGCACCCCAACAGGCGAACATATTCGAAGATTCATTGCACCCACCGTTAATGATGTTACTGCAATTATTGTTGGTGATCCAACTAAATCGCGAGACATTGTCGTTCAGCGAAGAAGCAATATCATGCATCGTGTAAACGAGACATATTGTTTGTACGATGCGTTACAATATCCAATCATTTATTGGCAAGGGCAAGACGGATACGACATCACGTTGAAAATGGTCGATCCAAATACAGGTACAATATTCATACACTAATTATTGCTATTATTGGTTTCTATTAACAATTCATTTAATTTTGCATTTTCAGTCGTATCAACGAATAAAAATCTAATCGCAATGAATTACTATGCGTATCGTATGATGATTCGTACACATGAGGAGAATGTCATTCTGAAGTGCCGTCGGCTATTCCAGCAATTCGCTGTAACGCTGTATGTCAACGTCGAGACCGAACGTTTAGCCTTCATCCGATTCAATCAGGCAAAGCTACGATCTGAGGTCTATATACACTTGCGTGATGATATTTATTCATTCTGATGGTGATGTCAAATATATCGAGAAGCATGTCAATTATTGGGTTTGCTGGAGAACGCTTCTCATTGGGATTTAACACTTGTGGATTCAGTAGTTTCATCAAATGCGTACCAAATACGAACGCTCTTCGCAATTACCATCAACACATGTTTTCCTTCACAACCAATTCAGTTATGGAACAAATACAAAGACGACATATGTGAAGATATCTTGCATCGCTTGCGCATTCAAACGATTTATCCTGACATCCAAATAACCGATGAAATCTACAATGAAGGATTGATTCTGATTGAGGATCAATGCTTGACTATTGCAAGCAAGCTACTGATTGAAGTAGAAATGAAATAACAAAATGTTTGGCGGCTTGATGATATTTTTGGCCAGCGATTTCAGGCAGACGTTGTCAGTAATTCGTCGTGGAAAGCCTGCAGATGAATTGAATGCTTACCTGAAGGCATCACCTTTACGGAATAACGTAAAAACATTCTCGCTAACCACTAATATGAGAGTTCAACTTCAAAATAATCAAAGTGCTGCACAATTTTTCAAACAAATGTTAGCTGTTAGAAATGGAAAAGTCCCAGTTGATGCGACATCTGGATTAATTACTCTTACCAACGACTTTTGACGATTTGTAGACTCTCAATTAGCTCTTATTGAAAATGTTTTCCCAAACATTAGTGAGAATTGTCAGAATTATTCTTGGTTAAGTCAACGAGCAATTCTTGCCGCAAAGAATAATGATGTACACTAGGGTGTAAGATGAGCTCCTAATATTAATATTAAAAGGTGCCTATTTCAAATTTTCTGTTTTCCATATAAATTATATAGAAAAAAAATCATTTTTTTTTTGTGATGGTTATTGTGCGGAGGTTTTATATGTGCCCGATGGCTGCCAGTAGGGATGGTAAACTCGATCCCGATTCTACTCGAGAATCGAGTTTTCTCGTAAAATAATCGATTTTTCGAATGTCAAGAACCGATTCTTAATCGACTTCGACTACTGGAGATCGATTTATATTTTTGCTGCTTTGCAATGAGTTCATTAAACGTTAACTGAGTTTTTGTATTATTAATGAAGAAAGTGCCAGGCTTTCATGGAATTCGTTATTATAGTTATAAAAGATTATTCCACTTATTTCTATTTTACAATTATTGAACGTGATTAAAGCATTATCTTTTAATTTTAATTGACTTTCATTACATGTATTATTGACTACTGAGTTGACATGGTTTTTCAGGATTAACAAGCCTGGTCGTATTTTCTTAGCTTTTAACTTATGACTTTTGATTCTCAAAAAAGTTTTTCTGAATAAACATAATTGTGATATTTTTCAACTTTTTAATGAAGATTCATTATAATAATTATACATAGTTCCATTAATTTTTATGACTTCTTGCATTTCTTTCTTGTTTATAATTTGGAATTGGTATACATAAATATCTTTTTATTTTAATTATTTCATTTGGTATTTGTAAAGGGTGATTTTTTAAGAGCTTGATAACTTTTTTTTTAAATTTGCAAAATCTCATCGGTTCTTTATTTGAAACGTTAGATTGGTTCATGACATTTACTTTTTGAAGATAATTTCATTTAAATGTTGACCGCGGCTGCGTCTTAGGTGGTCCATTCGGAAAGTCCAATTTTGGGCAACTTTTTCGAGCATTTCGGCCGGAATAGCCCGAATTTCTTCGGAAATGTTGTCTTCCAAAGCTGGAATAGTTGCTGGCTTATTTCTGTAGACTTTAGACTTGACGTAGCCCCACAAAACATAGTCTAAAGGCGTTAAATCGCATGATCTTGGTGGCCAACTTACGGGTCCATTTCTTGAGATGAATTGTTGTCCGAAGTTTTCCCTCAAAATGGCCATAGAATCGCGAGCTGTGTGGCATGTAGCGCCATCTTGTTGAAACCACATGTCAACCAAGTTCAGTTCTTCCATTTTTGGCAACAAAAAGTTTGTTAGCATCGAACGATAGCGATCGCCATTCACCGTAACGTTGCGTCCAACAGCATCTTTGAAAAAATACGGTCCAATGATTCCACCAGCGTACAAACCACACCAAACAGTGCATTTTTCGGGATGCATGGGCAGTTCTTGAACGGCTTCTGGTTGCTCTTCACCCCAAATGCGGCAATTTTGCTTATTTACGTAGCCATTCAACCAGAAATGAGCCTCATCGCTGAACAAAATTTGTCGCGAAACACATTTCGAACCGAACACTGATTTTGGTAATAAAATTCAATGATTTGCAAGCGTTGCTCGTTAGTAAGTCTATTCATGATGAAATGTCAAAGCATACTGAGCATCTTTCTCTTTGACACCATGTCTGAAATCCCACGTGATCTGTCAAATACTAATGCATGAAAATCCTAACCTCAAAAAAATCACCCGTTATAACAAAAATTATTTTATTATTTTGTATTGAGCTGTGCAAACTTTAATATTTTGCATTTTATATAAATCTATATTGTAATGGATTTTTTCTTCTCCAGGTAATATGTAGTTAATAATAAAATTTTAATTTTTAACAGAGCATTAAGATACATTATTTTCCTTTCTAGTTGTTGATCACTTTCAGCAATTTCATTAAATTTTCTTGTGAATTTTTCCCTATCCTCATCTATAGCTTCTTAAAGTTTTGCAATTGTTACATTAAATACATTATTTATTTTTATATTTTGATTCGAATGTTCTATTATTGCATGGTTATTTTCGTCTATTATTTGAAGATGTTGTTCTATTTCTTCTCTGTCGCTATCGTCCATTATACCATATAGTAATTTCATACCCGATCCTTTAATATTAATTAATACTCTTCGTTGCTTATGTAGTTACTGTGCTTATGTTAATAGTTACTCATTTCGATTTAACCTTATTTAGTTCTTGTATCAAAAAATGTTTTTCCTCATTATCTGTGGTTTGTGCGATATTATATTCAAGAGTTTCGGTAACTTTAATAATTTCTAACGGGTTGATAATATGTGGGATTGTGCTGTAATTGACTGTTATCTTTGCGTCTTCAAGAGAAATTTCAGCAAAATCGTTTGTACCATCAACTTTTTCCACCATTAGGGTTGCGTTGCTCAATATCAGAAATGTTATTAGTGTTGTAATCGTCAATATTGATTTTACCTTTGTAAAATGAATTTCTATTTCTTCTCTTCTCATAAAATCCTTTACATTAGTTGAGTTTAAGTCATTATCAGCAATTTTGAGTTTTGGCTTTGGTTATAAGGAAAAATATAAACGAATTTTTTCTATTATAGTAATGCTGGTTCTGTCTTCTAAATAAATCGCAGTAGCTAGTTTAGAAAATTTATCTATGAACGTCAAGAAACTGTGCTTTTTATGATATTTCATTGTCATATGGATTATTTCATTTATATCTGTAGCAGTTTCTGTTAAAAAATATTTTGGTTAATTGCTCGTCTATCGCATTTAGCTCTACAACAAACATCGCAATTATTAATGTATTTTTGGATAAGTTGTTTTAGATTTTTATAGTAAATTAAATTTTTTAGTACTTGATAATTTTCATTGATCCCGCCATGCCCTGTTTCTTCTTTGTGATATTTTTTAATATATATTATCTAAATTTTTCATCTTCATTTCTCATGTCCTTCGCATGATATGCGCATTTGTAAAATTTTATGGTAAAGGGCGATTTTTTAAGAGCTTGATAACTTTTTTTAAAAAAAAAACGCATAAAATTTGCAAAATCTCATCGGTTCTTTATTTGAAACGTTAGATTGGTTCATGACATTTACTTTTTGAAGATAATTTCATTTAAATGTTGACCGCGGCTGCGTCTTAGGTGGTCCATTCGGAAAGTCCAATTTTGGGCAACTTTTTCGAGCATTTCGGCCGGAATAGCCCGAATTTCTTCGGAAATGTTGTCTTCCAAAGCTGGAATAGTTGCTGGCTTATTTCTGTAGACTTTAGACTTGACGTAGCCCCACAAAACATAGTCTAAAGGCGTTAAATCGCATGATCTTGGTGGCCAACTTACGGGTCCATTTCTTGAGATGAATTGTTGTCCGAAGTTTTCCCTCAAAATGGCCATAGAATCGCGAGCTGTGTGGCATGTAGCGCCATCTTGTTGAAACCACATGTCAACCAAGTTCAGTTCTTCCATTTTTGGCAACAAAAAGTTTGTTAGCATCGAACGATAGCGATCGCCATTCACCGTAACGTTGCGTCCAACAGCATCTTTGAAAAAATACGGTCCAATGATTCCACCAGCGTACAAACCACACCAAACAGTGCATTTTTCGGGATGCATGGGCAGTTCTTGAACGGCTTCTGGTTGCTCTTCACCCCAAATGCGGCAATTTTGCTTATTTACGTAGCCATTCAACCAGAAATGAGCCTCATCGCTGAACAAAATTTGTCGCGAAACACATTTCGAACCGAACACTGATTTTGGTAATAAAATTCAATGATTTGCAAGCGTTGCTCGTTAGTAAGTCTATTCATGATGAAATGTCAAAGCATACTGAGCATCTTTCTCTTTGACACCATGTCTGAAATCCCACGTGATCTGTCAAATACTAATGCATGAAAATCCTAACCTCAAAAAAATCACCCGTTATAACAAAAATTATTTTATTATTTTGTATTGAGCTGTGCAAACTTTAATATTTTGCATTTTATATAAATCTATATTGTAATGGATTTTTTCTTCTCCAGGTAATATGTAGTTAATAATAAAATTTTAATTTTTAACAGAGCATTAAGATACATTATTTTCCTTTCTAGTTGTTGATCACTTTCAGCAATTTCATTAAATTTTCTTGTGAATTTTTCCCTATCCTCATCTATAGCTTCTTAAAGTTTTGCAATTGTTACATTAAATACATTATTTATTTTTATATTTTGATTCGAATGTTCTATTATTGCATGGTTATTTTCGTCTATTATTTGAAGATGTTGTTCTATTTCTTCTCTGTCGCTATCGTCCATTATACCATATAGTAATTTCATACCCGATCCTTTAATATTAATTAATACTCTTCGTTGCTTATGTAGTTACTGTGCTTATGTTAATAGTTACTCATTTCGATTTAACCTTATTTAGTTCTTGTATCAAAAAATGTTTTTCCTCATTATCTGTGGTTTGTGCGATATTATATTCAAGAGTTTCGGTAACTTTAATAATTTCTAACGGGTTGATAATATGTGGGATTGTGCTGTAATTGACTGTTATCTTTGCGTCTTCAAGAGAAATTTCAGCAAAATCGTTTGTACCATCAACTTTTTCCACCATTAGGGTTGCGTTGCTCAATATCAGAAATGTTATTAGTGTTGTAATCGTCAATATTGATTTTACCTTTGTAAAATGAATTTCTATTTCTTCTCTTCTCATAAAATCCTTTACATTAGTTGAGTTTAAGTCATTATCAGCAATTTTGAGTTTTGGCTTTGGTTATAAGGAAAAATATAAACGAATTTTTTCTATTATAGTAATGCTGGTTCTGTCTTCTAAATAAATCGCAGTAGCTAGTTTAGAAAATTTATCTATGAACGTCAAGAAACTGTGCTTTTTATGATATTTCATTGTCATATGGATTATTTCATTTATATCTGTAGCAGTTTCTGTTAAAAATATTTTGGTTAATTGCTCGTCTATCGCATTTAGCTCTACAACAAACATCGCAATTATTAATGTATTTTTGGATAAGTTGTTTTAGATTTTTATAGTAAATTAAATTTTTTAGTACTTGATAATTTTCATTGATCCCGCCATGCCCTGTTTCTTCTTTGTGATATTTTTTAATATATATTATCTAAATTTTTCATCTTCATTTCTCATGTCCTTCGCATGATATGCGCATTTGTAAAATTTTATGGTAAAGGGCGATTTTTTAAGAGCTTGATAACTTTTTTAAAAAAAAAAACGCATAAAATTTGCAAAATCTCATCGGTTCTTTATTTGAAACGTTAGATTGGTTCATGACATTTACTTTTTGAAGATAATTTCATTTAAATGTTGACCGCGGCTGCGTCTTAGGTGGTCCATTCGGAAAGTCCAATTTTGGGCAACTTTTTCGAGCATTTCGGCCGGAATAGCCCGAATTTCTTCGGAAATGTTGTCTTCCAAAGCTGGAATAGTTGCTGGCTTATTTCTGTAGACTTTAGACTTGACGTAGCCCCACAAAAAATAGTCTAAAGGCGTTAAATCGCATGATCTTGGTGGCCAACTTACGGGTCCATTTCTTGAGATGAATTGTTGTCCGAAGTTTTCCCTCAAAATGGCCATAGAATCGCGAGCTGTGTGGCATGTAGCGCCATCTTGTTGAAACCACATGTCAACCAAGTTCAGTTCTTCCATTTTTGGCAACAAAAAGTTTGTTAGCATCGAACGATAGCGATCGCCATTCACCGTAACGTTGCGTCCAACAGCATCTTTGAAAAAATACGGTCCAATGATTCCACCAGCGTACAAACCACACCAAACAGTGCATTTTTCGGGATGCATGGGCAGTTCTTGAACGGCTTCTGGTTGCTCTTCACCCCAAATGCGGCAATTTTGCTTATTTACGTAGCCATTCAACCAGAAATGAGCCTCATCGCTGAACAACACAACATCGCGAAACACATTTCGAACCGAACACTGATTTTGGTAATAAAATTCAATGATTTGCAAGCGTTGCTCGTTAGTAAGTCTATTCATGATGAAATGTCAAAGCATACTGAGCATCTTTCTCTTTGACACCATGTCTGAAATCCCACGTGATCTGTCAAATACTAATGCATGAAAATCCTAACCTCAAAAAAATCACCCGTTATTATTGAACATTTCTATTAGTTTTAATTGAACAATATTATAATCGCTATCCGAGATACCTGAGTATATGTCTACTTATCCCGTTTTAATAAATCTTCTGAAAATATCGCCCATAAATACGCTTTTTATGCTGTCTAAGCTTATATATATTTTTCGTTTATTTCCAATTATTTCGATTTCTCTGATTTTACTTTCCGTTAAGATAATTTGTGTATGTTTGAAACGGTTGACAACTGTGTATGATATAACAAATTGGTCATTATTTTCTTCTTGTTGAGAATGTATATTTGCACATGTACTCATACGAGGTTTGACAATTAAGTAATGAAACTGACTGAAACTTATTGCCGCGCTTGTGGTAAACCTGTGACCTTGAAATTCCCTTTCTCTTTTTCCGACATCCCTCCCCTTTCCATTGATATCTGTACCATCGCTCTAGCTTGTTTAGTTCGCCTGCTGCGTCAAGTTGGGTAGACGTGTGTTTGTAGTGCTCGTCACGAAAATGGAAAAACGAAATCAAGAGTAACGCGTCGTGATAAAATTTTGCGCCAGATTGGGCGGAACAGCTTCGGAAACGTACGCTAATATTATAGGAGTGTATGGTGATAGTGCTCTTAGTCGTGCCCAAGTGTTTCGATGGCACAAAGAGTTTAAGGAGGGGCGTGAAAGCGTAGAAGACGAGGCGCGGAGTGGGAGACCAGTCGAGGTGCGGACTGACGCGAATGCGCAGCGTGTTCGCACATTAATCCGTGAAGATCCACCGGGGAAAACTGTGAATCAAGTCTACTACTGCCAAGCACTCGAAAGATTGCCAAAACGAGTCAACAGGGTGCGCCCAGACATCGCTCGTAACTGGATCCTTCATCACTACAACGCGCCGTGCCACACCGCCCACAGCATGTAAATGCTCCCATGTGCGACGATGCGATGGGTACCACCACAGTCGTTAATGCCACACCACCTCCAGTAATACTCTTGTTGCGAAATTAAGTGAATTTGTAGGCATTAACCTTTGAAAAAAGGCAATATAGACGAAACAAAAATTCAGTCGTACACTGAAAAAAGTTTCATGGAAATCGTTAAATTTTTGTCAAATAACAATAATTACTATTCATATCAACTAAAGAGCTCAAAAGGCCTAGTTGTTGTCATAAAAGGTATAGAGTCCTCGGTAGAGTCTAACGATCTGAAAGAAGCACTGGAAGAATGTGGTTTTAGCTTTAAATCGGTAGTAAATATATTTAACAGGAACAAAGTCCCACAACCAATGTTCAAAATAGAACTGATGCCAAATTGTAACCAACTAAAGAAAAATGTAGTACACCCGATTCACAATTTAAAATATCTGCTCCATCGCAGAATCACCGTTGAGGAACCACATAAGAGAAATGGTCCAGTACAATGTACAAACTGCCAACAGTATGGACATATGAAAGCATATTGCACTCTACTCAGTGTCTGTGTGGTGTGTGGTGATCTACATACCACTTTAAAATGCACCCTTTAGAAAGAAGAATTAAGTAAAAAATGCAGCAATTGTGGAGGTCTTGAACACAGTTTATGTCTACCATGCAAAACATGATCCAATATTTAATAAAATCACAAAATCAAATGCTGCAAAATTTATTAAGTAAGACATGAGCTTACTAAATTTAACCAAAATAAATTAGAGATTATCGAATTCTGTCTGAAAAGAATATAGATGTAATGCTTATCTCATAAACTCATCTCACAAATAAAAATAATTTCAATATACCGAGATTTAGACTATATGTTACAAATCATCCGGATGGAAAAGCGCATGGTGGCACGGCAGTGTTGATTACACTACAACAGCTACAACAATATCACTAAAAAATCGGGGTTGTGACTTAAACCTTGCGGCTATATACTGCCCAGCTCGTTTTAAAATTACACAAATCGAATTTAAAGACTTTTTTGGAACATTAGGTCAAAGATTTCTAGCAGGTGGAGATTACAACGCACAGACGCTCACGTCTTATTAATCCGAAAGGACGAAAGCTGTACTACACTATTATGCATAAGCATAATAAGCTGGATATAATATCTCCTGGTAAGCCGACATACTGGCCCAGTGATAGAAAAAAATACCAGACTTAATATATTTTGATGTAGTCAAAAATATAGATAGATCGCTTATGACAGCTGACACATGTACAGACTTATCATTTGATCATTCTCCTGTACTAATAAAGTTATACGAACAGCCCATGATATTTCAGCCAAAAATTTCTCTAACATCACATAAAACTAATTGGTTGACGTATAGAAAGTATATCAGCAGCCACATCAATATTAATTGCAAAATAAATGCAGAAAGAGACATTGATGAAAATATAACAGAATTTAATGACGTAATATCTAATGCAGCTGTATTGGCAACACTAAAAAGAAACAATAAACCTTTTGGTTTTAGAAAGATCACCAATAATGAAATAGAGAAACTTGTAAATGAGAAAAGACGAGCTAGGCGTGAATGGCAGTTAAATCGCTCCCCTTCAACTCTGCTTCAATTGAAATCAGTTATACTAAAGTTAAAAATGCGCTTAAAACGGAATATTATTTAAAGAAACTGTGTCCAAATTCCAGCAATCAAAACTCCCTTTGGAAAGCCGAAAAGTCTTGGGCGTAGTTATGAGAATAAGGCACATTGCTTTCCAAATCAGCTAGAAAAGGTATTTCAACCCAATTGCCCAAAGAAGAACTTTAAGTTGCCAACCTTGCCCAATACCGCAAACGAGTCGCATGTGTCTATTAGGACTTCTACTTCTGAAGTTATTAGAATAATAAAAGAACTTAACCCAAAAAAGTCACCAGGACATGATAATATTACCCAAAAAATGCTAATTGAGTTACCAAATATTGTCGTAGAAATGCTCACTTTGCTCTTCAATGCAATTCTTAATCTCGGATACTATCCTAATTATGGAAAAAGTCGCAGATTATCTTGATAGACAAACCTGGGAAAGACTTAACACAGCCGTCTTCATACAGACCAATCAGTCTTCTACCCTGTCTTTCTAACATATTTGAAAAATTGGTACTATCAAAGATGACTCCTTTCCTTCACGAAAATAATATAATACCTACGCACCAATTCGAGTTTCGTGAAAAACATTGCACGATAGAGCAAGTAAATAGAATTACCAACGAAAGAAGAAAGGCATTTGAGCACAGAGAGTGCTCTTCAGTTATATCCGTATTTCCAGACATGGCTCAAGCGTTTGATAAGGTGTGGCATGAGGGCCTTTTATATAAGATTAAAAATATTCTACCTTCAGAAT
Source organism: Bactrocera dorsalis (assembly GCF_023373825.1). Taxonomy (NCBI): domain Eukaryota; kingdom Metazoa; phylum Arthropoda; class Insecta; order Diptera; family Tephritidae; genus Bactrocera; species Bactrocera dorsalis. The sequence goes on along the minus strand of NC_064308.1, from coordinate 21,965,509 downwards.
TGTATAAAACATTGGAGTCTTATTTAAAAAATAGAAAATGTATGGTAAAAGTGGGGGATCATATCTGATGAACGACAGATAAGGGCTGGTGTACCCCAGGGCAGTGTTTTAGGCCCAACTCTATACATCATATATACAGCAGATCTTCCAACAGCTAATAATGTATTAACATCAACTTTTGCGGATGACACAGCTTTAGTGAGCCGTAACAAATGCCACATAATAGCATCAAGAATATTAGCCGAGCGCTTAAGGTCTGTCGAAGAATGGCTAGCCAACTGGCGTATAAATGTGAATGAACAAAAGTGTAAGTATTATATGTTTTCGGCAAGACCAAAAATGTATTCGGCAGTAAAAATAAAAAAATATTCTAGTACCCCAAGCGAATGAAGTAACTTATCTTGGTATTCACCTAGATCAGTGGTTCCCAAACTTATTTTGTCTACCGCCCACTTTGAGAATAAATATTTTTTTAGCGCCCCCCTTTTTCACCTATTTAAAAACCACTATAACTTCAAATTAATTATTGTGACCTATATATGTATATTAACGGAGAATTCTAAACGAAACTTTTACTAGCAGCAACTTGAAACCTGAACGCAGTAGGTAACATACAACGGCGCTTAGGTCTCAAGTTAACTCTTACGGGCTCCACCTGCCAATAAGAATGATTATTGAAAAAACTTTATTGTATTAAACAGAGAATAAAAGAGATTAAAAATAAAACTGAAATAATCGATCCATATATAAAAACTAATGTGAAGGATGAATCTGATGTTGTTTAATAAGTTTGTTAATATCAGGTTCAATTTACTCAAGAACAGTCGCAAGTCGCTACGTTCGGTAACAAGCAAGCGATTTCTATTTTTAGTAAGCAGTGTTGTCACAGCACTAAACCCACGTTCACACAAATATGACGATGGGAATGCTATCAAGAATCGTTGAACGATTGACCACAATCCAGGGTACAATTGCGAGATCGGTTTTGTAGCCAAAATTTTTGGTAGCCATTTTTGAACTTGATTTTTATTTCCTCGTTTGTTGTCAATTCTATAAGTTCTTCTTCCAGCTGAGGTGACATTGCTGTGTTGACATTTGAACACGGATCCAACACCCAGTCTGGTATTTTCAAGTTCAAAATGTCCTGGTATCGTTCGGTGAAGTCAATGTGGAGGTTTTCTAAATGTTGGCAGTAGGCAAACAATTCGTCGTTACTGCATGATACTGATAAATTCGGAAAATTGTGAAACTCACGTCGTCTGCCCAGATTTTTTTTTTGTGTAGAAGCAGTTTGGCTGCGAAAGCAGCAACGACGTTTTTTGTTTTAATTAAATTTAGTTTATTGCCTTGCAGTTGGAGATTCATGTCGTTGAACAATTTATACAGGTCTATCATGTAAGCTATATCATTCTTTGATGTTATGAGCTTGTCTTGAAATTCTGTATCTTAAGTTCCCAAGAACTCTACGAGTATAACAGAGTCAAACAGGTTGTAGAATCGAGTCAGACAATTGCCTCTTGATAGCCAACGAACTTCAGTATGAAACAACAAACTATTGAAATCCTCGTCATTGGTAACACAAAGCTGATGAAATAATCTATCATTCAAAGAGCTGTTGCGGATTTTATTGACTGCTTTGATGACATATTGCAGTGATTGAAATAGTTTTTACTTAAGTTTCTAGCAACTAAATGTTGTCTATGAATAACGCAATGTACGCCAAGGACATCTTGCAGTCTTGAAGGCTTCATTCGAAAATGTTTTTAGACATACTCGTAGAAGACACAAAGGCGAAGATGGGTTTGTGGGATTTCATTTTTCCTAGAAATACATTTGTAAAAAAAGGATCTTTCTCCTTTTCGTATTATCTAATTTTTCCCAGAAATACATTTGTTAAAAAAGGATCTTTCTACTTTTCGTATTATATTATTTTTTCCAGAAATATATTTGTAAAAAATGATATTTCTCCTTTTCTTATTTTCCCCAGAAATACATTTGTAATAAAGGATAAAGATCCTTTTTTTTATTTTCCACATAAAAGATTTAAGGAGTTCAAAAGCTCAAAACGTGCGCTACATCAGCTACCCGACGTCATTTCGCAAGTGATATAATAAATTTTTCAAGAGCTCAAAGCATGCGCTACATCTGCTCGAACCTACCTTACCTACACCCTTGCGCAAATGGTTATATTATGATAGCAAATGCCCACATACAGATTTGGCAATGGCAATAGCAATACGTTTGACAGTTAGTATTCTATAAATTCCATCCTGTCGAGATGCCCCGTTATGAAACGGAGCGACCGATTGACATGATTTTAATTTTTTTCTATATTCAATAAAATAGGATAGATATATGAACGACGCGGAGAGAAATACAGAACCGAGTTTGAGCAATCTTTTAATTCATATTAGTTGATGTTCACAAGTTGTTGTTGAGAGTCGAGAGCTCATGTAGTCGTTGTCTAAGAGGCCTCCTAGCTAAATAAAATTACAAATAACCCCCCAGGTCTCTACACAACGCCCTTCTTTCTGGGTCTCTTACCGCCCCCCTTGACACCTCCAGCGCCCACAAGGGGGGGTTATCGCCCACTTTGGGAAACACTGACCTAGATAGAAGACTTACGTGGGGAAAGCATATATCTAGTAAAATATCTTGAATGAAGATAAGATCTGCAAATTTAAATTGACTTTTAAATAAAAACTCCAAACTTAGCCTTTACAACAAAGTGCTTTTATAAAATGCGGTCATAAAGCCGATTTGGATGTATGGCATTCAACTGGTACATGCGTAATGAAAATATCCATAAAGACCTTGGTATTTCTATGGTAAGGAAAGAAGTAGAAAACAGCAGAATTAAATATATATCTAAACTCCGAGATCATCCAAACCCTTTGGCTAATGCTTTGGTACATTCCTGCGATCAAACACGCCTTAAAAGATGAGATATGCCCGCGTACTAAGGAGCAATGTATCACCAAAACAGCTCAATCACTTGCTTGAGCCTGTCTAGTCTTTAAATAGAATTAAGATTTTATAACTTATTGTTAGGCTTTTAAAACAAAAAGCAGATTCAATAAATAATAAAGATATTGAAAAATGAAGAAATTCTCCAGTATCGGCGTTTAATCGACTAAGAAAATCAGCTAATGTATTTTCTTTTCCTTTTATATAGCCAATGGTAATATCATATTCACCTAGTTTAAGCAGCCAGCGTTGCAACCTGGGGTTTATATATTTCCCTTTATATTTTGTTGGCAACCATTTAAGTGGCTGATGGCCAGTCATGAGGTCAAAATTTCTGCCATATACGTATGGTCTGAAATAATGAATGCCCCATACGATAGCCAAGAGCTCTTTTTCTGGGGTGGAATATTTGTTTTTTGTTCATTTAGTATTCTACTAGCATAGCATATTGGATGATGGTCTTGGGTTAAAACTGCGCCAATCGCAACTTCACTTGCATCTGGACACAATTTAAATTTTTTCTTAAAATCGGAGTAACGAAGAATTGGTGTGACAATTAGAAGTCGTTTCAACTTAAAGAAGGCATCTATATATTATGGGTCATTTTTTCTTAACTTAATATCCTTTTTTTAGATACTTTGTCATTCCATGTGCAATTTTCTTAGAGTCTTTTATAAATTTTCTGTAGTATCCGGTGACACCAAGAAGGGACTTAATTTGTTTAGAGGTTTCGGTTAACTTTATATTTTGGATTACTGCTATTTTGTTTGGGTTGGGCTTGATCTTATCAGTGGTTAGTATATGTCCTAAATATTCCGTGGACTTAGCAAAGAAATTACATTTGTCGATTTGAATTTTTAAATTATGATTTCGTAGCGCATTGAAAATTTTCTGGATATTTTGTTGGTGTTCTTGTATTGTGCTACTAAATATTAGGATGACCGTTAAATAAACAACACACGTTTTATTTATGTAGTCCCTTAATAAAGAATTCATGAGCCTCTGAAATGTGGAGGGAGCGTTTTTGAGTTCAAAAGGCATTCGGACGAATTCCTAGTACCCTAGGGGTGTAGAAGAAGCTGTTTTTTCTGTCCTCTTCTTTAATGAGAATTTGGTGAAAACCCTTTGCAAGATCAATTGTTGTAAAGTAGTGTTCACGGCCCAACTTTTCCAACATATTTTCTATGTTCAGTTTTTGGAATTTGTCACTGACACTTATTTAATTTAGGGCTCTGTAATCAATTACAAGTAATATTTTTATAACAAAAATAGTTTTTATTTGAATATCTTTGTATCAAATGACAATTTTATTAAACAACACCTTGAGTAATACGATCAATTAGAACTTTACGAGTGGGATGACGAAATCAGAGTGACGTGACAAACGCGATTTAACAAATGGTGCCGCTTAATGTGCGGGATCGCTTTCAATGGCGAAAATGCTCAATTGAAGCACGTTGGCAATGTTGCATTCGATGCTTTTGCTGACAAAAGTCTCCAATGCAACAATGCAATGCAATGCAATGCTGAATTGAAGCACGTTGGCAATGTTGCATTCGATGCTTTTGCTGACAAAAGTCTCCAATGCAACATTAAGATGTGTCATTCCTCCCATCTTAAAATAATGCAATGTCCTCATTGCAATTTTTCTTTGTTTACAATTTAAAGTTTTTAAATAGAATTCTTACAATATTTAAAGATATTTTTAGCATATAAAAATGATTAAGTAATAAAGAATAAGTAAAAGAATGGTAAGATTGATAAGATACAATTTTCAATTCTTAGATTTAGTTTTAGTTGGTTTTTTTTTTTTATAAATTGGTTTTTATATTTTCTTACATTTTGACTTTTAAATTTTACAATATGATGTTGGCCATCTTCTTCAGTTTTAATGAGACTAACTTTTTTATATGGATTACTAAGTTTGTCTAATCTCTTCCTCGAAACTTCTGCGTTTACAAAGTTTATGTCAATATCTTTTTCTTGGCGGTTTTTATTTACATTATTTATTCTTTGTTCTTTAATAATTTGAGGATCTTGTTTTGGTGACTCCTTATTAAAAAAGATTTTATATGGAACTTCATTGGTAGTAGAGTGAACAATTATATGGTTATAAGTGAAAAGTGTTTGTTCAATTTCTAAATATTTTAGCTCTTTATCACCTGAAGTGTTGATTATTCTAAGTTTTTCATTTAAAGTTTTATGTAGTCTTTCAATGTCACGTATACCAGTTTTACCGGTGGTTACCTCTACTTTTATATTTAATGAATTACACCATTGTTTAATGTTTATATTATTTAAACCTTGGTCTTGGTCGATTTTTAAAGTTTTTGGAGGACCCAGACAATTAAAAATTTTTAGGAATGCTTTTTTGGATTCCAGCCAGTTCAATACTTTAACTTTTTCTATCATAGTAAACTTAGAGTATAAATCGATACATGTTAAATAATATTCATTATTCCATTTCTAAAAATCAATAACATATTTTTCTCTTATTTTGTAAATTGGCGGTGTAATTTTGTTAGAAATATAATCGTTCTTACAATGATTACACAGTTCATATTCATTTATTATTTTTGTGATTTCCTTAAGATAAAAGGGGTAATAATACTGTAACTTAAAACATTTTGCAACTTTCTCTATACCTCGATGAAGTCCACTTAAATGGATGATGGATGATTAGGATGACCGTTAAATAAACAACACACGTTTTATTTATGTAGTCCCTTAATAAAGAATTCATGAGCCTCTGAAATGTGGAGGGAGCGTTTTTGAGTTCAAAAGGCATTCGGACGAATTCCTAGTACCCTAGGGGTGTAGAAGAAGCTGTTTTTTCTGTCCTCTTCTTTAATGAGAATTTGGTGAAAACCCTTTGCAAGATCAATTGTTGTAAAGTAGTGTTCACGGCCCAACTTTTCCAACATATTTTCTATGTTCAGTTTTTGGAATTTGTCACTGACACTTATTTAATTTAGGGCTCTGTAATCAATTACAAGTAATATTTTTATAACAAAAATAGTTTTTATTTGAATATCTTTGTATCAAATGACAATTTTATTAAACAACACCTTGAGTAATACGATCAATTAGAACTTTACGAGTGGGATGACGAAATCAGAGTGACGTGACAAACGCGATTTAACAAATGGTGCCGCTTAATGTGCGGGATCGCTTTCAATGGCGAAAATGCTCAATTGAAGCACGTTGGCAATGTTGCATTCGATGCTTTTGCTGACAAAAGTCTCCAATGCAACAATGCAATGCAATGCAATGCTGAATTGAAGCACGTTGGCAATGTTGCATTCGATGCTTTTGCTGACAAAAGTCTCCAATGCAACATTAAGATGTGTCATTCCTCCCATCTTAAAATAATGCAATGTCCTCATTGCAATTTTTCTTTGTTTACAATTTAAAGTTTTTAAATAGAATTCTTACAATATTTAAAGATATTTTTAGCATATAAAAATGATTAAGTAATAAAGAATAAGTAAAAGAATGGTAAGATTGATAAGATACAATTTTCAATTCTTAGATTTAGTTTTAGTGGGTTTTCTTTTTTTTTATAAATTGGTTTTTATATTTTCTTACATTTTGACTTTTAAATTTTACAATATGATGTTGGCCATCTTCTTCAGTTTTAATGAGACTAACTTTTTTATATGGATTACTAAGTTTGTCTAATCTCTTCCTCGAAACTTCTGCGTTTACAAAGTTTATGTCAATATCTTTTTCTTGGCGGTTTTTATTTACATTATTTATTCTTTGTTCTTTAATAATTTGAGGATCTTGTTTTGGTGACTCCTTATTAAAAAAGATTTTATATGGAACTTCATTGGTAGTAGAGTGAACAATTATATGGTTATAAGTGAAAAGTGTTTGTTCAATTTCTAAATATTTTAGCTCTTTATCACCTGAAGTGTTGATTATTCTAAGTTTTTCATTTAAAGTTTTATGTAGTCTTTCAATGTCACGTATACCAGTTTTACCGGTGGTTACCTCTACTTTTATATTTAATGAATTACACCATTGTTTAATGTTTATATTATTTAAACCTTGGTCTTGGTCGATTTTTAAAGTTTTTGGAGGACCCAGACAATTAAAAATTTTTAGGAATGCTTTTTTGGATTCCAGCCAGTTCAATACTTTAACTTTTTCTATCATAGTAAACTTAGAGTATAAATCGATACATGTTAAATAATATTCATTATTCCATTTCTAAAAATCAATAACATATTTTTCTCTTATTTTGTAAATTGGCGGTGTAATTTTGTTAGAAATATGATCGTTCTTACAATGATTACACAGTTCATATTCATTTATTATTTTTGTGATTTCCTTAAGATAATAGGGGTAATAATACTGTAACTTAAAACATTTTGCAACCTTCTCTATACCTCGATGAAGTCCACTTAAATGGATTTCAAGTACTTTACTTTAAAAATTTGCAAAATCTGTAATGTTTTCTAATTCTTTTGTAAAATCAGTATCATTGGGCATAAAAATTGTTGTATTATTTTTTAATAAATGGGTTTTAATTATACCTTTAATATAATCTGTAGTTAATTCTTTGTATGTAATTATAATTAGGTTATTAAAAAAACTTTCGTTATTGTGGTTGAGTCTTTACCATCTCTTATTAATTTAATTTGATTTTTGAATAAATGTAATGGTCACTCTGTTATCTCAATAAAACTTTCGGAATCTTCGTCGGCAGAATGAACAGTGTCTAAGTTAGATTCAGATTCTTCATTAAAAAAGCAAAACCTACATATGGTAGGGTATATATCAATATAACGGGTGATTTTTTTGAGGTTAGGATTTTCATGCATTAGTATTTGACAGATCACGTGGGATTTCAGACATGGTGTCAAAGAGAAAGATGCTCAGTATGCTTTGACATTTCATCATGAATAGACTTACTAACGAGCAACGCTTGCAAATCATTGAATTTTATTACCAAAATCAGTGTTCGGTTCGAAATGTGTTTCGCGCTTTACGTCCGATTTATGGTCTACATAATCGACCAAGTGAGCAAACAATTAATGCGATTGTGACCAAGTTTCGCACTCAGTTTACTTTATTGGACATTAAACCAACCACACGAATGCGTACAGTGCGTACAGAAGAGAATATTGCGTCTGTTTCTGAGAGTGTGGCTGAAGACCGTGAAATGTCGATTCGTCGCCGTTCGCAGCAATTGGGTTTGTGTTATTCGACCACATGGAAGATTTTACGCAAAGATCTTGGTGTAAAACCGTATAAAATACAGCTCGTGCAAGAACTGAAGCCGAACGATCTGCCACAACGTCGAATTTTCAGTGAATGGGCCCTAGAAAAGTTAGCAGAAAATCCGCTTTTTTATCGACAAATTTTGTTCAGCGATGAGGCTCATTTCTGGTTGAATGGCTACGTAAATAAGCAAAATTGCCGCATTTGGGGTGAAGAGCAACCAGAAGCCGTTCAAGAACTGCCCATGCATCCCGAAAAATGCACTGTTTGGTGTGGTTTGTACGCTGGTGGAATCATTGGACCGTATTTTTTCAAAGATGCTGTTGGACGCAACGTTACGGTGAATGGCGATCGCTATCGTTCGATGCTAACAAACTTTTTGTTGCCAAAAATGGAAGAACTGAACTTGGTTGACATGTGGTTTCAACAAGATGGCGCTACATGCCACACAGCTCGCGATTCTATGGCCATTTTGAGGGAAAACTTCGGACAACAATTCATCTCAAGAAATGGACCCGTAAGTTGGCCACCAAGATCATGCGATTTAACGCCTTTAGACTATTTTTTGTGGGGCTACGTCAAGTCTAAAGTCTACAGAAATAAGCCAGCAACTATTCCAGCTTTGGAAGACAACATTTCCGAAGAATTTCGGGCTATTCCGGCCGAAATGCTCGAAAAAGTTGCCCAAAATTGGACTTTCCGAATGGACCACCTAAGACGCAGCCGCGGTCAACATTTAAATGAAATTATCTTCAAAAAGTAAATGTCATGAACCAATCTAACGTTTCAAATAAAGAACCGATGAGATTTTGCAAATTTTATGCGTTTTTTTTTAAAAAAAAGTTATCAAGCTCTTAAAAAATCACCCTTTACAAGTATTTACAGACATATAAATGGGTATATGGAATTCCGAGATTCTTACCTAATTTAAGCTTAAATGACTGGACTATTTGGTTCCCTTAAGTTGTGGAGCCATTGCAATGGTCTATGATCACTATTTATTAAAAATTTCCTGCCGTATAAATATGGTCTAAAATATTTGGTAGCCCAAACCATGGCTAAAAGTTCTTTCTCAGTAGTTGAGTAGTGCTGCTCATGTGCATTGATTGTGCGACTAGCAAAACAAATTGGATGTCCCTGTTGACTTAACACTGCCCCTAATGCCACATTTAACGCATCAGTCGTCAATGTAAATATTTTCTCATAATTTGGATACGCCAGAATTGGATCATTAGTAATTAAAATTTTTATGGTGTTTATAGCTTCCACGAATTTCTCATCTGAACTATTTATTTTAATGTCTTTTTTAAGACAGTTAGTCAAAGGTTTAGTTATTTCAGAAAAGTTTTGAATAAACTTACGATAAAATCTCCCCAAGCCAGGAAACTGTTTTATTTCATTTTCCGTTTTATGAACGGGATAATTTAAAATTGCTTTGATTTTATTAGGGTTAGGCTTAATACCTTCTGGCGTTATGATATGACCAAGAAATTCGGTTTCTCGCTTTTATCCATCTGAATTTTCAGATTTGCTTCGTTTAATTTACGAAAAACTCTGTCTAGAGATTTTATATGTTCCTGTAATGACGTACTGAATACTACAATGTCGTCTAAGTAAACCATACAATCTCTCCCTATTAAACCATCTAGAACCGTATTCATCAGTCTCTGGAAGGTGGCTGTCGCATTTTTAAGCCCAAATGGCATTCTTAAAAATTCAAAATGTCCGCTCTGAGTAGAGAAAGCTGCTAAAGCTATTTGATGGAAGCCTTGCGCTAAGTCTGTTGAAAAATACCTAGTTTTTCGAGAATTTCATCCGTGTTTGGAATAGGATACCTATCATCGATGGTAATACTATTGAGCTTGCGAAAATCGACAACAATCCTCCACTTCTTTTTACCCGAAGCATCTGACTTCTTTGGTACCACCCAAATTGGTGCTGAATATGGGGAATTACTATGAGAACTGATTTGTTTTTCAAGCATTTCTTTTATTTGTTTGTTTACTTCTGATTTATGAATTTCAGGATATCTATACGACTTTACATATATTGGATCTTCATGAATCATAAGTATCTAGTATACTTACTTGGTATATAAATATATTTAGTATACTTATGAGCTGGATAATAAATAAAATTCACTGATTTTTAATTTTCACACTCGTTAAATTTATCGTTGTATTTATTCAGTTTATCCTATATGGATCGGTACACTTTTTATTAGTTGTTTAGTCTTTTGTATATGAAACCCACTGCTGCACACTGTTGGCGAAAGGCGAACTCGTTGGGTGCGTCACTCCCGTCACTTGGCGGTTTGTTGGAGGAAAAATTAAATTGCGGTTTGTTGCGGTGCGAATTAAAAAAAGAATATCGCGAACGACTGCCTTGTTTCACGGATGAAAACGGTAAGAAGGTAATCCCGGTCGAATCAATCCCTTTTTATGGTTTGGGTGGTGAAATTAGCTGACATTACGAGTCGTCTCGTTGATGATCGTATGGTTGTTGTGTTGCAGTGTTGTAGTAATGATCGGTGTTTGATGCGTGTGTGTGTATTGGGGTATGCTGTGAGCTGTTGTGTGATGAGGTGTTGTGACGTGATATGATGTGATGTGTGGTGATATGTGGTGATGTGATGATGTGATGTGGGATGCTGCAGAACGCTCATAGCTCATGTGAACATCCCGGCCCCCCTAGGCGAATTAATCGGCTAGGAGCCGTTGCAGCTGTTGCAATGTGTTTAGTACAGCGCTCAACCCTGTTGAGCGTCGTTGTTGCTGACGATGAGCGTGGCGTGGCGGAGATGGCCGTCTACGTGTTGCGGTTGTTTGGCTGCTTCGTCGTCGCCGGGTAGCATCGCTGCGTGGTCTGATACGGGCGTTGGTGCTACTTTCCGACGGATTGGCTCGGCGGGGAAAACGATGAAATAGAGTGTGATGGGGCCTCTGGCAATATTGACAGGCGCCGTCGGCCCAGCACTCTATGGTGGCGTGGTCATCTGCCAGGCAGGTCATGCAATGCCCATGGGCTCTTGCAACCTGTTGCCGCTGAGCAGGCTTCATGCTCTTGAAAATGGAGCATCGTTTCAGGGCGTGTGGGCGATGGCACAAGCTGCAACCTGGAGGCCCCTGAGGCTCCAATAGCTGCTCCTCTCTCATCTCCCGGACTGCTTCGGCGGATGGCGGTGGTCGCATAACCCTGGTCCTTGGAGCGGCAACTGGTGCAGCCGACGCTTTGGGTATAGCGATTTCGGACCTGACGGTGTTGGAGGCGGTTTGGATCTCCTCTACGTCCATTTCTATGGGAATATAGAATTGTAATTAAATTGATTTTGTTTATAATATTAGCATGTAGTTGTTGTAGCTACATATCTATACATATGCATGTATATGTTTGTATAATAAATTGATTTTCAACGCGCTTGGTTGAATTTATTTTTTGTACGGATCATAAAGCGGGTTATTTTCGAATTAGCGGAATTGGTTTATTATTTTTCGATTACTTTTGCGTGTTATTTTGCGGTTTTGGTTGAAGTTGTTCTTCGCCGTTTGGAAGAAAACACAGTTTGGTGACTGGTCGAGTTAATATGCCGGTTTGTGTTCGCACATCGACTACTCTTATGTGACCATCTGATCCTCGATGAACCTTTTCAATGCGGCCTAGTCGCCATTCTGTTGGAGGAAGGCATTCGTCCTGTATGATTACGCATTCTCCTGCCTTGGCTTCCTTCTGGGCCGTTTTCCAGCGATATCTCTTATGGAGATCTTTGAGATAGTCTTCCTTCCATCTGTGGCTGAATTCGTGATGGAGAATCTTGATTCTTTCCCATCGATTTATTAAACTGAGTGAGTCTCCTTCTGTCTCAGGTATGGCGAGAAGAGGAGCTCCTCTGAGGAAATGACCTGGTGTAAGAGCTGTGAAATCGGAGGGATCTTGCGAGAGTGATGATATAGGTCTTGAATTTAATACGGCTTCGATACGAGTGAGTAGTGTCGTAAACTCCTCATAATTGAATTTATGATTACCGGCCGTTTTCTTTAAATGGGACTTAAAGCTTTTTACTGCTGATTCCCAAAGTCCGCCCATGTGTGGAGAACATGGAGGTATAAATTGCCAATCGATCCCTTGGGGTGCATATTTATTAACTATTTCAGGGGAGACTTCTTTCATGAAGTTTATAAACTCCTTCTCGGTTGCTCTTTGGGCTCCGACAAAGTTTTTCCCATTATCGCTCATTATTTTTGAAGGAAATCCGCGTCGTCCGACAAAGCGTGCAAATGCTGCAAGAAAAGCCGCAGTGGTCAGATCTGAACAAAGCTCGAGGTGTACTGCCTTTGTCGTAAAACATACAAAGACAGCCACATACCCTTTTCTAAATGAAGAAGACCTTAACATGGAGGCCTTTATCTGGAAAGGTCCAGCAAAATCAACCCCAGTGATGGTAAAGGGTAGAGCATAGTTGCAGCGCTCAGGTGGTAAAGCTGCCATGATCTGCGTACGCATTTTGTGTTTGTACATGGTACATGGTTTACACATGAAAATCGTCCTTTTTATTTGTGGCTTTAGTCGCGGTATATAAAATTCTTGACGGACCATTTGTTGCATTAATCGATGCTCACCATGCAGTGTAAGATGGTGCAGATATGCTAGAAATAGGTAAGTAAAACGGGATTTCTCTGGAATAATGATGGGATGTCGTTCGTTATAACTAAGGCTGGAGTTCGCCAATCTTCCATTTGCCCTTATTAATCCCTTAGAATCCAAGAATGGATTTAAGACGAGAAGTGAGCTTCCCTTTTCGAGAGGTCGCTTTTCGAGCAACTTTGACTTCTCGCTGCTGAAATAGCGAGATTGTGTATATAGTATTAGACTGACCTTGGCATGTTGCAAGTCGCAATGCGTTAGTTTTACGCAAGGATCATTTGGTGCTCCTTTCATTTTTAGTTTAAGTCTTTGAATGAATTTGTGCATGTAAGCGACTACTCTTAGTGCTCTAGCAAATGATGAAAATCGGTGGAGAATATCATCCTCTTCAGGAGTGATATGAAAATTTTCAATTTTCCGACTTTCCGGCGGTATTATATTACGAGCGGGAGACCTTGGCCAGAATTCTTGTGATTCTGTTAGCCAGGCTGGACCATTCCACCAGAGTGTAGTGCTGGTGAGGTGCAGTGGCTTGCAACCTCTTGTCCCAAGATCCGCTGGGTTATCTGCACTTGCAACATGTTGCCATTTTGCTGAGCCAACTAAGTCTAAAATTTGGGATATTCTGTTAGATACATATGTCTTCCAAGTGTAGGGTGGTTTTTCCAACCATGCTAATACTATCTCTGAATCTGACCAAAGATACATTTTATGATCATTTAATTTGAGATGGGTTTGAATAATTGAAATTAATTTTGCTAACAGAAGAGCACCATTCAGTTCAAGCCGTGGCAGACTGAGTGTCTTCAAAGGTGCAACTTTGGCTTTGGCTACCAGGAGATGTGAAGATATTTTATTATCGTACTGAGTGCGCACGTAAACTGTTGCACAATAGGCCTTTTCAGAGGCATCACAGAAACCGTGCAATTCTGCGTTAATGTTAGGGGTGAAATTTACCCATCGAGGGATTCGAATTTCAGAGATAGTATGTAAATTGTTAGCAAATTGAACCCATTTCGCTAAACGTAAAGGTTTTACCTGTTCATCCCATTCAGTGCCATCTTGCCACAATTCTTGAATGAGGATTTTTGCTTGAATCATAATTGGCGAAAGCCATCCTGCGGGGTCGAAAAGTTTTGCCACCGAGGAAAGTATTTGGCGTTTTGTAATGGCGGACATTGCAGATATTGACTCAATTGTATATGAGAATTGATCTGTTATCGCATTCCATTGAATTCCTAGAGTTTTAGTTGTACTAGCCTTTTCAAATTTAAGGAAGTCTGTATCTAATAAGTCTTCTTTTTTAATGTCTTTTATTATATCAGGGTGATTTGAAGTAATTTTCTTTAAGGGGAATCCCGCTGAATTTAGTGCTTTGATCACTTGAGATAGTGATTCGCACGCTAGGGACAGACTGTGGCTACCTGATAGTATGTCGTCCACGTATGTTTGTGTTTGCAACACAGAAGATGCTAAAGGCAAATTTGTTGCATTTGTTTTTGCCACTTCATGTAGTGTCCTGATCGCCAAATAGGGTGCGCAATTGATGCCAAAGGTGACTGTTTTAAGTTTATAGTCGCTGATTGGACTATTACTTGATTTGCGGAAGACTATACGCTGGAAATCTTGGTCATCTTCATGTACTAGAATTTGTCTGTACATTTTTTCTACATCCCCATTGAAAACGTATTTAAACATGCGCCAATTTAGAATTAGCAACATGAGATCAGGTTGTAATGTTGGCCCTGTGTATAGTACATCATTGAGTGATTTGCCTGAGCTCGTACACTTTGAGGCATTGAAAACCACTCGTACTTTTGTTGTAATTTTATCAGGTCTTATTACCCCATGATGTGGCAGATAAAATGATAAATATCTACCTTTAGATACCTTTTCATATGGTACAGCTTCTTCCATATGATTGAGGTCAAGATATTCGTCCATCACATTATCGTATGCCGATTTAAGCTCACTTTTCTTTATCAGGCTTTTTTCCAGGCTTAGAAATTGCTGGACTGCTGATATTCTAGAGTAGCCTAGAGCTATGGTTTCAGGGAAAGTTGGTTTGAAAGGTAATCGCACAACATAACGACCATGTTCGTTTCTTGTTGTTGTGGATTTGTAATAGGCTTCGCATGCCTGGTCTTCTTCTGAAAGCTGTGTGATTTGGGGTAATTCTTCTATTTCCCAGAATTTTTTGAGTTGATTACTTAAAAACTCGTTTGAGATATTTTCCACTTGTGTGGTGAAAGAATTGATTTTTTCAGGGACTTGGCCACTAATAATCCACCCAAAGATTGTATTTTGGGCTAACAATTTATTGGAGATTTTCTCAATACCTTCAAGAATTATTTGAGGTATTAAGTCACTGCCTAATAATATGTCGATTTGTGATGGGGTATGACAATTGGGATCTGCTAATTTAAGATGTGAGCATTTTTCCCAGTGTATTTTATTTACTTCATAGCTTGGAAGCAAATTGGTAAGTTGCGGTAGAACGATGGCTTGCGCATCTATTCTAATATCCGCATTTGGAGATACTATCGTAATTGGGCATATTTTGTTCGAATTTTGGATAATTCTTCCGCCCATTCCTGAAATTTGGAAATTTGAATGTTTTATTGGCAATTTGAGCCGATTTTGAGCTTTTGATGATATAAAAGATCTTTGAGATCCTTGATCTATTAGTGCTCTTAGTTTGAATAAATCACCCTTATGTGCTATGGTGATGACCGCAGTGGGTAAAAGTATTTTGCTTTCATTTTCTGAATGAAGCGCTTGAATTTTTGCTGCTTTAGAGCAACATGGTTGTTCTTCCCTTTTTTCGGGATTTAAGATTTCGGGATTATCACTTTTGGTTGTAGTGACTAACCCGGTGGTTTTATGAAATTGATTTTGCTTCATATTTTGAAAGTTCGTAATATGAAGCAGTGAGTGATGTCTTCGTTGACAGTACACACAATTAAATTTGCTTTCACAGTCTTTTGTCGTATGAGCATTCGACAGACAGTTGATGCAAAGTTTATTTTGTCTGACAAGATTGTTTCTGTCAGATACGGATAATTTTTTAAATCTCTCGCAAGATCTTATGTTATGACCTCCTTTACAAATTTCACATACTGGTTGCCATTTATTAGTTTGGTTTGACACGAAAGTGTGACTTTTATTAACGTGTCTATTGTATTGCATATTGTTGCTGGCTTGAGGTTTGAACAAGTTTTTACTTGAGTCATTTTGATGACTTTTTAGATTTATATTTTTGTTGTCAATTCGCTCAGCTATCTCGTATTGAGCAGTGAGGAATGCTTTCATTTGCTCCCATGTGGGCATTTTTTTTCTTTCCACAAGTGATTGTTCCCATCGTAGTAACGCAGCGTCAGGGAGTGTTTCTGCACAAATAGTTACTATGATGGGGTCCCACGATTCTGTGGAGATATTTTGTGTTTTTAACACTGATATGCAATTAGTCACTGTCGAGTATAAATTTTGAAATTCCTGGCTGGTTTCTTTTTGAATTTTTGGTAGATGTAATAATGTTTTTATTGGGTTTTCTATCATAACCCTTCCATTTTCATATCTTTCGACTAGTGCTTCCCAAGCCAGCTTAAAATTTTCGTCATTTAAAGCGAATCGCTTGACGATACTGCCTGCTTCCCCTTTTGTTTTGTACCTTAGATGGTATAACTTTTGTGCTTGTGAAAGTTTAGGATGGTTTATATAAACGGCAGTGAACATGTCCCGGAAGGACGGCCACTGGTCATAACATCCATTGAAAACTTCAGTATCACAAGCTGGTACCTTTAGATACATGCCTTTATCTAGGTCATCTTTTGGTGTTGTAACTACTCTGGGAGGGGGAGTAGTGGCTCTACTTGGCCTTACTAAACTTATTTGTTCATTTATCATTCCCTTTGTTAACTCATACTGATCGCGGCAGTTATCACATTTGGCTGTCGCCGAAGCTTTTGCGTTTTCTGGGAGTTCTGCGTCGTCAGTGTCTAGTACTGTATCGTACGCTGCCAGAAGGCGAGCCCAGAGATTGTTCACACTTTCTAGTTTTATATTTAAAACTGATTCTGTGATGTCAGTAATAGGGGAAGCTTGGAATCGGGTACAATATCTTATAAAACTGTCACTTTCAGTGATGAATCTAGATATTGTCTGATCTTTTGATCTTTTTTGTTTTATACTCTGCTTCGAGCGTGTAGCTTCTGCAGGCGTGCTTTGTGATTTATCATCATCAGCCATTTTTGGAATTTCCAATAATTGAGGAGTTCTTGGTTTAACCTCTTTAGATTTATCAGATTGCATTTATTAAATTAAATTCGAAGCTTTGAGCTTAAAAATGTTTCGTTTGAAATACTACAATTGTAAAATTGGTAGTATTATAATAAAATATATAAACAATTCTTTGTAAATATTTCGTTTGAAGTAAAATTGTAAAATTGGAATTATTAAAAATTTTTGTAAAAAATGTTTGTAAATATTTCGTTTGAAATACAATTATAAAATTGGTATTGTGGAAAAAATGTGTAAAAAATTTTTTTTTTTTTTTGGTAAATATAATAAATTTTATTATAAATGAAACAGATTATGACTTTGCGAACGCGTATTCACCGCATAAATCGATTAATTATTTGTTTCATACATATATGTATGTATTCGTATGTAATTATTTTTGTTAAATATGTCTGTTTTTTTTTTTGTTTTCGTTTTATTTTTTATTTTATTTTATTTTTTACCGTGTATCAAATTAATTTATCTCCGCTTCACTCGCGCTTAATTTGTATTTTTGTTTTGTTTTTACTTTCTGTATCTGTTAAGAACGCGAAAGGACAGCCGTAATATGCAAGAATATTTGTATATTTATTTGCATACGTTTCTTTAACTTTTGTTGCAATTGTTGTATATATATGTATATATTTGTATATATGTTTATAAAAGTATGTCCAATATAGCAACAATGCTAAATGCACATAAATGTATATATGTATGTATCTGTAACCGGTCGATGAGAGCGCGGAAAATAATTATATATGTATATAATGTGTTATATTGAAAAATTATAAGCATTTGTTCCCATATGTACGTATATATGTATCAATTGTTTTTATCAGGATCTCTTTAGTGAGAGATTGAGTACGGATGAGCATAAAGGTGAGCATAAAGGTTAGTGTGATTGCGGTATAAATTTCGGCGGGAGACATGCAAATGTAAAGGTAAATATGTGCACATACATAAATTTTGCTTATTACCTTTTGTGGTTCTCTCTTTGCCTTTGCTTATGTTTAAAGCGATCCTGCTTGTTGCTTTTTTTTTGTTTCTTTAGCACAAGGGGTATCGGAAGAATTATTGCAAGTTATACTTGACTTAGGAAATTTGTTGCTGTTTTTTTTTTTTTGTTTTTGGTATTTTATTTTGTGGTGTGTTTGGTAACACAATTAAGCAAAAAGGCAGGTCGTTGAACCTTGGCGTTATTTAATTTATGTATGTACCATGATAGTGTATGCATATAAATATGTACATATGTATATTAAAATGGAAGAATTGCAATTTTCGGGGAATATGCTCATATATATGTATGTTTTCTTTTTTATATATGTATGTATATATTTCGTTTCCTGTCGTATCTTCCGCTTTTGCTTAGTGTTTGAGCGATCCTGCTTGTTGCTTTTATTTATAGCCCAAGGGGTATCGCAAGAATTATCGCAAGTTATACTTGACTTAGGAAATTTTTTTTTTTTTTTTTGAAATTATAATGGGGTGCCTAACGACACAAGCTAAGCAAAAAGCGGGTACTGTACTTTTTTGCAGTTATTATTTTTTTGTAGATATACATATATCGGACTGTTAAGAACAGTTAACGGTGTCCCGAAATACCGTCAAAACTGTACCTTAACATACATACATATATATGTGCATAAAAAAAATGGAATTTATATATTTGTATATATCAAATTATATATGGAACGGACTCACTTTATTTTCCGCCAAGGGTTTTGGGTCATTGAACTTATACCCTTTTTTTTGCTTATTGCAGTTCCTTTTCCTTTTCCTTTTATGTATGTATGTATGTATGTCCAGCGCTGTCCCTGCTGATTTGCTGTCTGTTGTTGTTTGTTGGTGTAGTCTCCCGTGACTATTTATGGTAATTGTGATTTGTATATATGAGTATGTTATTACACCGCGCCCGTTTTTGTTTGGTTTGGTTTTTGTTAGTTTATTTCGCGCCCGGTTTTGATTTTAGTGGGTCTTTTTTTTTTTTTTTCACTGTTTCTTTATGTTTCAATTTCTTTTTGGTATCTTTTTCACATCACTTTCTATTTTCTGTGTGATTGTGGTTTGTTTTGTTTTTCACTGTAACTTTGTTCTTTAATTTGTTCACTTTCACTTATTTCACTTAAACTCTTCTTCTTTTTGCTGAATTTTGTGCTTCAAAACCTGCACTTGCGCACTTGTCCGGAAGTTATTAAAATTTGTATTTAATTATTATTGTGTTTTTTTTTTCACTTAGGTGCCTTTCTGAACGGCTCGAAGGACCAATTAGTAACGTGTGCCACTACTAGTATACTTACTTGGTATATAAATATATTTAGTATACTTATGAGCTGGATAATAAATAAAATGCACTGATTTTTAATTTTCACACTCGTTAAATTTATCGTTGTATTTATTCAGTTTATCCTATATGGATCGGTACACTTTTTATTAGTTGTTTAGTCTTTTGTATATGAAACCCACTGCTGCACACTGTTGGCGAAAGGCGAACTCGTTGGGTGCGTCACTCCCGTCACTTGGCGGTTTGTTGGAGGAAAAATTAAATTGCGGTTTGTTGCGGTGCGAATTAAAAAAAGAATATCGCGAACGACTGCCTTGTTTCACGGATGAAAACGGTAAGAAGGTAATCCCGGTCGAATCAATCCCTTTTTATGGTTTGGGTGGTGAAATTAGCTGACATTACGAGTCGTCTCGTTGATGATCGTATGGTTGTTGTGTTGCAGTGTTGTAGTAATGATCGGTGTTTGATGCGTGTGTGTGTATTGGGGTATGCTGTGAGCTGTTGTGTGATGAGGTGTTGTGACGTGATATGATGTGATGTGTGGTGATATGTGGTGATGTGATGATGTGATGTGGGATGCTGCAGAACGCTCATAGCTCATGTGAACACATGGCTAAAAGTTCTTTCTCAGTAGTTGAGTAGTGCTGCTCATGTGCATTGATTGTGCGACTAGCAAAACAAATTGGATGTCCCTGTTGACTTAACACTGCCCCTAATGCCACATTTAACGCATCAGTCGTCAATGTAAATATTTTCTCATAATTTGGATACGCCAGAATTGGATCATTAGTAATTAAAATTTTTATGGTGTTTATAGCTTCCACGAATTTCTCATCTGAACTATTTATTTTAATGTCTTTTTTAAGACAGTTAGTCAAAGGTTTAGTTATTTCAGAAAAGTTTTGAATAAACTTACGATAAAATCTCCCCAAGCCAGGAAACTGTTTTATTTCATTTTCCGTTTTATGAACGGGATAATTTAAAATTGCTTTGATTTTATTAGGGTTAGGCTTAATACCTTCTGGCGTTATGATATGACCAAGAAATTCGGTTTCTCGCTTTTATCCATCTGAATTTTCAGATTTGCTTCGTTTAATTTACGAAAAACTCTGTCTAGAGATTTTATATGTTCCTGTAATGACGTACTGAATACTACAATGTCGTCTAAGTAAACCATACAATCTCTCCCTATTAAACCATCTAGAACCGTATTCATCAGTCTCTGGAAGGTGGCTGTCGCATTTTTAAGCCCAAATGGCATTCTTAAAAATTCAAAATGTCCGCTCTGAGTAGAGAAAGCTGCTAAAGCTATTTGATGGAAGCCTTGCGCTAAGTCTGTTGAAAAATACCTAGTTTTTCGAGAATTTCATCCGTGTTTGGAATAGGATACCTATCATCGATGGTAATACTATTGAGCTTGCGAAAATCGACAACAATCCTCCACTTCTTTTTACCCGAAGCATCTGACTTCTTTGGTACCACCCAAATTGGTGCTGAATATGGGGAATTACTATGAGAACTGATTTGTTTTTCAAGCATTTCTTTTATTTGTTTGTTTACTTCTGATTTATGAATTTCAGGATATCTATACGACTTTACATATATTGGATCTTCATGAACCGTTTTAATTCTATGTTTTATTTTAAGAGTAAAGGTGAGTTTGTCACCTTCTTTATAAAATATATTTTCAAATTTATTTTAAAGTTTTTTTTTTAATTTATTTAAGTCTTCTGAATTTAAATGTTCAAGTCTAAATATACCATCTTCAGTGTTATGATTTTCGTTCATATTTTATTATTGAAGGCAATTATCAAAATTTTCAGAATTTGATTTATTCTTGAAAAAGTCATACCGAACACCATTAATGTGTATCATATCTTTTTCCAGATCAATTTTAGCTTAAGTAGCTTAAATATATCACAACCAAGTAAACCGTCGTAGTTATTCGAGAAATTGTAAACGAAAAATTTCAGTTTATTCATATGTTCATCGCTAAACAATTCTTGGGTTTCATTTAACAAACTTCTCCTATCGCTGTTGTTAATGTTATTGGCTGAACATAAATAATTTTTTCGATGGATGTTCCAGGCTTTATTAAACTAACTGTCTGTGTCGACTAAAAATTTATAATACTTTTATTAAATTTCAATTCAATGGTGGGGAGCCTTCCGAGATTGGTTTGACCCATGAATCTTATCTTGTTTTAAATTATTTAAGTTTCTATTGGTATAAATGTTTGCAGAATTGGAAGGTGTATGTCTAACTTGTGGAAAATTATTATTTTGTGAAGTATAATGTTGATTGCTATGTTCATTGAAAAATGGTTTATTTTTATAATAATTATTTTGATTGAGCAATGGATAATTTTTTGAAAATATTCTATATTACTATTATTATTGTTATTCATATAATTAGGTAGTTTCGAATTTGCATTAGTTCTTTGAATTGTTTTTTGTTTAGAGAATTGTTTATTATTTTTATAAATATCGTTTTCTATTAATACTTTGATTGCTGTTAAATAGTTAAATAGTTTGGCAATTCCCTTTTTAATGATTTCAAACTTATTTGATCTAATTCATTATACAAAAATATTTTAGTTAAGTAACTTTCATTTTTTAGTGTGTTAAGTAGTTTCGATCACCATCAAATGGTTGAATAAGTTTGATGTTTTGGATCGCCACTTCTCTGGTTTCTCGCTCTTCCATAAACTGTCTGCTTTGTTTTTATTCACCTTTTTTTGTAATGTTGCCTTTGGAATTTTTTAATTTTTTTTTGTTTTTTTTTTTTAATTCTATTTTATTTTTAACGTATTTAACGTATTGTGATATTTTTGTTCCACTGTTCCATTGTAACTTAGTTCGTTTTGCTTGTTACGATAATTTTTTCTTTTTCTTCGCTTCGACGTTCCACTTTTACGTTCTTGTTGTTGAACTGTTCGTTTTGTTCCTTACGATATTTTTTCTTCACTTTTCACGTTTCTCGTTTACGTTGGCTATACACTCTCTATGTTAAACAATTTAGTTTTATTCGTAACGATTCTTTTTTTTGTTTTTCTTCGCTTCGACGGTCCACTTTTACGTTTTGTTCCTTACGATATTTTTTCTTCGCTTTTCACGTTTCTCGTTTACGTTGGCTATACACTCTGATCTTTTTCTTCACTGTTCACGTTTCTCGTTTACGTTGGCTATACACTCTCTATGTTAAACAATTTAGTTTTATACGTTACGATATTTTTTGTTTTTCTTCGCTTCGACGGTTCACTTTTACGTTTTGTTTCTTTTGATATTATTTTCTTCACTTATAGCCACTCTGATATTTTTCTTCACTTTTCACGTTTCTCTTTTACTTTTCCACTCCCCCGTGATTTCACTACCACGTTGTTTTGAGTTACCGAATGTACGATGTTAAGGTTTTAATCTTTTTGCTTTGTACGATATATCAAAAATAATTTTTTTTTTCATTAAGTTTGATCTTTTTGTTCTATAGTATGTATGTTGTTTAGGGTTACGGTGGTGAAGTTTAAATCTTCCTTTTTATTTTAAACGATATATAGTTTTTATTTTTAATTTTTTATTTTTTTTTTGTCACTACATATATTATGTATTTTGCCCGCTTGAAAAGCTGCTTTATTTAAAATGTAATTATTTATTTATTTTTCATTTCAGTTTATTTTTGGCTTCAGGGTATTTTAGACGAATAGGTTCTTTTTCATTTAAGATCTTTTGCGCAGATCCTACCGACTGCGCCAGTAATATTTTTAAAACAAAAATAGTTTTTATTTGAATATCTTTATATCAAATGAAAATTTTATTAAACAAAACCTTGAGTAATAGTATATTTTTATAACAAAAATAGTTTTTATTTGAATATCGTTGTATCAAATGGCAATTTTATTAACCGTCCGATCAAAGACCGGGTACCCGGGTATCCATTTCAATCTACATGTCAATTTTTCTTAACTCCTCCTCAAACAAATTTTATGGCCGTCTGGATTCCCAAAATTAAAGTTATTTGACACCCATTTTTCGTCAAAATTTTTTAGAATCAATTATTTAATAAAAATTATTAACTATCAAACTTGATACCCCCTCCGTTCAATAACCATGTACCCGCGTACCCGTTGAGATTTATATATAAAAATGACGGGTTTGCACACACTTAAGAGATTATTTATTAAATAATATAGTTTACAATTTCTTTTATTTTAACAATAATTCTTATATATACACTTTATTCTTTTCGTAACAATTTTGTTAACAACAATAAATTAATATTCCACACAGTTACTAAATATTTAATAAAGTTATTAAACAAAATATCGGCGAGACTCCAACGACGTAGATGATTTGATCGAGTTTTCGCCGATCAGGATATTAGCGAATTTTAAACGAATATACGAAGATTGATGTGCGAAAAGAGTCAGCCCGCAGAATTTTTGTCGATCGATGTAAAGATGCGAATGTTGGTGTCGGCGCGACGCAATGTGGAATTGAAAATTGGTAGCGAATGATATTGTGCGACTTGTGTTGATCGAATTATGAGTGACGAATTGTGTCAGCTTCCCGTTGTCCATTGCTTTTGATGGTTGGGTTGGTGCGAGTGTGGTGTGTTATATCGGTTTTGTATTGTAGTGGCATCCTGTGGTGATTTGCGCGGTTTTATTAGGATGGGCTAGTTTTACCGGGTAGAAGGAGTGGATGCTTAACTCAATTAAACATCCTGGGCCCCCTAGGCGAATATTTTGCCTAATATTACACGTTGTTACATGTATTTCGGCGTACTGCTTGTAGAGTTGCCGAGGACGCAGAATACATGCTGTAAATCCTGAAAATAACCTTTGGTTTTAAACATGGTTTTTGGTATTTATTTACCTTTAGGTGCGTATGGCAAGGAACTATATTTTGCGGGTTTATCCGACTTATTATTATAGTAAAAAAGTGTATGCGTTGCTTGCTTTTATTCATTTTATTTAGCGGTTGTTTACAATTTATTGTTTATCGGTTTGGCATGCCGATTGTTTAATATTTGGCTTTTCTGTATTATCGGCAATTGTATGCATTTTATTTATTCTCGGCTTATAAAGGATAGTAACTCCACACCTGGCTCAGGTATGGCCAGAATGGGTACTCCTTAGCCCTGGAATAAAGGACTGCGATAATAGAGGGATCTTGCGAGAGAGTGGCCGTGAATGGAGAACGGCTTGGACTCGTAGTAGAGAATTCTTCATAATTAATTAATGCTTTGTATAGCTGATTCCCCTAACTCACCCAGTGTAGGTGTGTCACTGTATCGCATTGGGAATTTGGTGATCCCTTAACGTGCTCTTAAAATTTTATTTATTTGAAAACTTAAGCCTCTGTGTGAAAAGTGTCGATTTTTTTCCTTTTTTTTACTTTTGGAGATACTTTTGCTATATGTTTTATGTTTAAGTGCGTATGTACTAATGTGACGTTAGTACCGCGCCACATAGCTTGAGATTTTTTAAGCCGGATTTTTGTATCATTATTGGCGAAAGCCATCCTGCGGGGCCAAAAGTGTTATGTGCTTTTAATATATCGACTGTCAGAGGTAACTCTGACTTTGTTTTTTATACCAATTTGAGGAGTATTGGAAAACTGTGGCTCTTTTGGTTGTCGTACGACGTACCGGCCATTTTTTGATCGAGTAGTTATGGGGGGAAGTTTCTTTAAGGTTTGAAATTTCCTTAATTGTGAATTAAGGTACTTGTTTTTATTACACTCAACTTGAGTTGGTATGGTGGTGACTAGTTCTGTAACTAGTCCACTTTGTGTTTCGCTGTGCAGCGTTTGAGATTTGTGTGCCTTTGAGCAGCATGGTGTCTCTTGGCAATTTTTCGAATTTTGGGTTCCGTGATTTGCTTTTGCAATTAAACCCGTGGTTAATTTTGTAAAAGCGCTTCTTTGGAGACAGATCGGATATCTGCTGTAATGAAGCGTTAAATTGTGCCTTTTTTGACAATATGAGCAATTAAATTTGCTTTTGCAATGATTAAGATTGTGTGAGTGGGACAAGCAGTTTGTGCAGAGTCTTTTTGACCTAACAAAGTTGTTCCTTTCATTGACATTCAATTTTTTAAACTTCTCGCAAGTTTTAAGCTTATGCCGTCTTTTACATAGTTCGCATGACGTTTGTTTTTTCAGTTCGCATGTGAATGATTTCGTTTTGTAAAAGTTTTTATTTGAATTGTTTTTGTTACTGACTTGGGTTCTATTTAAGCTTCCATTTTGTTGGTCCTTAATGGTTTTAGTTTTGATTATTTTTTCTTCTAACCTTTCCGCAATTTCAATTGGGTGGTGAGAAAATCTTTCATTTGTTGTCACGTTGGGCACTTTTTTCGTGATGAGAGCGATTGCTCCCATAGAAGTAACGACTTTTCTGGTAATGCGGCGGTGCAAATGTTTGCCAAAATAGGATCCCAGCTGTCTGTGGGTATCGATAGAACCGACAAACAATTAGAAACAGTGGATTCTAGTTTAATGAATTCTACACTTGTTTCTTTCTTAATTTTAGGCAAGTTTAATAGTGTCGTTACTTGCTTATCGACCAGTATTCTTTCGTTTTCAAATCTAGCTTTTAGAGCTTCCCAAGCCAAATTGAAATTGTTGTCATTAAGAGCGAACTGTTTTACTATTATGCCTGCTTGACCTTTTGTTTTGTATCGGAGGTGATACAGTTTTTGTGCCTTTGATAGTTGTGGATGGTTGATGTAAACGGCTGTGAACATGTCCCGGAAGGACGGCCAATCTTCATAACCTCCGTAAAAGGTTTCTGTATCACATGCAGGCACCTCGAGTTGGATGCCTGAACTTGCCTCTTGATTGTCTATTTGTGGCAGCTCTACTCTACTGTGGGGAGTAGGTGCAATTGCTTTAATGAGCTTTAATTGATCGGAGATCATATCTTTCGTTTCTTCATATTGGTCCAAGCAATTTCCGTAAATTGCGTAAGCCCTATGTTGTATGGTTATTTGCTTATTTTTACACAAACAGCTGTTCATTGTTTACAATTTTAGTTCAACGAAATTCCAACTTATAAAATGCCTAAACAAAGTTTAAAAAGCAAAATAATCGAATTTAAAATAAGTTCTGCTATTCAGGAAATGGACTTTATTGAAGGTATGTGCTTATTAAATAATCCGAATTTTAAGGGTTCAAAAAATTCTTTGTATAAAATTTGCAGACATCTTGCATAATTTGCTGATTGTAAACAAAAAACAGCTGTTAATAGCAGAATTTCCAATAAGAAAATCTAAACGGAAATGCCATTCGCTTAGTTTTATTTATTTTTTGTGCTGCCATTTAGTAAAATTCCAACGACTTTCTAACACTGGAAATAAGCAAACAACCACATAATCTGTAAACAAGGGCCTAGGTTGGTCAACTTTGGTTATTTTGTCACAACGCATTTTGTTGTTGTTTACTTAATCACATAACCACATAACCCGATAACCACCTTATCGTGAACAGCCTAATTGTATGTTTTTATAATAAAATATTGTTAAATTTTTTCTCAGTGGAAACTGATTTATGGTATCTAATAGAAGCGATAAAGTATGTATAATAAAATGAATACTCTTCTAAAAATTTTTTTTTTAAGTTATACTTCTTATACGAGTTCGGAAAAGGTTGCGTTAAATGCAAGTTGCGCAACCTTGCTCAATATGAATCTAACGCAACCTTGTCTGCGAAGATGTTCGAGTAGCAAGGGAAGCGGTGACAATCGGCGATCGTTTCTTTCGGCACAGCTCGGCTTTTCTACCAACAACACAATGTTGCCATGCTTATGCTGTTGTTGTTTTTGTAGAACAATGTTTCAATTTTTGGTTGGTGACATATTCACATGTGTGCGCATATGTATGTTTGTATGCTTGTGCATTATTCAAGTTATACTTATTTTTCTTTCGTTTGTCTTTCATTTCTGCAAATTCTCAACTATTTTGTGTAACTTTTGGTTGAAATCTCTGCGTTGGCCGTTGAAAAATTAAGGCTATACTTTACAGGATAATTTCTGTAGTTAGTCTTCATTTACATTTTTTGGAAATCGACCCGCGATGACGAGGTATATCGTTTTATCTGACATCGTGAGGTTTATGAACTTAATTTCTAAATTTGTCTTGTGGCATATTAGAAATGATGTTTCTTTGTAAATCGCTCACTTACAACGGATAAAACGACTTTTTCTTTCGTTTGTCTTTCATTTCTGCAAATTCTCATGGTGACATATTCATATGTGTACGCATATGTATGTATGTTTGCATGCCTGTGCATTATTTGTTTGGCAATGTATGCAAATATATGTACATATAAGCATATATGAATGTATGAACATGCAAGTCAATGCGCGCACATGTAATAAGTATATTCATAAGTGATGAAAATATGATTTCAATTTCTGAACGCGCACATGCGTATACATACTCTCATATGAGCATGTGCAGATACACAAGATAGGATAGAAGATGTATGCCTTTTAACATCGTATACTATACAAATAAATATTTTTCTTACTAATAGAAATTAAATTTATCACAGCAATATACATAATATACATTTACATAATATTGCAGTGATAAATTTAATTTCTATTAGTAAGAAAAATATTTATTTGTATAATATGCGATGTTAAAAGCAAAAAACTGAAAATTTATTCTGTCGAGATTCGAACCTGTGTTAGCATCTTGACTTTCCAAGCGCTTACCACCAACACCTCCATTGACACTTAAGTTGCGCTGACTTAAGTATGGTTTGGTTATGCATGTAAGAAACATACGATTGAAAAGGTAAATTTTATGATAATCGGACACTTCCTCATTGTTCACAGGATGGTCGTTTTATTTATATATAAAATGAATAATTAGTTCACAAAGTTTATTTATAAAAAGAGATAATATTAGCACAGAAGGCTGCGTTCACTTTGGCGATTGAAAGTCGAGTGTTGCTTTTGATGTGCCGGTGATGCCACTCAGATAGGAAGTAATACTTCGCATAGGGTTACCTTACAGTCGGCTATCCTGGCAATGTATAGCGCCCTTGCTATGCTCGTCGCTTTCATCATCGGCTTCATAATCATGTTGTCTTTAAAATTGGGAGGAAGTTGACACCATGACTTCATCTTATCGGATGCGTAGATTGAAGTATAGTGACGTGACGTTCGGTCTGCTCCTGGCAAGTCTTCAAGTAAATAACGATCTTTATCAAGCACTTGCTTTATCATAAAGGGACCTTTGTAACGTGTCCTTCAATTTTACCAGCTTTCTCGACGTCCCAGTACTAGAAGGTTCATTTTCGACTATTACTAAGTCATTAACATGGAATTCTGTTGGTTTTGAATGATGATCATCGTATCGCTTCTTAGCTTGTTGTCGTTTCTGGTTTACTGCTTTACAAGTTGCTTCTCGTAGTTTTTGTATATCTTCTTCGCTTGTTAGATTATTGTTGTGTAATGCTAACAAAACTTTATTTTGGAGGATATCTCTTGGTGAAAAACTAAATAAAAGTTCACGTGGACTTTTACCCGTAGTTTTGTTTTTCATCGTGTTCATTGACCACTGGATGTTGAATAAATTCTCGTCCCACTTTTCGTCTATGTTTGTCGTTGGGAGTAACATTGACAAAAGCGTACGATTAACTCGTTCGGCATGACCATTCGCCCTCGGTGTTCGTACTGCATTTAGTATATGTTTTATATCGTTGTTAACACAGTAGCTTTTAAAATCTTTAGAGGTAAAGGCTGTACCCCTATCAGTGATGATTCTTTCAGGAACTCCAAAATAACTGTTAACTTCTCGTAACATTTCTAATACGTGCTTCGTTGCTGTACTCTTTACTGCTTTAATGATCGTATACTTCGTAAAAGCGTCAACTATGACCAATATGTGTTCGTTTCTTTTCGAACTCTTGATAAATGGTTCTAAATTATCCATATGAACGGTTTTAAATGGTATTGGTACGATGTTATCGAAATGATACTGTCCTTCAATTTTACCACCTTGACGTTTGTTATATGCTCATTCAACACATGCTTTGAAATATGATTTAACGAAGTTACGCATTCGTGGAAACCATATGTACGTTTTCATATTGTCAATGGTTTTTTCGAAACGCAAGTGACCATTTTTATCGTGACATTTTTCTAACATTTTATGTCTTAACGCTTTCGGAACAACCCATAATTTCTTTTCTTTTTCAATTCTAAATACAGTAGATACTCGATTAACCGGACTAATTGTTGTCGATAGGCATTCGGATAATCGAAAATCCGGATAATCGAATGTATGAAGAAAAACAAATAGATATTCATATCCTGCAACGAAAATCAATGTATTAAAAAATGAACACTTACCTTTGTATGTATGTACATATTTTCTTAGATTACACTACATACGTAATACTAAACTGCAGCATTAATCATGAAATACAATAAAATATTTAGGTACGTATGT
The DNA here is from genome assembly GCF_023373825.1 of Bactrocera dorsalis. NCBI lineage: Eukaryota > Metazoa > Arthropoda > Insecta > Diptera > Tephritidae > Bactrocera > Bactrocera dorsalis. The sequence goes on along the minus strand of NC_064308.1, from coordinate 21,935,651 downwards.
GCGAATAATTTGTCTACAATATGTATTTGGTAATTTGCATTTGGTTATTTCATGATAAGTAGGTAGGTATTAAGTTTAATTTGGTTTAAAATATTTGGTAATTGTCATTTGACGTAAGCAACTTTTTCTCTTCATTTCTGCTTTATCACGAATTCGTTTCAGTTGTAGTAGACTCACAGTATCACTCTAGGGGTATTCTCTCGCTCTTGCAAACCCCTTGCACGGTGCAAGAATTGCATATATTTCCTCTCGGTGTACCGCCACAACAACAAACACACGCAGAAAATTATTTGCAAGGGCTGTAAAATATGTCAGACCAAAAACCATGTATATTTGCGTGCAATGTCATGGAAAAATATAATTGCAACCCTGTTTTAGCTGACGTTTTACATAAAGTCATATAGCGTCGTTAAATTGTCTCTTACGCTTTGGCAGATTTAAATATGTAGACGTAACACGCACGTCAGAGCGGAGTCACAATTGCAAATGAACTAAAACAATAATGAAACGCGCGGGCAGCGGCAGCGACCCCACACTGCGCGAGCGGAATATGCAAGTTCCGACAAGTTCATGATTCCATAATTTCTACGTAGGTACATATAAATTGGTCGCGATTGGTAGTCCGGATAATCGCGAATCCGTATAACTGAGGGCCGGATAAACGAGTTTCTACTGTAGTCTATCTTTCTCAATACAAAATTCTTTTAAAATTTGTTTATCTTTGTTTTTAATCTTTTCGACGATCTGTTTTATATTATCGTCTTGTAACTGCATACTAAACAACCAATCGTCTGATGTAATCGATACCTTATCTACTCGTAGAGTTGCTACATCTGTTTCTTTAGCACTTTCGTTTGGACAGCGACTTAATGCATCGACATGTTCCATGCGACTACCCTGACGATGTACAATATCGATATCAAATTCTTGTATCCTTAACCACCATCGAGCAATTCGTGGAATAAGCTCTCTCTTACTCATAGCAGTTTTAACAGCGCTACAATCGGTTACAATTTTTACTGTTTTACCGTCGATGTAGTATCGGAATCGTTCTAGGGTTTCAACTACAGCTAAAGTTTCAAGTTCGTAACTGTGGAAACTTCTTTCAGTATCGCTCGTCGATCTACTATAATACGCGACTGGTTTTAATCCATCGCATTCGTTCTGTAACAATACACCCGCTAAACCAGCTGAACTAGCGTCTGTATGAATTTCGTGATTTCCATCTACTCGATATGCAACTAGTAGAGGTTTTGACGTCAGTTTCTGCTTTAATTCGTTAAAGGCTTTGTCTTGGTCGTAATTCCAATTAAAGATTTCATTTTTACGTACCAGTTTTCGAATAGGTTCGGATATTATTGCGTAACCTGGAATGAATTTTCGAAAATATCCACTCAACCCTAGAAATCTTCTAACTTCTGTAACATTTGTTGGTCGTTCATAATTCTGTATTGCGTTTGTTTTAGCTTGGCCTGGAGATAATCCATTCGGTGATATTTGATGTCCAAGGAAATTTATTGTCGTTTTCAAAAACTCACATTTTGAAATATTCAATGTCAAATTAGCTTCTTTAAAAACTTTTAAGACTGTCGTAAGATTGCAAAACATTTCTTCGTAGGTATTACTGCAGATAAATATGTCGTCCATATAATGAATCATATTATCCTTCTTTGCTTCTTCTTGGATTTTAGACATTAAACGTTGAAATACTATTGGAGCGTTCTTCAGTCCAAATGGCATTCTTTTAAATTCATATAAACCGTCGGTAGTAACAAAAGATGTATACTTACGGTTTTCTGGTTCGATTTCAATTTGATAGTACCCATATATAATAATGTATTATATGTATTTATAACGTGCTGCTTTCTGAAGACACTCTTCAATATTTGGAATTGGAAACATTTCTTTGATAATTAATTTGTTTAAACGTCGATAATCAATACACAATCTATCGTTACCGTTTTTCTTTTTTACAATCACAACTGGACTTGCATATTGTGATTCTGAACGTTGTATTATGTCGTTTTTTAATAAATCGTTTATCATCTCAGAAACAATTTGTTTTTTTGGTTCTGGTACACGATATGGAGATTGAGACACAATTTCATTTGAATTTAAATCAATTTTCATTTTCACCAAACTAGTTTTTCCGAGTTCATTTAAGTTGTTTGCGAAAACATTTCTAATATCGTTTATAATTTTCATTAACGTTGTTTTTACGCATTTATCGTTTATTTCACATATAATTTCATTTTCATTAACGTAACGTTTTATTTCTTAAACTTTAATATCTTGTTCGTGTTCGCGTTCGCGTTCGCGTTCGCGTTCGCGTTCGCGTTCTATTTTTATTTTTCCGTTTTGAATATTTAACCGCAAATTATTTATAAAGTTTTCTTGCCCTAATAAAATGTCACTAGGTAATAATTGATCGTCCACCAAATACAAGGTAACTGGTATAGTAATGCTATCGATTGTTAAAATTGTTTTCACTGATTTTCTTGCATGTCGACTACCACCACATAATCCTTTGATTTGTATATCACACTTTATTTATTTGCAATTTAGTTTCTTACATAACGATTTCCGAATCATGCTACACTGAGCTCCCGTATCAATAAATGCTTTTAATTTCTGACCGTTTAATAATGCGTCAACTTTAAAGAGTTCATCGTTTACACAAAATGTATTTCGTATTTTAGCTTCGGATTTATACTGAGAATCATACCTTGAATGCACTTTATTACATTTTTCACATCTTTGTTTACGTTGAGGTTTTTGACAATTTTTCGATATGTGTCCGAATTCATCGCAATTATAGCACTTTACACTTTTTGCTTCAAACTTCTTGTTGGAATTTTCATTTTTGTTTACATTCTTACTTTCATATTCTTTTATTTCGACTTTCGTTACACTTCGGTGTGAATTTATTGGCACGTTTCTTTTATATTCGTTTAAGGTTTCTCTTAGTTCTTTCATTGTATTTATTCGTTGGGCCGCTATTGCCACTTGTAGTTCACGATTTCGTAGTCCTTCTCTCACGTACTATTTAACTATCGCTGTTTCACTTAATTTAAACCGTCGCCCAAGCGCACAAACACGAAGACAGTAGTCGTCTACTTTTTCATTTTGTCTACGTACGGCACTTTGCATTTTAAAATGTATTTCTGCTTCATCGGGATAATTACCAAATCCATTTTTTAAGTCTTTCGCGAAATCGTTCCAATTTGAATGTAGTCTTTCTGTCGCATCGAGCCAATGTTATTGACGTTTCTATTTTCACTGTTGCTTGTGTTTTCAATTGGCACACTTCGAGGTTGGGAATTATTTTGCATATATGACAACACATTTTCTAGAATTCCGCGCATTTCGTCCATTTGTCTTTGTAACGATTTTTGTGTTCCGTCATCACACTGTTCACTATCATCACCCGTAACTTGTTCGTTTTCGTCCTCTTCGACTTCGATTTCATCCGATCCGATCGTTTCACTCAAACGACTTATGAGTGTTACCTTCGTACCTGACGTTGAGCAATTTCGTTCTGACAACTGCCGTTTTAGTTGCACTACACTCAATGATGCAATAGCTCTCATTTTTATATCTCAAAAATTTATGTACTTCGTTATATGTATGTATATTATGTACTTCGTTTTTGCATATACACACGCGCCGTTAAATCGAATGTTCAAGATGATGTACCGTTAGCCGTTATATCGAATGATCGAGATGATGCTCACTTTTTTTTTTACACGTTTAAATTGTAGGTTAAGTTATATCTTAAAAATTTCCGTTTTTTTATAATACACTTTAGGTTTATGAAATCTGCAGGTTAACGTTTTGCAGTATTTCACACGTATGTACGTAAATGCGTTTCACTAAGAACCGTATGTTCTTTTCGTTATACAAGTATGGTAGAAATAATGTCGTTTGAAAATGTACAGATTAACGTTTAGCACATTTTCCGTTTATTAATTTACACACTAAATCATCGCGAAACCGTTTTCAAAATTGTGTACAGGTAAACGTATTAGGACGCATTTGACATTTGTACGCGTGAAGTAATCCTACTTCTGATTTGAAAAAGTAAATTTTATGATAATCGGACACTTTCTCATTGTTCACAGGATGGTCGGTTTTATTTATATATAAAATGAATAATTAGTTCACAGAGTTTATTTATAAAAAGAGATAATATTAGCACGAAAGGCTGCGTTCACTTTGGCGGTTGAAAGTCGAGTGTTGCTTTTGATGTGCCGGTGATGCCACTCAGATAGGAAGTAATATTTCGCATAGGGTTACCTTACACGATGGTTCCAAAAATTTTGTTTAGGTATAGAAATATGCTTTTGTAGAACATTTGCTTTCGCAAACATACAGACAAATGTGCAAACGATATAATATATATATGTATGATTGTTTCGCATTTTGTTTCTGAATATCACTAAGAAGTATAACTTCTTCCGCGCGTAGGGACTCCACGCACCTTTTTGTTTTTTTATTATTACGCTCTTTTTTTATTGACGTATTTGTTGTCCGAAAGTTTTGTATTTAGGTACACCCTAATACGTGGACTTGTTTATACATATGTACGTATGCAGGTACTTATGTTTTGTGCAATTGAGAGCTAGTTATAGTTATGCTGTTTTTACATAAGTATGCACGAATTGTTAGTATGTATTTCTAATTTGTTCGTAAGCGATTGAGAGCTCGTTAGAGGGATCAATTCGCTTTTTGTGCGCAATCCTGCTTGTTTTTGTTTGTCAAAGAACAAGAGGTATTGCCGAATAGAGGCCAATGTGGACTTTGAAGATTTATATCTTTTAATATAAGTATATATGTATGTTTGCATATACAGTGTTCACAAATTATGTAAATTTTGTTGAACTGATTTTTGGTATTCGTTTCAATAGACGTATTATCTGAATTTTATTTTACCGTTCCGTTTAGTTATTTACGGAAAATGACGATAATTACCCTTTCTTTTGGAAAATTAATAAAAATTTATAATTTTAATAAAGTAGTATGTAGTACCCGGTGTAGGGTATTAAATTACAGGAAGATTTTATGCCGTATGATTTATGTATATATGTATGTACATATATTTGCACTGGGAAGAGAGCGCGAAAACGAAGTGCTCCCATATGCACTTTATATATGTTTATCGGGTTGTAAGACAAATTGTTTATTATGCACTTTGTTAATTTTGTTGATGTCAACATATGCATATGCAGTATGTATGTATGCTAAAATTATGCATAGATAAATAAGAAAATGTGCATAAATATATGTATGTAAGTATGTTTGCTTCTCTCTTTTTTGTTTTTCTTTTTTTGTTTATGCTTTTGCGTATTTAATTTTTGCAATTCTGCTTATTGTTTTGTTAAACATAAGGGGCATATATATATATTATATACATATGTATATATTTTACCAACTGTTTGTTTGCCGTATTATATGGATACACGGATTTGGTGTTACATACATATGTATGTGCATTTAATAAGTAAAATGAGAACTTAATACTCTCACTCTGATTTTGGGGTTAATGTACATATGTATATTATGTATGTGTATGTTTTGAAGTGCCTGGCCGTTTTGCTCCAATTTTCTTTCTCTACTCCTGTTGCTTACGGACATTCCTTGTGGTTTTGTTGTTTTGTGTATTATATGTTTTTAAGTTCGCGCATGTTTGTTTATTGTATTTATGTATGTATGTATTTTTAGTTTGGAGATTTTCCGCCCGGTTTGTGTTGTTTTTTGTTATTTAGGCCCAAATGATTAGTTATTCAACTATTAGTATTGAAAAGTCAATATATATTAATAACAATTATAACAGTTATAACACTAATGTAATTAGTAATTTTTTACTTACGACTATGTTTCGCAGCATTTATGCTTAATTATTATGAAAATAATTGTACTATTGATATAACTATTAACAACGTTTCTTTTAAACTAATATTAATCTTATCATTTATCTCTACATTTAGTCTAATCTTAATTTCTATAATTTATTTATTCTTATAAACTATAGTGTAAGGCTTTAAGTTAATTAAACTAATAGCCTTCAAAGCTATAAATATAAGTATAAATCTTTTAAGCCTTAGTAATTTACTACTCCTTTAGAATTGCAGTCTAATGTCATTATTGACTATAAAGCCAAGCTTAAATATTAATTAAATTACTAATAATTAAATTACTATAATAATGATTAAAAAGAATAAATTCTTATAAATAGATTTACAGTCTATCGCCTAAATTTCAGCCATTTAATCGCGACAATGGCTATTCTCAACAAATCATAAAGATATTGGAACTTTATATTTTATCTTCGGGGCCTGAGCAGGAATAGTTGGAACACCTCTTAGAATTTTAGTTCGAGCTGAACTAGGTCACCCAGGAGCATTAATTGGAGACGATCAAATTTATAATGTAATTGTAACAGCTCACGCTTTCGTAATATTTTTCTTTATAGTTATACCAATTATAAATAATTGGTGGATTCGGAAATTGACTTGTTCCTTTAATATTAGGTGCCCCCGATATAGCATTTCCACGAATAAATAATATAAGATTTTGACTATTACCACCTTCCCTTACACTACTATTAGTGAGAAGTATAGTAGAAAATGGAGCTGGTACAGGTTGAACAGTTTACCTACCCCTATCCAGTGCCGGTTTTAACACTACCAGCGCTCTGGGCGAGATTTCTACCGCGCCCTCCAAACTGCAATTCAAACCCATTCGAAAAAAGGGAAACATTTAATGAAATAGCCGTTTGTTAAAAGAAATAATTATTTATTATAAAAAATAACCATTTATTACAAAAACACTAATAAAATTTTACTTTTCTGGCCTTTCTATCAGCGAACTCTTTTATAAGGTTGTCAAAGTCGATGTTTCCGCAATTTCGTTTTCAATTGACAAAGTTGCTAAGTTTGTTAAGCTAGATTGAGAAATTGTTGATCGAAGATAGGTTTTTATCACCTTCAGCTTTGAAAAGCTCCGCTCCCCACTAGCAACTGTTACAGGTATAGTTAATCATATTCGCAATGCTATCCATACATTTGGATACAGTTCTTGTAAGTTGCAATCAGGTTTTTCTGGAATCTGTTTAATATTGTACAAAAAAGACCTTCCGAGTACTCATTGAACTGCTCGAACCTTTCATTGACTAAAATTAATGTAGTGTCCAAAAGCCAGTTGAAAAATTCAACCTCAAATTTTTTTTCTGGAGAAGTTATAGGGCCATTGCGTGCAATTTCACTAGCTTGACGCTTAACACTTCGAATTCTTGTTGTAGCTCGAAATACGGGTTCAATTTCTAGTTCTTCGGCCAACTCCTTCGCAGTTAAAATAGCGCTTTTAAAGCCTGTATTTCTGCAGTCTTCCAAGAAATTGCAGCATTTTTTCAACATTTCTGTACATTTACCAAGATCCCTATCTGTAGAGATTTACTTACAATATTTATTTGATAAAGTATGTCATACCAAACAACCAATGAAACTATGAAGCTGAAATCTTTTAGCTATTCGGCCAGAATAGTAGCCTCATGAGACACTTGAACATCAGTTTTCTGAGTTTCAAGAGCCAAAGTAATCAAAGCATCATAGATAGTACTAATTTGATAACGGACTGCTTTAACACTACTTATTCTTGCTTCCCTACGTGTGTCACTGAGCTTTTTTATAGTATATAGTCCCAAGTGATCGGTTAGAATTTTCCATCGATGAACAGAAGCTGAAAACAATGTGAACAACCTCTGAAGTACCCCAAACAAACTGACTGATCCTATGGATGACTTAGCGGCATCGCATAGTACTAGATTGTAGCTATGACAGCCACACGGCACATAAACAGCTAAGGGGTTTATGTCGAAAATTCTCCTATGAACCCCAATATTTTTTCCTTTTATATTCGCCCCGTTGTCATAACCCTGACTCCTGCAATCGTTCAATTCTAGTCCGTATTTATTTAAAACATTAATAACTTCAGTCAGCCTTTCACCAGTTGACTGAATGACCGGTATAAATTCGAAGAAATGCTCTTTTACTGATATTTTTTCATTATCGTCTGATAAATCAACAAATTGTAATGTCAGCGAAAGTTGTTCTACATGACTAATGTCAGCAGTACAGTCAGCTCTAATAGAATAATATTTTGATTTCTTTGTGTATAATATGATTTCTGACTTCACTTTTTCACTCATCAGCTCTATTAATTCTTTTTGAATGTCTTTTCCACAGTGTGGTCTGAAACATCACCCTTCATAGCTAATCGCAAGTGATCCTGCATGAATAGATCAAATTTGGCTAGTAGTTGTACGAAGCCTAACAACTTTCCGTTATTTGGTGTATATAGTTTGTCGGAAGTACCTCTGAACGCCATATTGTTTTCAGCTAAATAAAGTGTGATATGCATCAATCTAAACAAAACATTATTCCATCTTGTAGTTTCCTTTCTAATCAAGTGTTTTTCCTATTTTTAATCGTAGTTCAGCATCAATCCATGAAAGGTAAAACTTCTTATGAAAAGTGCTATTTTCATGAATTTTTAATATTTCAGACAAGTGTTTCTAGTTGTTCTACCCATCAGATACTAAGTTCGACGTTGAGCTACTAATAGTATACAACAAAAACAATAAACTCGATCCTTAGAAACGGAGTGAATTAACCAACGGCGTTGAATTCTTTCATTGTTTGCAAGATTTTTTGTGAAATGGGAATTAGAGAAATGTCGACCTGTATCATTCTTCGGATAATTACACCGGTCAACACGATTTTTGGGTCTGACATCTACATGTTAAATTTTAGTTTCTCCTATGACAAAAATAAGGAAAAAAATTTTTTTTCGGTTAAAGTTTGCTTTCGTAGAAATTAGAGCAATTTTTCGATTTTTTTTTCTTACCTTGTAAAGTATTTTTACAATTAACGCAGGCGATGTGAGGTACCCAATTTTCATTTTGATTACTGACTTTTAGGTTAAAATAGGCTTCATAGGCTTCGCAAAGTTTCAAATTTGTTGATAAAGCAAATTCTTTACTTCTAACTTTAATAAATTCACCGCAAATAAAACAGAATAAATCAACATAATTTTTACATTGACTTGATGCCATTTTTTAACTGAGTAATGCACTAATTTTGTTGTTACAGCTATAATAAACAGGTTAACATTCACTACTGTGCCTCTTACAAATAATAATACTGTTTACTCTCGGGTTAATCAAAGTGCTGCCATCTTTGATTTATGAAATAAATTAAAATATACATATCGATGTAGATCAGCCCAAAGCAAACTTTAAGAACCAAAGATTAATATTTAAGTGGTTTTCAATGTCTAGAATCAGAATTCAAGCATGAGAACAGAAACCCCCAAAAAAATATTTTTTTGTTGACCGGTGTTATCAATGTGAGCTTGCACTGGGGCACTAGTAATTATATGATCAATGATTTTGCCATTTCGAGTGACTGGCCAAATGGCAGGATCCGATATATTGGCGACAACAGTACTAACGTCCTCTAGAAATTGTGTTGTACATCACCAATGGAGTCATCCGGAGCAGCATTTGCAATTGTACCACAGCTTATCATCTCACTTTGGGAAATTTTGTCCACAATCTCTTCAACACAATCTTCAGTTATCTGATTTGACTTGTCAGATAGAGGCTCCGCTACCAATACATTGATTTGCATTCCAGATGTAGATGGCATATTCAGGTCTTTATTTTTTGTTGTGATATATTTATCTATATTCATGAACTTTTTTTGTTCTCTGAAATTCCTTCTCTTTTTCTGCTTTCCGTTTTCTATATTCCAGATGGTTTCTTTTTTTTCTCAACGTTTTCAGACATTTTGTACTAATCATTTTTTGTAAATCAATAAAATCTGCAACAAATTAAACCTTTAGGTCCAATAATTTCTAAAAATAGATAAATACAATAAAATTTACAAATCAAAAAACTTTAAACAGATTTAAATCGTATATTAGGTTTTTTATGCAAAAATTATTGAATTATTCGTTTTTTTCAAAAGACTTCGAACTTTTTTGTATGGAGCTTGGCATAGGCTAAAATTTTAAGTACCTAAAATGTCATATTTTGGTGTACACATAGGTGTACGTAAAACGTACGCCAATCGACAATAAAATATACATAATTACAAACAACAAATATTTTTTGACAAGATGTCGTAAATGATATACTTTTTGATATATTTCAGTTTGAAAATGTAAAATAAAATAATGTATTTTCTATAAAAAATTATAGGTATTGCAATTATAATAATATGTATAACCAATATTACATTTTTTAGAAGCCACTTATTTCTCCGCCACCCCACGCCAAACATTTAAACAACAAATGTTATTATAATAATTATAGATAGATAAAAGTACTTACCTATTTAAATTATCCGATAAAAAACAAATAAGTATTTTCTTTTACACCATACAACTTTTTAAATAAAACTAATGTCACTCGATATTAGAAACGGATAGTGACGAACATAGCATCGCAATGGAACATGGACCGTCTGGTTACTACTTCGCGTCTGTTTGTTTTAAAATAATTGTTTTGTATATGCACCAATTTTATGAATGCGAATGAGCTGAGTTTGTTACGCTTCGCTAAAATAACGCTAGCTCTTTTTAACCAAAAAGTTAAAGGGAGATAGACAATGTGTTTTTCTATGATTGGGGGCCGCCCGTAAAATGAACTCCGATTGAACAGATTGAATAGTGCGTTCCATTCAAGTGTTGCTAACATAAAAAAATCCGCTTAATTTAGGGAATTTACGACTAAGCAGACCTCGAACTATGAGCATGAACTGGGGGCGCCTGCGGCGCCCCTTTTGACCGGCACCCTGGGCGGTCGCCCAACCGCGCCCTACCCTAACACCGCTACTGCCCCTATCATCTGTTATTGCACACGGAGGAGCTTCGGTTGATCTGGCTATTTTCTCACTCCACTTAGCTAGTATCTCCTCAATTTTAGGGGCAGTTAATTTCATTACAACAGTAATTAATATGCGGTCTACAGAAATCTCTTTTGATCGAACACCTCTTTTCATCTGAGCAGTCGTATTAACAGCTTTATTGCTTTTATTGTCATTACCAGTTTTAGCAGGAGCTATTACTATATTATTAACAGATCGAAACTTAAATACTTTCTTTTTTGACCCTGCCGAAGGGGGAGACCCTATTCTTTACCAGCATTTATTTTGATTCTTTGGACACCCAGAAGTTTAAATTTTAATTCTACCAGGATTCGGATTCTCAAATTATTAGTCAAGAGTTAGGAAAGAAGGAAACATTTGGATCTCTAGGAATAATTTATGCTATAATAGCAATTGGTTTATTAGGATTTATTGTATGAGCTCACCATATATTTACAGTAGGAATAGATGTAGACACTCGCGCCTATTTCACTTCAGCTACAATAATTATTGCGGTACCCACAGGTATTAAAATTTTTAGTTGACTAGCTACATTACATGGTGCACAATTAAACTATTCACCTGCCATACTATAGGCTCTAAGACTTGTATTCCTATTTACAGTGGGAGGATTAACAGGAGTAGTCCTTGCTAATTCATCTGTACATATTATTCTTCATGATACATATTACGTAGTGGCTCGTTTCCTCTATGTATTATCAATAGGAGCAGTCTTTGCTACATATTATAGCACGGTTTGTTCAGTGATACCCGCTATTTACAGGACTAGTACTAAACCCTAAATGATTAAAAAGTCAATTTATTATTATATTTATTGGAGTAAATTTAACCTTCTTCCCACAACACTTTTTAGGATTAGCCGGTATACCTCGACATTATTCAGACTACCCAGATGCTTACACAACATGAAATGTAGTTTCTACCATTGGTTCATCTATTTCTTTACTAGGAATTTTATTCTTCCTATTCATCATTTGAGAAAGTTTAGTAACACAACGACAAGTAGTTTACCCTATACAACTCAGTTCTTCAATTGAATGACTTCAGAATACTTCTCCAGCTGAATATAGTTATTCAGAACTACCTCTTTTAACTAATTATCTAATATGGCAGATTAGTGCAATGGATTTAAGCTCCATATATGTATAAAGTATTTTACTTTTATTAGAATCTAATGACAACATGAGCTGCCCTTGGCCTTCAAGATAGAGACTCACCTCTTATAGAACAACTCACCTTCTTTCATGATCACGCTTTAATAATTTTAGTAATAATTACAACATTTGTAGGTTACTTAATATATATACTATTCTTTAATTTATACACTAACCGAAATCTTTTACATGGTCAAACTATTGAAATAATTTGAACAATTCTTCCAGCAATTGTCCTACTATTTATTGCTTTCCCCTCCCTTCGGTTATTATACTTATTAGATGAAATTAACGAGCCTTCAGTTACTATAAAGGCTATTGGGCATCAATGATACTGAAGCTACGAATACTCAGATTTCATAAATGTAGAATTTGATTCATATACACATAGTTCCAACTATTGAATTAGCAACAGACGGATTCCGGCTTCTAAATGTTGACAATCGCGTAGTTCTACCCATAAATTCACAAATTCGAATTTTACTAACAGCTGCAGATGTAATTCACTCATGAACAGTGCCAGCTTTAGGTGTAAAGGTTGATGGAACCCCCGGTCGATTAAACCAAACTAATTTCCTAATAAACTGCCCTGGGTTATTTTATGGTCAATGCTCAGAAATTTATGGAGCTAATCACAGATTTATACCCATTGTAATTGAAAGACTTCCTGTAAATCATTTTATCAAATGAGTAACTAATAGAACTAATTCATAATTTTCATTAGATGACTGAAAGCAAGTACTGGTCTCTTAAACCATTTCATAGTAAATTAGCACTTACTTCTAATGAAAAAAAAAATTAGTTAAAAAATAACATTAGTATGTCAAACTAAAATTATTAAACTGTTTAATATTTTTTGGTGCCTCAAATAGACCCAATTGGCTGATTAAGCTTATTTATTATCTTTTCAATTACTTTTATCTTGTTCAGTATAATAAATTATTACTCTGTAATTCCTAAAACACCTAAATCAGAAATTTCAAGCAAATATTCAACAACTTCTTTAAACTGAAAATGATAACAAATCTATTCTCTATATTCGACCCTTCATCAAGTATTTTCAACTTATCATTAAATTGAATAAGAACATTTTTAGGACTTCTTTTAATTCCTTCTGCCTACTGATCAATACCTTCACGATTACATATTTTTTGAAATTCAATTCTTCTTACGCTTCATAAGGAATTCAAAACTCTTTTAGGCCCATCACGACATTCAGGATCAACTTTTATTTTTGTCTCTCTATTTTCATTAATTTTATTTAATAATTTTATAGGACTATTTCCTTATATTTTTACAAGAACAAGCCACTTAACGCTTACACTTACATTAGCTCTACCCCCATGATTATGTTTCATACTTTATGGATGAATCAATCACACACAGCACATATTCGCCCACCCAGTCCCTCAAGGAACTCCTGCAGTTCTTATGCCATTTATAGTGTGCATTGAAACAATTAGTAATAACGGGTGATTTTTTTGAGGTTAGGATTTTCATGCATTAGTATTTGACAGATCACGTGGGATTTCAGACATGGTGTCAAAGAGAAAGATGCTCAGTATGCTTTGACATTTCATCATGAATAGACTTACTAACGAGCAACGCTTGCAAATCATTGAATTTTATTACCAAAATCAGTGTTCGGTTCGAAATGTGTTTCGCGCTTTACGTCCGACAAATTTTGTTCAGCGATGAGGCTCATTTCTGGTTGAATGGCTACGTAAATAAGCAAAATTGCCGCATTTGGGGTGAAGAGCAACCAGAAGCCGTTCAAGAACTGCCCATGCATCCCGAAAAATACACTGTTTGGTGTGGTTTGTACGCTGGTGGAATCATTGGACCGTATTTTTTCAAAGATGCTGTTGGACGCAACGTTACGGTGAATGGCGATCGCTATCGTTCGATGCTAACAAACTTTTTGTTGCCAAAAATGGAAGAACTGAACTTGGTTGACATGTGGTTTCAACAAGATGGCGCTACATGCCACACAGCTCGCGATTCTATGGCCATTTTGAGGGAAAACTTCGGACAACAATTCATCTCAAGAAATGGACCCGTAAGTTGGCCACCAAGATCATGCGATTTAACGCCTTTAGACTATTTTTTGTGGGGCTACGTCAAGTCTAAAGTCTACAGAAATAAGCCAGCAACTATTCCAGCTTTGGAAGACAACATTTCCGAAGAAATTCGGGCTATTCCGGCCGAAATGCTCGAAAAAGTTGCCCAAAATTGGACTTTCCGAATGGACCACCTAAGACGCAGCCGCGGTCAACATTTAAATGAAATTATCTTCAAAAAGTAAATGTCATGAACCAATCTAACGTTTCAAATAAAGAACCGATGAGATTTTGCAAATTTTATGCGTTTTTTTTTTTTTAAAGTTATCAAGCTCTTAAAAAATCACCCTTTATTATTCGACCTGGAACTTTAGCCGTTCGATTAGCAGCTAATATAATTGCAGGACATTTATTACTTACTCTTTTAGGAAATACCGGACCTTCTCTTTCTTACGCAATTGTATCATTATTATTAATTGGTCAAATTGCTCTATTGGTACTAGAATCAGCTGTTGACCCTGACCCTTAACCGGAGCAATTGGAGCTATAACCTCTGTCTCAGAATTAGTAAAATGGTTCCATCAATATGACATTTCATTATTTGCTTTAGGAAATATTATTACTATTTTAGCAGTATATCAATGATGACGAGATGTATCTCGAGAAGGAACTTTTCAAGGACTACACACCTTGCCCGTAACATTAGGACTACGATGAGGAATAATTCTATTCATTTTATCAGAAGTCTTATTTTTTGTATGTTTTTTCTGAGCATTTTTCCACAGAAGTTTGTCTCCAGCTATCGAACTAGGAGCTATATGACCCCCTGCAGGAATTCAACCCTTTAATCCATTCCAAATTCCACTATTAAACACAGCTATTTTATTATCTTCAGGAGTTACTGTTACATGGGCCCATCATAGTTTAATAGAAGGTAATCATTCTCAAGCAACACAAGGACTATTTTTTACAGTTCTTCTAGGAATTTATTTTACTATTCTACAAGCACATGAATATATCGAAGCACTATTTATTATTGCAGACTCAGTTTATGGTTCTACCTTTTTTATGGCAACAGGATTTCACGGAATTCATGTATTAATTGGAACAACATTTCTTATAGTATTTTTGCGAATTTACTCCTTACTAGTTTACTTTACTAGGTTCGTATCTCTGGATTGACAAATAAAACCGTTTAATTCACTTCAACAAAATCTCTTTATTTTACAACTCGTCTACACTATAGCAGTTTACTCTTAGCACTAGTTGATAACGTTGGCGCTGCCACGGCTTATATAGCCACGCACTTCTCGCTGATGCCGACGTGTCCTTCTAGAATATTGCGTCTGGAAATTACCAGAACATAATGCTATACGGCGCCAGACGCAAGCAAACAGCCGCGGCGCCAGACTCAGCAATTGTTTAGGTAGACAAGCAGACAGTGCAGCGCCAGATGTCTATTGTTTCGACAAGCAGACAGCCGCGGCGCCAGATGTCTACAACAAGACAAATGCTATTCCATATACCTACAGCTATTGTTCATAATAAGGGATGCATATAGCAATACAAATACAACTTAATACTACTTTTGTAACAGTATGTTTAATTCGACATTTAAACAACCACTTTTCTAAAACTCACCACTTTGGATTTGAAGCAGCTGCATGATACTGACATTTTGTTGATATCGTCTGATTATTCGTGATCGCGAAAAATGTTCTCCCTTTGAATGTGGGTTTAATCCCAAATCTTCTTCACGACTACCTTTTTCCCTTCGATTTTTTTTAATCACAATTATTTTCTTAATTTTTGATGTAGAAATCGCCCTTATTTTACCTATAATTTTAATTATTTCAATTTCTAACATCACCATATGAGCTACAACAAGAATTGTATTAATTATTATCTTAATTATTGGGCTGTATCATGAGTGAAATCAAGGAATATTAAATTGATCAAATTAGGGTTGTAGTTAATTATAACATTTGATTTGCATTTTGTTTGATTTGCAATTAGTTTCGACCTAACCTTAGGTATTTTATACCCTTATGCCGGTATTCTGTTTGTCACGATTCTCTCATGTCTCTAATCGAGACAATAGTAATTTAGTGACTCTGTTAGTCAGGATGTCTCATTTTGGTATTCTGGCAGGCACAGTCTCAAATATATTCACCAAATAGTATGGTGAAAAGAAGGGCAGCAATCAGCTGTTTAGTTTAGCTGATTAGAGAGTGCAAGTGCACAATCGTAATGTATGAAACGATTGCATGCAATTAGTTTTTTTTCATAAGATTTCAGCAGTAAAACTTTTTCTTAATAATTGCACAGTACAATTATTGAAAACTAATATTGAAACAGTTTATAATAAATGCTTAACATATGCATTTTATCTGAATCAATTTTTAAGTAAATATGAAAAAATTTAACAACACAGTAATCGATTAACACATGTGTTCATCCTTATATAGGGTGATTTTTTAAGAGCTTGATAACTTTTCAAAAAAAAAAAACGCATAAAATTTGCAAAATCTCATCGGTTCTTTATTTGAAACGTTAGATTGGTTCATGACATTTACTTTTTGAAGATAATTTCATTTAAATGTTGACCGCGGCTGCGTCTTAGGTGGTCCATTCGGAAAGTCCAATTTTGGGCAACTTTTTCGAGCATTTCGGCCGGAATAGCCCGACTTTCTTCGGAAATGTTGTCTTCCAAAGCTGGAATAGTTGCTGGCTTATTTCTGTAGACTTTAGACTTGACGTAGCCCCACAAAAAATAGTCTAAAGGCGTTAAATCGCATGATCTTGGTGGCCAACTTACGGGTCCATTTCTTGAGATGAATTGTTGTCCGAAGTTTTCCCTCAAAATGGCCATAGAATCGCGAGCTGTGTGGCATGTAGCGCCATCTTGTTGAAACCACATGTCAACCAAGTTCAGTTCTTCCATTTTTGGCAACAAAAAGTTTGTTAGCATCGAACGATAGCGATCGCCATTCACCGTAACGTTGCGTCCAACAGCATCTTTGAAAAAATACGGTCCAATGATTCCACCAGCGTACAAACCAACCCAACAGTGCATTTTTCGGGATGCATGGGCAGTTCTTGAACGGCTTCTGGTTGCTCTTCACCCCAAATGCGGCAATTTTGCTTATTTACGTAGCCATTCAACCAGAAATGAGCCTCATCGCTGAACAAAATTTGTCGATAAAAAAGCGCGAAACACATTTCGAACCGAACACTGATTTTGGTAATAAAATTCAATGATTTGCAAGCGTTGCTCGTTAGTAAGTCTATTCATGATGAAATGTCAAAGCATACTGAGCATCTTTCTCTTTGACACCATGTCTGAAATCCCACGTGATCTGTCAAATACTAATGCATGAAAATCCTAACCTCAAAAAAATCACCCGTTATTTGATAATAATGGAAAAGGCAGGTAAGTAATTGTAAACAATATAAATTTCATTTTTTTATGATTATTATAATATATGTATAATATATCTTTTTTACAGATCATAATAAAGTGTTGCGCACCTCGAAGGAGCAAATAGAGTGCTATCTTAACTTTGTTCGGGTTCACCCGGAGATAAAGTTACACAAAAATGACCCTTCGCGGCCGAAAAGAATGGAGGAGCTTTGGGCGGAACTCTCCGTGCAATTAAATGCCCCAAAAGGGCCCACCCGGGACCCCATCAAATGGAGAGAGGTAATTTTTAACCATATATATTGGCATATGCATGTATTTATGTCCTTTGTTTTACAGAATCTGAGCCATTGGAAAAACCAAGTAAGGTCACGCGCAAGGAAAGCCAAGGCGCACAAGCTGGTCACAGGTGGCGGTCCCATCTCAACAATTTAGCTCTCTGAAACGGAGCAGAGAGCGTTGGATACGTTGGGGTCAATCGCGGTTGATGGGTTGACTGATGTACCAGCCATTGGCACAGAGGTAAGAATAACAAGAAAGACCAATACGAGTGTGCAGAATTTATAATTGTTTTTTCTTTTTCTAATTTAGGAAGAAGTAGTATTCACAGCTGCACCATCGCCCCTGAATACGTCTTCGGATACGTCCAATAACTGCACTCCGTCATCGTCCCGCAGCAAAAAAATGACGACGGACGAAATGTTCCGCAATTATATGGATGTAATGCAGTGATGCCCAAACGCACACTACCAAACTGTGTGCTTGTGTTGGAGTATGAGAGAGCTTGCTGCTACATCCAAAAAAAATACAAAACTTTAGTATTAATTAATATAAAAATAATTTGAAAGTGATTCGACAACTTTTACAAAATTGTGAAATTAATGAAATTCCTTATTAATTTTTTATCAATTACAAAAATAAAGACAATTCACGTGATAAAGGTATTGAACTGATAGCAGCGAAAACTTCCTGACCTATAGTACTGAAACATTGAAAAACCTTTTGACACATATCTTTAAAAAAAAACTCCGTCCTCGAATGGTCTTCCCTGCTTTGTCAGTTCTAAAGCAACAGCAAAACTAGCCTTTCGTTGAGCATAACGAACGCTTGAGTTTTCCCCCAATGAATTGCTCATAACGCGGTTTTTTTAGTTGGCATATAAATAATTCTCTAGAACTGCCCGTTACCGATTCATAAATAGAATGGTTTCCGCTATAATGCCTTTTAACATAGTACTCCCTATTTCGTTTAGTTATGTGTTTACAAACTAAACCCTCAGCATTACCGAAAAAGTTTTCGGAAAACAAAGACTTGTTTTCCCACTCAATATTAAACATAGTAAAATTGTTAATCAGCGCGCACATACAAATTACATGCGTAGCGGTCAACAGTCATTGATCAAGTGAAACGCACATTAATTTTCCACAATGTATAGAGAGCGCTTGACTAATACGTGTGAGCGAGTCTGTGAGAGAGCAATAAAGTCGGCCGCCCGCGGGCTAGGTAAAGCGCTTCACTGATGTAATGAAAGGGAAAGCCGAGGAGGAAAGAGATTCCCGTATTAAAACGTTAGATTCAATCAACAAACACACGGAGTCTATTAATAATTTAGCGGTAGCGATGGTGTCGCTTGCTCAAACCATTGTGAAAAAACAGAAGAGAAAAAGTGAAAAATGTGTACACATATGAATTATTTATTGTTATGTTTTTTTGTACAAAAAGTGAAAAAGAAAAATGTTCCTTTTTAAGTATGTTATTATGTTTATTTAATTTAAAAATGAAATAAATGAATTTTGAATTGAATTATGTTTTGGTAGAATTTTAATTATCTAATGTGTTAATGCACCTTTGACGTGCTGCTCTGCCTCGAGTGTAATACTCCCCCGAATGGATTTCAGAGATTGATCCCACATTTTAGGGAGGTGATCGATCTGGCAATATTTCGGTTTCATTTAGAAAAATTCCACGTTTTTGTAAAATATTGTGAAATATTGTACAAGTATAAACAAATAATGCAGCTTTGGAATGTTTGTACCGCAATGTACGTTCTCTTGAAATGCAACGAAAGCGTTGCTCTTATGTGCCTAGTATTGAAATTTTGTTCATTTGGTGTTTCAGTCTTTGCCACCGGTGTAAGAAGCCATGGCTCCAATGGACATCCCGAATCACCCAAAAGCCATTTAAAAGCTCCATCAGAGTGTTCTCTTATTAGCTTTGTCCTTGCTGGCGAAGTAGTCCATATACCGGAGTCATGACATGAGCCGGGAAATTTTGCATTCACGTGCCGGAAAATTAGTTCATCGTCACAAACCTATTGGGAAAATTATTTATTAATTAGTTATTTATTGGTTATTGAATATAATACTTACCGCTTCAACATTAATGCTATAATAACCTTTTCTGTTCATATAATCATGCGGTACAACTGTGTTTGACAAGGCAGGTGCAATTATGCCAACATGAGTGCAATCAATTGCTCCAATTACACCTTTTATTCCAAATTTCGAGTAAAATCTGGAATAAAATTGTTGAATAGCGATTTATTTTCTTTTAAATTGGAAAACAACTTACCCAGTCTTAATTCTATTATATTCTTCAACAGAATTAGGAAAACGCACTTCGCCGTGTTTACGCTCCACCACCAATTTACAAATATATTCGATACAACGGGAAATGGTTGGTTGGCTCATCACCGCGAA
Source organism: Bactrocera dorsalis (assembly GCF_023373825.1). Taxonomy (NCBI): domain Eukaryota; kingdom Metazoa; phylum Arthropoda; class Insecta; order Diptera; family Tephritidae; genus Bactrocera; species Bactrocera dorsalis. The sequence goes on along the minus strand of NC_064308.1, from coordinate 21,915,368 downwards.
ATATGCATTTCCCACGCAACACTGATATGAGCCATTGCATAAAAAATATAAAACTGAAATAATCTAGAGAAATTTGATTGCATGACAACATGTTTATTTAAGGTTAAAATGTAACTCACCCGAAGTTCAAATGGAATCGATGTTTGCTGTTGGTCATACGGCTTGAGTTGATTAATGAGATCTCAGCACAAAGATTTGGGAAATCGAAAGAACTTCCTGAATGTGTTCTCTTCGTATGAAAACGGATCTTTTTTGTTTCGCAAAACAATCAGATTGCGACTGCGAATGTAGCTAGAAGATATGCACCTTATTATCCATTATTGCAAAATTATAAATATTAATACATTACCTCTCTTCCTCCTCTCGTTTTTTCATCATAAGGTAAAATAGTCCAACTTCATCAGCCATTGCTTTGATCTTGTTTTTCTATGACTTGGTGCAAAGCATATAACAAGTTAGAGACTGATATTGCTCAATTAGAGATGAGACAAACTCGCCAGAATACCAAACCGTCACTAAATAGATTTCACCACAGAATCGTCTCTATTAGAGACTTGAGACTGCTCGCAGAATACCGGCATTATTCTAATAAAATTGAATATTAATTAAATTAATTATTAATTGAAGCCAAAAAGAGGCTTATCACTGTTAATGATAGAACTGAGACCGCTCTCCAATTAAGGAAGTATGACGTTCAAGAAAAAGCTGCTAACTTTTATCTTTTAATGGTTAAACTCCATTTGTACTTCTGTTTATATATTAGGTTGTCAAAAAAGTCTTGCGGTATTTTCGCAAGTTGGCGCTGAATGCGCGTAATTCTAGTTTTATTCGTCGCATCGGGTCATGCTATATCTTTTTGGAAAGCTCATTTCACGCCCTAACAGGTGTTTGATTGATTGTCGTTTCTTTTAAGTCGTTCGTGAGTTATAGCGTCGCAAACATGGAGCAAAATAAGGAGAAAATACGCCATATTTTACAGTACTACTACGATAAAGGCAAAAATGCATTTCAAACCACCAATAAAATTTTTGCAGTTTATGGACCCGATACAGTTTTCATTTCCACCGTACAACGATGGTTTCAACGTTTTCGTTCTGGTTTAGAGGTGGTCGAAGATGCGTCACGCTCCGGAAGGCCTGTCGTCGAAAATTTCGATAAAATCGCTGAATTGGTCGAAAGAGACCGACATAGTAGTCATCAAACCGTTATAAACCATTTGAAGAAGCTTGGAGTCACTAAGAAGCTCGATGTATGGGTGCCACACGAATTGATTCAATAAAAATACCGCAAGACTTTTTTGACAACCAAATAGTTTAATAAAAACATTACATTTTCAATGTAAAAATAAAATTTTCTATTTTTATAAATTACTGAATAGTAGTGTATTTCCAAGAATTATTCAATTACCCTAACATCTTCAGTGTTATGCTCTATTTTAAGCTACTTGAACAAAAATTTAAAAAAATTAAAACGAGAAAATAATTCCTAAAACAAATAATAAAAGATAAATCTTTAAATTATTATTGTGTATAACAGACACATATTGAGAATATTTAACTAATTCTTTATATAAATTTTGACCCCCTAAAAATTCTGACCACCCCTGATTAAAAGACTTACACACTCTTATTCCTAATATTAAAGGATAGTTAATAATACCATAAGTCGAAATATAAGGTATAAACCACCTGGAACCAGAAAAATAACTCACTAAATAGTTATGTAAAGACTTATTAAAATAAAATAAAGAAACATTTGAAATTAAATAGCCCAATACACCTCCTACTACACAAACAAATAAAGCTAATAATTTTAAATAACTAGGTAAACAAATTATATAAGGAGTCGGAAAAATTACTCAATATACTACCCCCGACAATTCTCATAACTAATAAACCGCTCATACTTCGCAGTATAACTCAGCCCTCATCTCTGAACATATTTAAAGAACCACAGTTTAATTCCCCGGTTATAGAATAATAGACCAGCCGAAGAGTATAAGAAACAGTTATCCCAATAGAAAAAAAATAAAGAAAAACAGAAAACATATTAATATAACTTAACGAAACAACTTCTAAAATCAAATCCTTAGAATAAATCCCGGCTAAACAGATATCCCGCATAAAGCAAAAATTAGCTACATAAAAACACCCAGAAGTCAAAGGTATATACACACCCAATCCCCCCATCAAGCGAATGTCCTGAGAATTATTTATATTATGAATGATAGCTCCAGCACACATAAACAATAATGCCTTAAATAAAGCATGAGTTAATAGATGAAAAAAAGCAAGCTTATAAAACCCCATAGATAAAATTCTTATTATAAGACCTAATTGTCTTAATATGGAAAGAGCAATAATCTTTTTTAAATCAAATTCAAAATTAGCTCCTAATACTGCCATAAATATTATTAAAACAGAGACTGTCAACAGTGACGTGAGAGCCAAGTCGCGAGTGCGACGACTGTTTGTTTGATGACAGGAGATATTTCGTCTTGCCCTCGTTCACTGCCAGACCCATTTGCGTTGCATCCTTGTTCAGTCTGGAGAAAGCAGAACTAACGGCGCGGGTGTTGAGGCCGATGATATCAATATCATCGGCATACGCCAGCAACTATACACTCTTATAAAAGATTGTACCTGCTCGATTAAGTTCTGCAGCTCGAATAATTTTCTCCAGCAGCAGATTGAAGAAGTCGCACGATAGGGAGTCGCCTTGTCTGAAACCTCGTTTGGTATCGAACGGCTCGGAGAGGTCTTTCCCGATCCTGACGGAGCTTTTGGTGCTGCTCAACGTCAGTTTACACAGAGGTATTAGTTTTGCGGGGATACCAAATTCAGACATCGCGGCATAGAGGCAGCTCTTATCCGTGCTGTCGAAAGCAGCTTTGAACTCGACGATTAGGTGGTGAGTGTCGATTCTCCTTTCACGGGTCTTTTCCAAAATTGGGCGCATGGTGAATATCTGGTCGGTTGTTGATTTTCCATGTCTAAAGCCACACTGATAAGGTCCAATCAGTTTGTTGACGGTGGGCTTTAATCTTTCACACAATACGCTCGATAGAACTTTGTATGCGATGTTGAGGAGGCTTATCCCACGGTAGTTGGCGCAGATTGTGGGGTCTCCTTTTTTATGGATTGGGCAAAGCACACTTAAATTTCAATCGTTGGGCATGCTTTCATCCGACCATATTTTGCAAAGAAGCTGATGCATGCTCCTTATCAGTTCTTCGCCGCCGTGTTTGAATAGCTCGGCCGGCAATCCGTCGGCCCCTGCCGCTTTGTTGTTCTTTAGGCGGGTAATTGCTATTCGAACTTCTTCATGGTCGGGCAATGGAACGACTACTCAATCGTCGTCGATTGAGGAATCGGGTTCGCCTTCTCCTGGCGTTGTACGTTCACTGCCATTCAGCAGGCTGGAGAAGTGTTCCCTCCATAATTTAAGTATGCTTTGGGCATCGGTGACTAGATCACCTTTGGGGGTTCTACAAGAGTATGCTCCGGTCTTGAAACCTTCTGTAAGCCGCCGCCTGTTTTCGTAGAACTTTCGAGCATTACCCCTGTCGGCCAGCTTTTAAAGCTCTTCGTACTCACGTATTTCGGCCTCTTGCTTTTTCTGTAGACAAATGCGTCTCGCTTCCCTCTTCAACTCTCGGTATCTATCACATCCCGCACGTGTTGTTTTCTCTCCGCTGCGACACGGCACCCCTCGTCGTATCAGCTGTTCTTTTGCACTTTCCGAAAACCAACGGTTTCGGTTGCAGCTGTACGTAAGGAGTTTGAAATGCCGTCCCACAGTTCCCTTATACCGAGTTGTTGACGAGTGCTCTCAGAGAGCAGGAGTGCAAGCCGAGTGGAAAATTTTTCCGATCTCCGTTGCGATTGCAGCTTCTCGACGTCGAACCTTCCTTGTGTTTGTTGGCGTGCGTTTTTTGCTACACAGAGGCGGTTGCGAATTTTGGCTGCAACAATATGGTGGTCCGAGTCGATGTTAGGACCTCGGAGCGCACGCACATCTAAAACACTGGAGACGTGTCTTCCGTCTATCACAACATGATCCATCTGGTTGGTGGTTTTTCGATCCGGAGACAGCCAGGTAGCTTGATGTATCTTCTTATGCTGGAATCTAGTACTACAGATAACCATATTTCGGGCCCCGGCGAAGTCGATCAGCCTCAACCCATTTGGGGATGTTTCCTCGTGGAGGCTGAATTTACCGACCGTAGTGCCAAAGATGCCTTCTTTGCCCACCCTGGCGTTGAAGTCGCCAAGCACGATTTTGACATCGTGGCGGGGGCATTTCTCATAAGTGCGCTCCAAGCACTCATAAAAAGCATCTTTGGTCACATCGTCTTTGTCTTCCGTCGGGGCGTGTACGCAAATCAGCGATATGTTGAAGAACCTCGCTTTGATGCGGATTGTGGCTAGACGTTCATTCTCCGGAGTGAATGATAGTACTCGGCGACGGAGTCTCTCTCCCACCACGAATCCAACACCAAACTTGCGCTCCTTTATATGGCCACTGTAGTAAATGTCACAAGGACCTACTCGTCTCTGTCCTTGTCCCGTCCATCGCATTTATTGGACGGCGGTGATGTCAGCCTTTATCTTTACGAGGACATCTACCAGCTGGGCAGCGGGACCTCCCAATTAAGGGACCGGACATTCCAGGTACATGCCCTCAATTCGTAGTCCTTCTATCGTTTGCCATGGTCGTCATCAAAAGGGAGGTGTGTTCCTTTATTGTGGATGCTTCTTTTATTAGTTCTGAACCTGTTAAATGAATGAATTATTTTATTTTATATATTTTTTTTTAATTAATATTTAGTGTACCGACGTAGTTTTAGTCTTATTAATCTTTGGATTAATACCGACGTTGTTTTAGACTTATTATTCTTTGGATTAATACCGACGTAATTTTAGACTTATTAATCTTTGGTTTATTACCGACGTAATCTTTAGATTACTGTGTGGATTTCCGACTGCGCCACTTTCGTATTTAAAGACGAACGAAAGATTAAATTTTAAAATTTTTATTTATGGTGTAACTATCAGTTCGGTTACTGCTTAAGAACTAAAAAAAATTCTTTAAAAATTATTTATATTTATATAGCTCTCAAAGTTGCGACTGTGGACTCAACACAACGTTAGTTGAACTCATACATATTGTTACGATTTTACTGCTTGCTAGTTTACTTTGCTAGGTTCGTATCTCTGGATTGACGAATAAAACCAAAAACTCTTTAATTCAATTCAACAACTCTTTATTTTACAACTTGTCTACACTATAACAGTTTACTCTTAGCACTGACTGATTACGTTGGCGCTGCCACGGCTTATATAGCCACGCACTTCTCGCTGATGCCGACGTGTCCTTCTAGAATATTGCGTCTGGATATTACCAGAACATAATGCTATACGGCGCCAGACGCAAGCAGACAGCCGCGGCGCCAGACTCAGCAATTGTTTAAGTAGACAAGCAGACAGTGCAGCGCCAGATGTCTATTGTTTCGACAAGGAGACAGCCGCGGCGCCAGATGTCAACAACAAGAAAAATGCTATTCCATATACCTACAGCTATTGTTCATAATAAGGGATGCATATAGCAATACAAATACAACTTAATACTACTTTTGTAACACTGCCCTCCACTAAAACCTAATCGTCCCGATTAGGCACAAATCCTCTTGAACCAAATGGGGCGAGCCTCTCCAAATGTACTACTTTCATTTTACATCGTGCTTTTCCATTTCTTTGTATGCGGTATACCACGTCATTAAGTCGTTTCATCACCATATAGGGTCCTTCCCAGGCTGTCTGCAATTTCGGGGACAAGCCTTTCTTTCGAAGTGGATTGTACAACAGGACCAGATCACCTTCTTCAAAACCTTTTGAATTTGCCGCTTGATCGAACCGGTCCTTCATCTTATTGCTCATCAGATGCGTATGCTGTCTTACCATTAGATGCAATTCATTCATTTCTTCCTTTAAGGCAGAACAATAATCTCCATCATTTCTTACAGCTGTAGGATTCGTTCCAAACTTAAGATCAGCAGGGAGTCGCAGATCAGATCCTGAAAATAATCTTTGCTGGCGTGTAACCAGTTGTCTCGTGCTTCGCTGAACGATACGCCAGCAGGAACATCTGGATGCACTTGTCCCAATTCCGTTGATCTTTATCAACGATTTTCCGCAGATGTTCTTCGAGCGTTCGGTTGAATCTCTCCACCATTCCATCTGATTGTGGATGTAACGCTGTTGTCCGTGTCTTGTGGATGCCCAGTAATGTACAGACTTCTTGGAAAATGGCAGATTCGAAATTTCTGCCTTGATCTGAGTGTAATTCGACGGGCACTCCGAACCTTGTTATCCAATTTTCTACAAACGCTTCGGCTACTGTCTTCGCTTCTTGGTTTGGTAAGGCATATACTTCTGGCCATTTACTGAAATAGTCCATGACAACCAGTAGATATTTGTTTCCGGCCGTACTGGTTGGGAACGGACCTGCAACATCCATTGCGACTCGTTCAAATGGTGATCCCACGTTGTACTGTTGTAGCCTACCGCGACTTTTGGCTTTAGGACCTTTAGCTGCCATGCACTCTACGCAATTACTTATCCATTCTGCTATGGAATCTCGACAACCGATCCAGTAGAACCGTTGTTTAATCTTCTCTATAGTTTTTGTAATTCCAAGGTGCCCTCCACTAGGTCCATTGTGATATTCTTTCAATACTTTTGGGAACTTTGAAGTTATAGATAATTTTGTCTATCTTAGAACTAGCATCAACACCAACAACAACGTCAGCCTCGAAGTTCAACGCAGGAGCCAATTGAGAAGTAAAGTCCTCTGACGAACAAAAACCAAACTCTAGAAATCACTCATTATTCCCGTCTTGCTGATGAGTCGAGTTATCGAGAGAAAGATTTTGCAAAAGATTTATGGTACATCGGAATTCACCACAGCTGATGACACTATAGCACAACTCAACACATCTGTATGCCAACCCAGTCAATAAAAAGGATGGGCGACGGGAAAGCAGGCTCACTTCGTTACACACAGTTCGCATCAACACATCAACATTCGATCTCCGCACATCAACATTCGGACATTAATTTTCGTCCTCAACACATTCGTTTTCCGACAACCATCCCGCGCGCCGCAATTTTCGTTAACAACGTCGTCACCATACGATTCCTGTTCACTTCCAGTCCTGTGCGCTACGAGATATAATTCGAATCTCAGCGGTCCTGCGTGATATGGTCGCCGTGACCATGCTCAATCGCTTTTACATCTCTGATTTTAATAAAATTCAATAAAGTTAACCCTAAAGTGTCTAATATCTATTAAATTAATGTGTTTTCTTTTATCGAATTACTGGGTGCTTATTGAACTAAAAATAAAGTGGTGGATGCTTCCCACTAAATTGGGCATCCATTTATTTGTGGTCCTTCGAGCCTTAACGAAAGGCACCTTTGGATTTCAACAGAAAAATCAATATAAACAGAAATTGTGGTAGCAGAAATCAATCGAAATGCGACAATAAGGAAACAAATACAACACAGTGCAATGGTACAAGGAAAAGAAAAACATATATACATACAAACAAATCTATACCTAAATATATATACATATTTACATTCTTACATACACATGGGGTTAAATACGCAATAAAACAAAATTTAAAGAACAAATTATTTCAAACATATATGTACACATATTAAAAGTGCGAGTTAAATAAAACTAAATAAAAAAAATTGTGTTATCAAACTAAACCCAAAATGCTCGAAGTCCACAAACAAAAAAAAAAGCAAATCATAAATTAATAATATTCGGGCGCGAACATAAAAGAACAACAAAAACGCGCGAAATTTAAAAGCGCTTACACAATAAAACACAAATCGGGCGCGAAAAACTAAAGCACCTTATAAGAAAAAAAGACGTTCGGGCGCGAATAACACCCGAAACAACGCTGAAATCAAATACAACGAACTGGAAGTGGAGAAGAAGGAGTTGACAAACAACATTGCAAGTCATACCAGCTGGAAACGATTCGGAGAAGAGCACAGAAATTTAACCAAATGCAGACACATACATACATACGTGTGTACAGTCGGATAATGCCCAAAAGCCCTCATTGGAAAACAGAGTGAGCGTATTATGCCCATAATTTATTTAATTTCTGCACATATGCATGTCTATGCTTAAAATTTTTTCAAAAATGTTTCCAAAAAAAAATTAATAATAAATTTGTGTTCTCAAAACACCAAATTATCAAATAAGAAAATCAAATATTTAATTGTAACATATTTCCGGCAGTCCTACTTTATAAAGCATTAGGCACGATTGCATACAACAAAAACGGAAAAAATTAATATATTTTATCTGCATATATGTATATGTTTATACCAAAACATCTTGACAAGGTATATATTCACATATAAAAGTGTGCACCTTTTGTTTTCAATTCCCTTTTAAATCTCTCTCTCTTTTACGAAAAAATTAAATAACATTTACATATATACCAAAAAAAATATATATCAACAAAATATACATAAGTTGTAAGAAACACTATGCAACTATGCAAAACACATATTATAAGTCCGCATTGGCAATTATCCGGCAATACCTCTTGTTCTTTGGTAAACAAAAACAAGCAGGATTGCGTACAAAAAGCGAACTGATCTCTTTAACGAGCTCTCAGTCGCATAATCATAAACACACAAACAATTCCTGCATACTTATGTAAATAGCGCATTGATCTCCTCAGCGAGCTCTCAATCGCACAAAACATAAGTACCTTAATAAGCACATACATACATACATACAAGTCCAAGTATTAGGGTGTACCTAAATACTAACAAAAGGACGTAAAAAGTGTTAATAAATTTAAAGTGCGGATATTTTCAAACTTCAAACTAAAATATAAATAAGCAATATCGTTTAGCAAGTAAATAAGAAACGGTAATAATAAAAAATAAAGAATCCGTTTTATACGAAATTTATTGAAAAGAGAATTCGGTTTACACTGAGACAAATTTAACTCATTTTGACAAATATTTTACTAAACAGTAAAAATAATGAATAATAATAAAAATCAAAATACACCTACAGGAGCTACACGCTCAAAAGAGGTTGTTAAATTCATTTCACAAAGTGACAGTTTAATAAGATACTGCATTAGATTTGCCTCCTTACCGATTCACGAAAACTCTGAATCGTTATTAGAAATCAAAAATCAAAACCTTACGAATTTTTGGACTCGCTTCCAAGCGGCTCATGACGCCATTCTAGATTCTGACGATTCAGATACACATAATTTTAAATCCTCGGCTTACGCAATATACGAAAACTGCTTAGACCAGTACGAAGAAACAAAAGCTATGATCGCCGATCAGCTAAAGCACATTAAATCAATTGCACTTTCTCCCCTCAGTAGAGCAGAGCTGTCACAAATAGACAGTCAAAAGGCAAGTTCAGGCATCCCCCTCGAGGTGCCCGCATGTGACACAGAGACATTTTATGGAGGTTATGAAGAATGGCCGTCCTTTCGGGACATGTTTACGGCCATGTACATAAACCATCCTCAATTATCACAAGCGCAAAAATTGTATCACCTCAGATATAAAACGAAAGGTCAAGCAGGCATAATAGTAAAACAGTTCGCTCTCAATGACGAAAATTTCAATTTTTCTTGGGAAGCTCTAAAAGCACGTTACGAAAACGAAAGAATACTGGTCGATAAACAAGTAACGACACTAATGAACTTGCCAAAAGTTAAGAAAGGAACAAGTGTAGAATTCATCAAACTAGAATCCACTGTTTCAAATTGTTTGTCGATTCTATCGACACTAAATATTCCCACAGACAGCTGGGACCCAATTCTGGTAAACATTTGCACCGCCGCATTACCAGAAAAGTCGTTAGAAGAAAAAATACTCAAAACTAAGAACAAACACGACCAGAATGAAAGCTTAAATAGACCCCAAGTTAGTAACAAAAACAATTTAAACAAAAACTTTCACAAAACGATATCATCTGAACAACGAACACTTACTGTTTGATTTGTGGTGTCCAACATTGGCCTCAAAAAAGAACTTGTCATTCCTTACCACTGGTGGGGGGAAATGGAAAGTCTTATTTCAAGGGAGAATATATTCATTCTGATTTTTATTAAGTATTTTCTATGCTTATATACAAATTTTAAAACTATCTTAAATAACTAAATATATGTGTATGCGTGTATGTCAGTATGTATTGCAGCATATTTTTTTATTGCTGCTTGACATGTTTTATGCTGAATGGGGTTGTTTTTAAGTGTACAATTTAATACATGTGTGTGTGTGTGTTATCTCTTCTGTAAATTTATGATATGTGTCCCATGCATTTTTATTAACTATTATTCGATGCATTGCTTGTAAATGCATTATGTATATATGTATGTATGTATGTATATTAATATATAAATAGATATTTCTATTTAGTACAATTTCGGCTTTGCTGATAAGTAAGCATGTTCAATGATATTTGAACACATACGTCAAGCGATGTACCAAATGCATAAACTTAAAACTTGCGAGAGGTTTAAAAACTTAAAAGTAAACGAACGAAATAATTTTGTCAGGTCAAAAAGACTTTGAACAAATTGTCTGTCACATGCGCATACATATAAAAATTGCAAAAGCAAATTTAATTGCTTACATTGTCACAAAAGACACCATTCAATGCTTCACTACAGCACATTTCCTAGCTCACCTCAAAAGAGCGCATGTAATAGCACAAAAAGAACTGCGGGCTTAGTTGCAAAAGCAAATCCCGAAAATTGCCAAGACGCACCATGCTGCTCAAAGGCATTAAAAACGCAAACGCTACACAGCGAAAATCAAAATAGGGAATACTACCCACAGCAGTCGTCTCCATCGAACACCGAGGAGAACTGTTCAAACTCAGAGCCTTAATAGACCAAGGATCACAACGATCATTCATAGCGTCTAAGGCACAAAATAAACTAAAATTGTCAACCAAACAATCAAATTTTGAAATTACGGGAATGGGCGGAAGAGTAATCCAAAACTCAGATAAAATCTGTCCCATCACCCTAATTTCCCCCCAAGCGGATAAGCGAATTAAAGCAGAAGCTATAGTCCTACCGAAATTAACAAATATGCTTCCAAGCTATCACATAGATAGCAGACATTGGCAGAAGGTCTCACACTTAAAACTAGCAGATCCCGACTGCAACAAACCATCTCAAATAGATATTATATTAGGCAGCGACCTTATACCGCAAATATTACTTAAAGGTGTTGAAAACATATCAACCACCCTTCTAGCGCAAAACAATATATTCGGTTGGATTCTAAGTGAACTAGTTTCAGAACCAGTTACCACCATACCAACATAAGTTGAGGATAATGCAAACCTTAATTCGCAATTAAGGAAATTTCCTATATTAAAAGCGCATACAACTTTTCGGATGGCTTTCGCCAATAATGAAAAAAAGAAAAAAACAATTCTAAACAAATCCTAGAGCGGTAGCGGGCTACTAAACGCCAAATTAGTGCGTACTAAAACATAAAATATAACACAATAGTATAAAAAAGCCGAAAAATCGATATTTCCATAAATTTTCAAAAATACATACAATATCAAAAGGAAGTCAAGGGATCACCATACTCCCAATGCGATACAGTGACGCACCTACCCTTACAAAAGGCAAAGGTCGCTCTTATTACATCTATCCAAGCGCTCCTCATATGGGTGAGTTAGGGAAATCAGCTCTACAAAGCATCAACTTAATTATAAAGAATTTTCTACTCTATGAATCGAAACCGTTCTCCATTCACGGCCATTCTCTTGCAAAATCCCTCTAATTTCATAGTCTTAAATCTAGGGCTAAGGAGTACCCATTCTGGCCATATATGGCCAGGCGTGGAGTTACTATCCTTCATAAACCGAGAATAAATAAGGTCCAAACATTGCCCATAATACAGAAAAGGCATATAATAAACTACCGGTATGCCAAAACCGATAAATAATAAATTGTAAATAACAGCTAATAAAATTAATAAAAGCAAACAATTTTTTTGGTATAATAATACAATAAGTCGTCAAAGCACGCGAAATCCATTATTACCTCAAGTACCAATATTTACACAAAATACAATTGGCTATTAAAACCAAAATCGCTTCTTACAGCTAATAATCTGCGGCTTCGGTTACTCCACCAACAGTAATCCGAATTACATGCATCAGATTATATATACAAAACTAGGCAAAATATTCGCCTAGTGGGCCCAGGATGTTTAAATGAGTTAAGCATCCACCCGCTCTACTCGATAAAAACTGGCGCATCTTAATGCTACATCGGAATTCACCACAGCTGATGGCACTATAGCACAACTCAACACATCTGTACGCCAACCCAGTCAATAAAAAGGATGGGCGACGGGAAAGCAGGCTCACTTCGTTACACACAGTTCGCATCAACACATCAACATTCGATCTCCGCACATCAACATTCGGACATTAATTTTCGTCCTCAACACATTCGTTTTCCGACAACCATCCCGCGCGCCGCAATTTTCGTTAACAACGTCGTCACCATACGATTCCTGTTCACTTCCAGTCCTGTGCGCTACGAGATATAATTCGAATCTCAGCGGTCCTGCGTGATATGGTCGCCGTGACCATGCCCAATCATTTTTTACATCTCTGATTTTAATAAAATTCAATAAAGTTAACCCTAAAGTGTCTAATATCTATTAAATTAATGTGTTTTCTTTTATCGAATTACTGGGTGCTTATTGAACTAAAAATAAAGTGGTGGATGCTTCCCACTAAATTGGGCATCCATTTATTTGTGGTCCTTCGAGCCTTAACGAAAGGCACCTTTGGATTTCAACAGAAAAATCAATATAAACAGAAATTGTGGTAGCAGAAATCAATCGAAATGCGACAATAAAGAAACAAATACAACACAGTGCAATGGTACAAGGAAAAGAAAAACATATATACATACAAACAAATCTATACCTAAATATATATACATATTTACATTCTTACATACACATGGGGTTAAATACGCAATAAAACAAAATTTAAAGAACAAATTATTTCAAACATATATGTACACATATTAAAAGTGCGAGTTAAATAAAACTAAATAAAAAAAATTGTGTTATCAAACTAAACCCAAAATGCTCTAAGTCCAAAAACAAAAAAAAAAAAGCAAATCATAAATTAATAATATTCGGGCGCGAACATAAAAGAACAACAAAAACGCGCGAAATTTAAAAGCGCTTACACAATAAAACACAAATCGGGCGCGAAAAACTAAAGCACCTTATAAGAAAAAAAGACGTTCGGGCGCGAATAACACCCGAAACAACGCTGAAATCAAATACAACGAACTGGAAGTGGAGAAGAAGGAGTTGACAAACAACATTGCAAGTCATACCAGCTGGAAACGATTCGGAGAAGAGCACAGAAATTTAACCAAATGCACACACATACATACATACGTGTGTACTGCCACAGACTGTGGCTACCTGATAGAATATCATCCACGTATGTTTGTGTTTGTAACACAGAAGTTGCTAAGGGCAAATTTGTTTCACACGTTTTTGCCACTTCATGCAGTGTCCTGATCGCCAAATAGGGTGCGCGCAAATAGGGTGACGGTTTTAAGTTTGTAGTCGCTGATTGGACTATTACTCGATTTACGGAAGACTATACGCTGGAAATCTTGGTCATCTTTATGTACTAGAATTTGTCTGTACATTTTCTCTACATCCCCATTAAAAACGTATTTAAACATGCGCCAATTTAATATTAACAGCATGAGATCAGGTTGTAAGGTTGGGCCAGTATATAGTACGTCGTTCAGTGATTTGCCTGAGCTCGTACACTTTGAGGCATTGAAAACCACTCGTACTTTTGTTGTGAGTTTATCAGGACGTATTACCCCGTGATGTGGCAGATAAAAAGATAAATATCTACCTTTAGATACTTTTTCATATGGTACAGTTTCTTCCATATGATTGAGGTCTAGATACTCGTCCATCACATTATCATATGCTGATTTGAGCTCACTTTTTTTCATCAGGCTTTTTTCCAGGCTTAGAAATTGCTGGACTGCTGATATTCTAGAGTGGCCTAGAGCTATGGTTTCAGGAAAAGTTGGTTTGAATGGTAGTCGCACAACATAACGACCATGTTCGTTTCTTGTTGTTGTGGACTTGTAATGGGCTTCGCATGCCTGATCTTCTTCTGAAAGTTGAGTAGTCTGAGGCAATTCTTCTACTTCCCAGAATTTTTTGAGTTCATTATTTAAATATTCGTTTGAAATATTTTCAACTTCAGTTGTAAAAGAATTAATTTTTTCTGTGACTTGGCCACTTAATATCCACCCAAAGATTGTATTTTGGGCTAACAATTTATTGGATATTTTTTCTATACCTTCAAGAATTATTTGAGGTATTAAGTCACTACCTAACAACACATCGATTTGTGATGGGGTATGGCAGTTGGGGTCTGCTAATTTGAGATATGAGCATTTTTCCCATTGCTTTTTATTTACTTCACAGCTTGGAAGCAAATTTGTAAGTTGCGGTAGAACGATGGCTTGCGCATCTATTCTAATATCCGCATTTGGAGATACTATGGTAATTGGGCATATTTTGTTCGAATTTTGGATAATTCTTCCGCCCATTCCTGAAATTTGGAAATTTGAATTTTTGACAGGCAATTTTAGCCGATTTTGAGCTTTAGATGATATAAAGGATCTTTGAGAACCTTGATCTATTAATGCTCTTAGTTTGAATAATTCTCCTCTATGTTCAATAGCGATGACCGCAGTGGGTAAAAGAATTTTGCTTTCATTCTCTGAATGAAGAGCTTGAATTTTTGCTGCTTTAGAGCAACATGGTTGTTCTTCCCTTTTTTCGGGATTTGAGATTTCGGGATTATCACTTTTGGTTGTAGTGACTAACCCGGTGGTTTTATGGAATTGATTTTGCTTCATATTTTGAAAATTTGTAATATGAAGCAATGAGTGATGTCTTCGTTGACAGTACACACAACTAAATTTGCTTTCACAGTCTTTTGTCGTATGAGCATTCGACAGACAGTTGATGCAAAGTTTATGCTGTCTGACAAGATTGTTTCTGTCAGAAACGGATAATTTTTTAAATTTCTCGCAAGATCTTATACTGTGACCTCCTTTACACATTTCGCATACTGATTGCCAATGATTTGTTTGATTTGCCACAAATGTTTGGCTTCTAAAGGGTGATTTTTTAAGAGCTTGATAACTTTTTTTAAAAAAAAAACGCATAAAATTTGCAAAATCTCATCGGTTCTTTATTTGAAACGTTAGATTGGTTCATGACATTTACTTTTTGAAGATAATTTCATTTAAATGTTGACCGCGGCTGCGTCTTAGGTGGTCCATTCGGAAAGTCCAATTTTGGGCAACTTTTTCGAGCATTTCGGCCGGAATAGCCCGAATTTCTTCGGAAATGTTGTCTTCCAAAGCTGGAATAGTTGCTGGCTTATTTCTGTAGACTTTAGACTTGACGTAGCCCCACAAAAAATAGTCTAAAGGCGTTAAATCGCATGATCTTGGTGGCCAACTTACGGGTCCATTTCTTGAGATGAATTGTTGTCCGAAGTTTTCCCTCAAAATGGCCATAGAATCGCGAGCTGTGTGGCATGTAGCGCCATCTTGTTGAAACCACATGTCAACCAAGTTCAGTTCTTCCATTTTTGGCAACAAAAAGTTTGTTAGCATCGAACGATAGCGATCGCCATTCACCGTAACGTTGCGTCCAACAGCATCTTTGAAAAAATTCGGTCCAATGATTCCACCAGCGTACAAACCACACCAAACAGTGCATTTTTCGGGATGCATGGGAAGTTCTTGAACGGCTTCTGGTTGCTCTTCACCCCAAATGCGGCAATTTTGCTTATTTACGTAGCCATTCAACCAGAAATGAGCCTCATCGCTGAACAAAATTTGTCGATAAAAAATTTTCGAACCGAACACTGATTTTGGTAATAAAATTCAATGATTTGCAAGCGTTGCTCGTTAGTAAGTCTATTCATGATGAAATGTCAAAGCATACTGAGCATCTTTCTCTTTGACACCATGTCTGAAATCCCACGTGATCTGTCAAATACTAATGCATGAAAATCCTAACCTCAAAAAAATCACCCTTTATTAGTATGCCTATTATATTGTGTACTATTGCTGGCTTGGGGTTTAAAAAAGTTTTTATTCGACTCATTTTGATTGTTTTTTGGCTTGATTATTTTCTTGTCAACTCGCTCAGCTATTTCGTACTGGGTTGATAAGAAGTCTTTCATTTGGTGCCATTTTGGCGATTTTTTTCTTGCCACTAGTGATTGCTCCCATCGTAGCAAAGCATCATCAGGCAGTGTTGCTGCACAAATATTTACTAGGATAGGGTCCCTCGATTCTGTGGAAATCTTTTGTGTTTCTAACACAGATAAACAATTAGTCACTGTCGAGTATAGTTTTTGAAATTCTTGGCTGGTTTCTTGTTGAATTTTTGGTAAATTCATTAAAATTGTTATTTGGTTGTCTACCAATACTCTTTCATTTTCGTATCTTTCGACCAGTGCTTCCCAAGCCAGATTAAAGTTTTCGTCATTTAATTTTCGTCATATCGAAACGCTTGACGATACTGCCAGCTTCCCCTTTTGTTTTGTATCTAAGATGGTACAGCTTTTGAGCTCGTGAAAGTTTGGGATGGTTAATGTATACGGCAGTGAACATGTCCCGGAAGGACGGCCACTGCTCATAACCTCCATGAAAAACTTCAGTATCACAAGCTGGCACTTTCAAGAATATACCTGTATCTATTTCTTCTTTTTGAGTCGTAACTACTGTCGGGGGAGGAGTAGTGGCTCTACATGGCCTTAATAAATTTATTTGGTCCAATATCATTGCCTTCGTAATTTCATATTGTTCGAGGCAGTTTTCATATTTAGCTGACGCCGAAGCTTTTATGTTTTCTGGGAGTTCAGCATCGTCAGTATCTAGTACTGTATCGTATGCTGCCAGAAGGCGTGCCCATATGCTATCTATGCTTTGAATTTTAAATTTAGAACCGATTCTGTGTTATCATTAATGGGGGAAGCAGTAAATCTTGTGCAGTATCAAACAAAACTGTCACTTTCAGTTATGAACCTTGACACTAAATTGTCTTTGGTTCTTTTTTGTTTGGCACCCTGCTTTGAGCGTGTAGCTTCTGCAGGTGTGCTTTGTGATTTGTCATCATCAGCCATTTTCGGAATTTCTAATAATTGAGGTGTTCTTGGTTTAACCTCTTTTGATTTTTCCGGTTGCATTTATAAAATTAAATTGTAGGCTTTGAGCTTAAAATTGGTTTGCTTTAAAATACAATTAAAAATTGATAATAGGAGCAAATGTGTAATTAAAAATGAGAAGAATAATAGAATTGAATCTTTTATTATTAATTAATTAATTATATAAATTTTCGAACACGTAGATATGTACCGCATAAATAGTCAAATCAAAAAATATTTGTATATAATTATTATATTTTCTTTTTGTTTTCTTGTTACCGTGTATTGGTCAAAAGTATCTGCGATATACTCGCAATTAATTTGTATATTATTCCTTAGTACGTCTATCTTTGGAGATAAGAACGCAAAAGGAAAGAAATTAATAATGACGCAAAAATAAACGTATGTATATATTTATATGCATATAGTTATGCTTAATGTTTGTTTGTGCTTTCGTTTTCCTTATAGTTTCGTACCCTTGTCACATATGTACATATGTACATGCATATGTATGTATATAATACGAATGTGCAATATAGGCAAATGAAATAATAATACTGAATAAGTATAAAATTTTTATATGTTTGTAAATATGTTAATATTTAAGTAAGCAAGTATGTATGCAAATGTTTTGTTTATCTGCATACGTTAGTCCAAAGGAGCGCGAAAAAGAAATTTCGATAACTCACGATGTATGCACATATGTATGTATATACCCTAAGCAGGTATATATGTAAAAATGCGCATACGCAAATATGTGTGTTTTTTCCTTTTTGTTTTTTATTTTCTATTTTCCAATGTTTCCATGTACATATAATTTGATGATTTTCTATGTTCCGTTTTGACGCCTTTTCCTTTTTTTGTTTAAGTTCGTTGACCTTAGTAATAAATATTTTCTATATATTATTACTTGTATGTACGTACGTATGTATTTGTAGCCTTTATATTGGTATGTTGGTATATATTAAGGCCGAGAGAAAACGTAATAGAGATAACCGAGAAATATGTAGTTATATCGCGATATACATATGTACACATATGTACATACACAAATATCCACTGTTATGCTGTTGTTATATTTTTTTTTCTTCTGCCTTTGCTTATTTTTAAAGCGATCCTGCTTGTTGCTTTGTTAGCACAAGGGGTATCACCAGAACTTGCAAGTAAGAATACTTGACTTTGAAAAAATTTAAATTTTTTTTTTTTTTTGAAGTGTGTTTGGAGACACGAAGTAAGCTTGAAGGCAGGTAGTTATGTAACAACAGTTTTTCAAAAATTTTTTATAGTTGATTTATGTATGTACCATATGTCCATGAATATATGTATATTAATTACGGCATATAAACTTTGGCGCGGAAAGTTGGATTGCCCATAAATTTTTGTATGTATGTATATGCCCATATGTATGTATGTGTCTCTTACACGATGGAGTACCTTTACTTATTTGTGTACATATGTATGTATTTGCATGTTCTTTTTTTTTTGCTCGCCTTTGCTTATTTATTATAGGCGATCCTGCTTGTTGCTTTTTTAGCCCAAGGGGTATCACCAGAACATGCAAGTAATAATACTTGACTTTGAAAATAATTTTTTTTTTTTTTTATTTTCGAAAATTACAGTGTGTTTGCAAACACAAAATAAGCGTTAGGCAGGTACCGTAATTTTTTCATTTATTTCGGTACCTATACATACATATGTATATACCGAACCGTCTAACCGATTTTTCGTATAGAACAGTTGGGTTATTTCTAAATAGCTGTATGCCGTCTTACAGCTTCAACTGTATATCAAGCATACATATGCGCATATATAATTTTATAAAAAATCAAATCGGAATGGACTCACTTTTTCTTCCGTCAAGGGTTTTTGGGCAATACTTTGTGTTCTCCTAAGTCGTTTTCCTCTTTTTGGTTTTTATTCCTTCTTCAGTGTTGAGTTTGTATTCTCTTCCCACGTTGCTTGTAATCCTTGTCTTCTGTGCCAAAATGTGTTACATATGTACGAATTTTCGTTGTTCCACTGCAATCTAGTTGAGGTTTTATATTCATATGTACATGTGTATTTCGTTTTATTTTCACAGCACTTTTTCGTATTTTTATTCTATATAGTTTCTCTAATTTGTTGTCACTTCACTTTAGTATTGCACTTTAGTTGTTCGTTTCTTTAGTTAGTTATTTGTGTTATATCGCGCCCGTTTATGTATTTTGTGGAGTTGAGGTTATTGACCTTTGTTTTGGATTATAACGCGCCCGTTTAATGCTTTTTGTTAATATGTATATGCAACTTTTTTTTGTGTTTTGCACTTTTTACTTTTTTGTATTATTTTTTAATTTTTCCTTTCTTTTTTATTTTGCACTTGTGGTGTTTAATTTAGGTGCCTTTCTGACCGGCTCGAAGGACCATTTGTTCACTGCACTTACTTTCCCTGGGTATACTTACTTGCAACTTGCAACATGGAATTACGTATCCCTTTGGTGTTAGCGCGTAATTTAAAGAAGTGTATTTAAAAGGGTAAAATTCAAGCACTATTGTATTTTCTTTTTCGGGGTTTCAATTATATATATACATATCGCACCCTAAATATAAAAGGGTCACAACTCAAAATTTTCCAAAAATGAGTTTTTTGCATAAATTAATTCAGAGTACACATCTCTAACTACTGCAAAAATTTCGTTCACATAACTGTCTTCGTTAACTGGAAAAATACAGTTATGTCTATTTTTATGTCAAGTGTGTTGCTTTTGCACGATCAACTAAAGAGAATTATTTTTAGTTGCGTTAATGTGCTCAAACCCAGCTGATTACTTTTATTACACATAAAGAGTTTTATTTTGAGTTCTGCCTCTATAACTGTAAAAAATGATAAATTTCGTGGTATATTATTTTGCATTGTGCCTCTTTAGTTGTGAAAAGTGAGTTCAGTTAACAGTATTATTTATTTATGTGCCTTCTTTGATGAAATAATCGTGAGCGTCGTAAGTTTTATAATTTTTTTTTATTTTAAAGTAGAAAAAAGAATTAAATGTTAATGATATTGGTATTAGTATTTTGTTTGTTTACTTATTTTGCATGCCTTTTGTAAAATCTTAAATTATTTGCAATACAAAATTTAATTTTTAGTTGTGACCCCTTTGATGAAAATGTCTTGCCCAAACCTTGGACATTACTCAAACACAATGGAAACAGATTGTAGTGTGCCTTGTCACAATGATGATAGTAGCACTAATGCATTTAGTGACTCAGGGAGTGAATTTTGTGTGTCCGGAAAAAGCACCACCCCAGAAGAATACTCAGAAGAAGAAGAAGAAGAAGATATAAAAAGATTAAGTAGGAAGAGAACACTTTCTAGATATACATATCAAAATAAGAAACAACAGAAACAAAAATCTTTAAGAAACTCTGGAGCCTCTTATACATCACTTTCCAAGTCGAAAAAAGAAGTAAATGCCAGGTGTATAAGGCCACCCTGCGGAGCAAAATGCCGACTTCGATGCAATGAATTAATTTCCGAATCGATGCGCCTTGAAATATTTAAAAAATATTGGGGTTGCAGTGACTTGCAAAGACAGAGAGAGTTTATAGATTTTTTGAAGATTTTCTTTTTTAATATAGTGAACTATTTTGATTTCTACTTTGTGCTACTTTGATACATATGTGTTATTGAAATGAATAAAGCTTTATTTCAAAATAGAAATATTTAAATAAAAACATACATTTCCTCACTCCTGTGATTTTCTTATTATTCTTATTCTTCTATTCAGTCGGCGGTTAGGAAACTTATAAAATTAAAACATTTTATCAGTTAAAAAGGCACAACTTAAGATAATATCGCTAGTTAATCGAAAAAATTTCAGTTAAAGAGTCATAAATCAAAATTTTGTTTTATTTTCGCAAACATAATATAAAATTGAAAAAAATATAGCAGAACCTTCTTCAATGTTGTATATTTTCATGATGGCACAATATTTTCTTTAAATATTGCAATAATTTTTACATAAAACGTTTTTCGTCTCTCCTGAAAATCTTAGTATTTTGAGTTGTGACCTTTTTGTATTTAGGGTGCGATATGTATGTATAAATGTAGGTGTTTACATAGATTTCGATGTTTTATGAATATGGAGGAACAATATATGTGTAATGGTATTGTATTTTTTTCTGTAACTTCACTGCTACGGCTGCCGATGCACAATCACACGACCGAACGGATCTTTCAAAATTCCGACCACTACCTCGATGAAAAGGACGAAAAAAGAGAAATTGCTGGCGAGACGCGTGTTTAGTCTACGGGCGTAAGAAACGACTGGTGCCGCCCCGATCTGGCCAATCCTTTTTTACTCGGTTGGGATGTGCGAACGATGTGTGTTGTGGTATGGTGGTGTTCGGTGCGTGAGGTTGCGTGGTGTGATGCTGTATGTTGTGTATGATGAATGTTGTGTTGTATGATAGATGTCGTGTTGCGGGACGAATGTTGCGTTGTGGGATGAATGTTATGTTGTGGGGCGAGATACCAGGAAGTCGCATAAACACTTTTTGTGTTTCACTTTTTTTTAAACTTTGATCAAAACTAAAAGGTGAGAATGTTAACTCTGTGAAAAAGTGTGATTAAGGGATAAAAAGAGTGAATTACTTAAAATAAAATAGAGAAAACGAAAATGGGAATGTCCGGGGTAGATACAGCGTTTTGTGTTGGGGCACATTCAGCGAACCTATATTTTGGCCGAATGTGCCCCGGGCAGAAATACAAGTTCGCCGAAGGTGCCCCGTATAATTTTTTTTTTATAGATTTATATAGATAGTGAAAAATGGTTCGAAATTATAAGCGTAAAGCACAATCGAATATTGACGAAAGGGGATGAGAATGGCAGTTGCAGATGTGTTAAACGGTGTAGAAACGCAACCGTCTGCAGGTAAAAAATATAATTTAAAACGACAAACCATCGAATCCCGAGTAAAGAAACAAGATCCTTTAGCCGCTCACACGGCTGGAGATGCTATTTACCAGTCAAAATTTACCTGGAGACAAGTTTTTACGATGAAGGAAGAAATCGAACTAGTGGACTACATTAAACAGTGTTGTTATTATCAATATGGGTTATCATATAAAAGTTTTCAGAAGTTGGCATACCAATACGCTGTCGCTAACGGCAAAGACTTTCCTGAAAAATGGAATGTTCAGAAAGAAGCTGGGGAGAATTGGCTATATGGTTTTATGAAACGGAATTCGAGCCTAACTCTTCGTAAGCCAGAGCGAACTAGTTTAGCAAGACTAAGAGGTTTCTCAAAAAAGCTGTCGACGAATTTTATTTAAACTTAAAATAACTTTATGAGGCGTATTCATTTCAACCAAATGATATATACAATTTGGATGAAACGGTATTACGACCGTCGTTGATTCGCCAAAGGTTTGTGAATTAATTAATGATTTTAGTTATAATGTTTAACAAATTCGAGGTGCATTTCAGATAATTGTAACGAAGGGTCAACGACAAGTTGGGCAAGCTGTTTCAGCTGAGAGAGGCAGTTTGGTCACCCTTGTAGGAATAATCAACGCCAGTGGAAATCGGCTTCCACTAGCTTACGTTTTTCCACGCGTACGACATAGTTCCCAATTTTTAAATGGATGTGTTTCGGGGTCTATGGGGTTAGTCAGTAAAAGTGGTTGGATGATGTCGGAATTGTTTATAGACGTTCTTAAACACATTCAAAATAACACAAAATGTTCTAAAGAGGGACCGATTCTTTTGCTTCTCGACAACCACTCATCTCACTGCAGCGTTGGCTGCATCAATTATTCACGGGATAATGGAATACATCTATTGTCGTTTCCCCCTCATACTTCGCACTGTCTCCAGCCACTTGACGTGTCATATTATTTTTCAAATAATGAATTGACTGATAACTTCGAACTGAATGTGGGAGATTATGTTCTTGCCGCACCTCCTCAAACCTGTAAACAAAAAGTTTATTATGTTGCTGAAATCATTGAGAGCCTTAGTGAATGTACATTCACAGTTAGCTTTCTTAGGAAACTTGATTTGTCAAGCCCGAGAACAAGGATATATCATTGGTTTTGAAAAGCGAAATTATATTTAAACTTCCTAACCCAGTGAATCCTGCTTCAACATCACGTAGTCACACTAAATATATATTTGAAATCGATCTAAGTGGCTTCAACATCAAATAACTTTATATTTTTTAAAGCCAAGAAGGCAACTAAAGTACCATAAAATATGCTTTTTGTTTATCTCTTTATATTTAATAAAAAAAGCCAAGGAGGCAACGCTTTTAACTACAGTACCATAAAATATGCTTTTTGTTTATCCCTTTATATTTAATAAAACGCAAAAAGATTAAAAAAGGGCTTTTTATTTAATAACTAAATCTCACCACATGAACGACGAAGGTTCCCCAGCAATTGCCGGAACTACCCCGGGGGTACATTCAGCAGATTTGACTCTTTTCAATTAACCTTAAATAAATTTGTCTCCGCTACAATTTCAACAAAAGTCTCACCAAGATCTTTGTCGGGGTTGTCGACGATATATTTGCCGGTGTGAAAAATAAAATAAAAACTTTTAGTAATTGGGTAACAATTCGGATGTGTGTATATTTGAGTAAATATAATATATGTATGTATGTATATGGGTTAATAAATACAATTGGGTGATTATGTGTGGATGTGTATAATTGTATGTTAGTGTATAAAACTAATTACGATTATACTTAATCTAATTATAAATTTATATGTAACCTGATGTGGTTGAATTTTCCCGCGTTGAGATTGATTCTGCTGTGGTTGTTATTGCTGCTGATATTGCTGCTGCTGCTTTGGCGCCTGAATATGTCCGTCCGCTTTGTTAATTTATTTCATTGTGTTTTTTCGTACTTCGCTGTTATGTTGGCGCTGTTGGGTGTTTTTTGCATTGTCCTCTAATTTGTATTTAGACGAGTTAGG
Source organism: Bactrocera dorsalis (assembly GCF_023373825.1). Taxonomy (NCBI): domain Eukaryota; kingdom Metazoa; phylum Arthropoda; class Insecta; order Diptera; family Tephritidae; genus Bactrocera; species Bactrocera dorsalis. The sequence continues at coordinate 21,891,076 of NC_064308.1, read as the reverse complement.
AGGACAATGCAGGGATGCGTTCATTTGGTATGAACATCCCGGCCGCCTTGCAGTGTCTGCGAATAAAAAGATTTTTAGATCTATTTTGAATTGGGTAAATGAGTATTGTTATAAACGGGTTGGAGGTATACTTTGGGTTTAAATCGCACAAGCACCGGTTAAAGTCCAACCGAGTGCGGTGTTTTGTGCGATCACGGTGCTGTTATCGGGGTTGAATAGTCCGGGTTTCATCAATCTTGGGAGATGTCAGCTCCCAGTTACCACATGATTTTATCGTCTTTCCAGAATTTAGGGTCGGCTAGGACTAAGTGATTTCGCCACTTAAGTCACGATTATAGGGTCGGGTCGGTAAATCATGCGTCAATAGGCAGTTAACTTCGACGTGCCAGTCGGAATCAGTTAATGATCCTATGACGACTTTGCATATGGTACGTTTTCGGTAACCTCAATCTCTGAACCAGCTCTGACGCAATTATAGTCACTTTTCGGGTCGGGTTGATTATGGCTCGGAATTTGTTCCATTTTCCATCGTGTTTAACTTTGACCATGACTGTTGGTATGAGGGTCGGCTTGGCCAGTAACGTGGGTAGATCTTTTTGACTATGCAATCTTTCTTCGCCTTTTGCTGTTTTCTTTTGCTCTTTGCAAAACAGCCTGGGGTGTCCATGTAGGGTTGAATGGTGTTCCCCGTTACACGTGGCACATCGTTTTTTACTTGTGCACTTTTGGGTGGAATGCGATCTGGCCAAGCAATTGACGCAGTACTTGTATTTATTAACTGCGTCAAACTTTTCATTGATGTTCATTTTGGTGAATTTTGAACAGGTTACCAGTCTATGGTCTTTTTTACACAATCCACAGGCGACGTGTTTGTGTGTTCGTTTTGATGAACGGCTGATAGTACGCCGGGCTGTGCGATGGGTACTTCCTCGTTCTTCTCTAATAGGGGAAAGGCTGATGGTACGTCGGGCCGTGCGATGCGTATTTCCACGCTCCTCTCGAATGGGGGAAAGGGTCGCTTTAAAGCGATGTAGGCGTCTTGCCAGGGTTCCTTCGTCGGAGAGTGGGCTAATACTACGGGTCACGCTAAGTGATCGCACAGTGAATGTGGGGCTGCTTTGGCGGCTGCAAATCGACTTCGTACTGCTTTGAGGGGCCATGTCACTATAAGGAAATAAGATTAATTATTTGCTAAAGTGACTATTTTGGTTATTGGGCGGGTAAATGTTCCCTGATAGGTACGTATGTCAACTACTCTTGCTTTATTGTCTGCACCGAGATATGTTTTTTCGATGCGACCAAGTCTCCACTCATTTGGGGGTAGAGTTTCTTGACGTATAACTACCATATCGTTAACGTCTATGTTGCGTTGAGGGTATTTCCACTTATATCTTTTGTGGAGTTCTTTCAAATATTCTTCTTTCCATCGTTTGCAGAAGTGTTGATGGAGTATCTTCAGTTTGTGCCATCTTTGTGCGGTGCTTAGATGTGCATCTTCTAAGTTGGGTTCTGCTGGGATTAATAAAGGGGTACCTATTAAGAAATGGCCTGGAGTTAAAGGTTCTAATCTAGTATCTTCAGTTTTTGCCATCTTTGTGCGGTGCTTAGATGTGCATCTTTTAAGTTGGGTTCTGCTGGGATTAATAAAGGGGTACCTATTAAGAAATGGCCTGGAGTTAAAGGTTCTAAATTTGTTGGGTCTTCACTTAATGGGCTTAAAGGGCGAGAATTCAAGCAACTTTCGATTCGGGTTAAAAGGGTAGCTAGTTCTTCGAAAGTGAATTTCTGGTTCTGAGACACCTTGTTCAAGTGGCTCTTTAAGCTTTTCACTCCTGCTTCCCAGAGTCCACCCATGTGTGGAGCTCCTGGAGGGTTAAAGTGCCAGTTGATGTTTTGGTGCGCTTCACTAGTTGTTAATTGAGTTTTCAATGACTTCATGAATTCTCGCCGATCTTTAACTAAAAGTTTAGACGCTCTAGCAAAATTAGTACCATTGTCCGAATAGAGATCGGCGGGACATCCGCGCCTGGAAAAGAAACGTGCGAATGCGGCCATGAATGCGTTGGTGGTGAGATCACTTACTGGCTCTAGATGTATGGCTTTGGTTGCAAAACAAACAAATACGCATACATAGCCTTTTGTCATCAGACATGCTCTGCCGGTGTAATTTTTTATGTCATAGGGACCGGCGAAATCGATTCCTGTTGCTGCGAATGGACGGGTTAAGGTGGTACGTTCTGCGGGTAGTGCTGCCATAATCTGAGTAGTGTTGCGCTTTTTGTACAAGCTTTGCACTGATGAATGGTAGACTTGATGAGGGTTTTCAGCTTCGGTATCCAAAATTCCGAGCGCATAAGTCGTAAGACTGGTTGCCGCCATGAAGGGTTATTAGATGGGTAAATTGGGTGAGTAGTTTGGCTAATCGACTGCTATAGGGTAATATAATCGGATAACGCTCGTTGTATGATGATGCCGCTGAATTGCTCAACCGACCATTAACTCGCATTATTCCTTTGGGATCTATTAAAGGGCTTAGTGTCAAAATTGTATTTTTTTGGGGTATGCTGGTTTTCGGGGTTAAAGCTTCATATTCTTCTTGGAAATACTCCTTTTGGGAAAAAATAATTAGCTTCGTGCGGGTAGTGTTGAACTCCTCTGGAGTTATTTCCAACGTCGTGTATGACTGTTGTGTTTTATTGGGTGACGCATTCGAACAGAATCGGAACAAATATGCTACAACTGGAATGGCTTTGGGTAAGGACATCTATCACATCTATCCAGGATATCCTCTTGTGTTGTGTTCACGAAGGTTCTGATTGGCCGGAGTTCCAGTGTTGTATCGCTTGATTTTTTGGTAACTGGCCAGTGTATTGGGTCGAGTGTTAGCCATTGGAGTCCGCGCCACCAGAGGTTATTATTAACCATTTCTAGAGGTGTGCTTCCGCGAGTAGCTAGATCTGCCGGGTTGTCTTGACTTTCGACGTGAGTCCAATTTTTGGTTCCAACCTTTTCTGCGATTGTGGCAATTCGGTGGGATACAAAGGTTGTCCATGTATATGGGGGTTTGCTAAGCCATGAAAGAACAATTGTGGAATCCGTCCAAAGGTGAGTACGGTATTGGGTCATGTTTAGTTGGGGTAGGGTCGCATCCACTAGATTCGCCAGAAGAACTGCTCCGCAAAGTTCTAGCCTTGGTAATGATATAGTTTTTATTGGGGCCACACAAGTCTTGGATACCAAAAGGGTTGTTGTCCAGGTATTTGCGTTTGTAGAAATCACGGATCGCGGATGGCGAAAAGTGGGTCCTTCGAGAAATTTCGATGAGATTTAAGGAATTGTAGTCCTTTATGAACATTTTCCATCGATGGAGAGTTAAGGGTTTCAAACATTCATCCCAATCGAATTTATCCAGCCAGATCTGTTGCATTATTATTTTTGCGGTGACTACAACGGGGCTGAGCCAACCAGCTGGGTCGAACAATTTTGCTATAATCGATAGTACTTCTCTTTTAGTATACGAGGTTTTATCCTGAATAGGGTTGATGAGAAAAAAGAACGCATCTTTTTTTGCATTCCATCTGAGTCCTAGTGTTTTTGTGTTATTGGATTCTGGTAAACTGAGTGAGGATGGAGTCATGTGTAGAAGTTCACGCAAGTGAGGAAAGTTCTCTGATCGCCATTCACTTGGGAGTGGCCAGAAACGATTCTTTTGCATATGACTCAAGCAGCTCACGACTTCCGGTCTTTGACCAAGTATCCTCTGGGTAGCCTAAGAACATCCGTTTGAAGGCGAGCTAACGTGAGAAGGCGAAACATCCCATGCATAGGGTTGTGCGCTGGGCTTGGGACCCGCCACGTAAAAAAACACCCCCAATGAAAAGGAACAACAAGCCTCGGATGAGTGACCCCCCTTTTGATGACGACCATGGCAAACGAAATAAGGACTACGAATTGAGGGCATGCACCTGGAATGTCCGGTCCCTTAATTGGGAAGGTGCCGCTGCCCAGCTGGTTGATGTCCTCGTGAAAATAAAGGCTGACATCACCGCCGTCCAAGAAATGCGATGGACGGGACAAGGACAGAGACAAGTAGGTCCTTGTGACATTTACTACAGTGGCCATATAAAGGAGCGCAAGTTTGGTGTTGGATTCGTGGTGGGAGAGAGACTCCGTCGCCGAGTACTATCATTCACTGCGGTGAATGAACGTCTAGCCACAATCCGCATCAAAGCGAGGTTCTTCAACATATCGCTGATTTGCGCCCACGCCCCGACGGAAGAGAAGGACGATGTGACCAAAGATGCCTTTTATGAGTGCTTGGAGCGCACTTATGAGAGATGCCCCCGCCACGATGTCAAAATCGTGCTTGGCGACTTTAACGCCAGGGTGGGCAAAGAAGGCATCTTTCGCACTACGGTCCGTAAATTCAGCCTCCGTGATGAAACATCCCCAAATGAAATATGGTCATATGTAGTATTAGATTCCAGCATAAGAAGATACATCAAGCTACCTGGCTGTGTCCGGATCGAAAAACCACCAACCAGATCGATCATGTTGTGATAGACGGAAGACACGTCTCCAGTGTTTTAGATGTGCGTGCGCTCCGAGGTCCTAACATCGACTCGGACCACTATATTGTTGCAGCAAAAAACGCACGCCAACAAACACAAGGAAGGTTCGACGTCGAGAAGCTGCAATCACAACAGACAGCCGAACGTTTTTCTACTCGGCTTGCACTCCTGCTCTCTGAGAGCACTCATCAACAATTCGGTATAAGGGTACTGTGGGACGGCATTTCAGACTCCTTACGTACAGCTGCAACCGAAACCATTGGTTTTCGGAAAGTGCAAAAGAACAGCTGGTACGACGAGGAGTGCCGTGTCGCAGCGGATAGAAAACAGGCTGCCTACCTCGCAACGTTACGATCGACCACAACACGTGCGGGATGGGATAGATACCGAGAGTTGAAGAGGGAAGCGAGACGCATTTGCAGACAGAAGAAGAAAGAGGCCGAAATGCGTGAGTACGAACAGCTCGATAAGCTGGCCGACAGGGGTAATGCTCGAAAATTCTACGAAAAGATGCGGCGGCTTACAGAAGGTTTCAAGACCGGAGCATACTCTTGTAGAACCCCCAAAGGTGATCTAGTTACTGATGCCCAGAGCATACTTAAATTATGGAGGGAACACTTCTCCAGCCTGCTGAATGGCAGTGAAAGCACAACACCGGGAGAAGGCGAACCCGATTCCCCAATCGATGACGAAGGAGCAGACGTTCCATTACCCGACCATGAAGAAGTTCGAATAGCAATCACCCGCCTGAAGAACAACAAAGCGGCAGGGGCCGATGGATTGCCGGCCGAGCTATTCAAACACGGCGGCGAAGAACTGATAAGGAGCATGCATCAGCTTCTTTGTAAAATATGGTCGGACGAAAGCATGCCCAACGACTGGAATTTAAGTGTGCTCTGCCCAATCCATAAAAAAGGAGACCCCACAATCTGCGCCAACTACCGTGGGATTAGCCTCCTCAACATCGCATATAAGGTTCTATCGAGCGTATTGTGTGAATGATTAAAGCCCACCGTCAACGAACTGATTGGACCTTATCAGTGTGGCTTTAGACCTGGCAAATCAACAGCCGACCAGATATTCACCATGCGCCAAATCTTGGAAAAGACCCGTGAAAGGAGAATCGACACACACCACCTCTTCGTCGATTTCAAAGCTGCTTTCGAGAGCACGAAAAGGAGCTGTCTTTATGCCGCGATGTCTGAATTTGGTATCCCCGCAAAACTGATACGGCTGTGTAAACTGACGTTGACCGGCACCAAAAGCTCCGTCAGGATCGGGAAGAACCTCTCCGAGCCGTTCGATACCAAACGAGGTTTCAGACAAGGCGACTCCCTATCGTGCGACTTTTTCAATCTGCTGCTGGAGAAAATAGTTCGAGCTGCAGAACTTAATCGAGCAGGTACAATCTTTTATAAGAGTGTACAGCTGCTGGCGTATGCCGATGATATTGATATCATCGGCCTCAACACCCGCGCCGTTAGTTCTGCTTTCTCCAGGCTGGACAAGGAAGCAAAACGAATGGGTCTGGCAGTGAACGAGGGCAAGACGAAATATCTCCTGTCATCAAACAATCAGTCGTCGCACTCGCGACTTGGCACTCACGTCACTGTTGACAGTCATAACTTTGAAGTTGTAGATAATTTCGTCTATCTTGGAACCAGCGTAAACACCACCAGCAATGTCAGCCTAGAAATCCAACGCAGGATAACTCTTGCCAACAGGTGCTACTTCGGACTGAGTAGGCAATTAAGAAGCAAAGTTCTCTCTCGACAGACAAAAACCAAACTCTATAAGTCGCTCATAATTCGCGTCCTGCTATATGGTGCAGAGGCTTGGACGATGACAACAACCGATGAGTCGACGTTGCGAGTTTTCGTGAAAAAAGTTCTGCGAAAGATTTATGGTCCTTTGCGCGTTGGCCACGGCGAATATCGCATTCGATGGAACGATGAGCTGTACGAGATATACGACGACATTGACATAGTTCAGCGAATTAAAAGACAGCGGCTACGCTGGCTAGGTCATGTTGTCCGGATGGATGAAAACACTCCAGCTCTGAAAGTATTCGACGCAGTACCCGCCGGGGGAAGCAGAGGAAGAGGAAGACCTCCACTCCGTTGGAAGGACCAAGTGGAGAAGGACCTGGCCTCGCTTGGAATATCCAATTGGCGCCACGTTGCGAAAAGAAGAAACGACTGGCGCGCGGTTGTTAACTCGGCTATAATCGCGTAAGCGGTGTCTACGCCAATTAAGAAGAAGAAGAAGAAACTGAGTGAGTTGGTATCCAATAGATGTTCTTGTGGGATTCCAGATAAAACTGTCGGGTCATTTTAGGTCCATTTGCGTAGAGCGAATCCTGCGGACCTTAAAGATGAAGTGAGTTCATCTCGTGCCAATATCGCGTTGGTGTGTCATGTGCTCCTGCAAGTACATCATCAACATACATTCCGTTTCGAAGTATCTCTGCTGCCAGTGGGTGGGTGCCTTGCATATCATCCGCTAATTTGAGGAGGGTACGGATAGCTAGAAATGGAGCACAGTTAATACCGAACGTAACAGTTTGTAATTCAAAATCGTCTATAGGGTCGTTAGGGGATTTCCCAAATAAGATTCTTTGAAACGGAGTGTGTCTGCTTTCAGCGAGTATTTGACGATACATTTTTTGGATATCTGCGTTGAATACGATTCGAAACATTCGCCATTTTACTACTAGGATTACGAAGTCTGCTTGTAGAATGGGTCCAGTATGTAGTACATCATTGAGGCTGTTCCTGTTCGATGTGGGGCATGAAGCGTTGAATACCACTCGCAGTTGAGTCGTTATGCGAACCGGTTTGATGACTGCGTGATGTGGCAGACAATACGTTTTCGTATTATCCGCAGGGTCGTATTCAACTTTGGTCATATGACCGAGTTCCAAATACTCGTTGATGGCCTTGTCGTATTCCGCTTTTATTTCGGGTTTTCTCGACAATGACTTTTCATTTCTAAGAGATTGAGCTAGAGCTTTGTGCCTTGAGTTGCCTAATTCTATGTTTTCTGGGGTTTTAAAGGGTAATGTTACCACATAGCGCCCATCTGAGTTTCTGTGGGTCGTATTTTTATAAATTTGCTCACAAACTATATCTGAAGTTGAAGGTAGAGGCTTCCTTGGAACTTCTTCAACTTCCCAAAATTGTGTGACCAACTTGTCTGGGGTCATCTTATTGAAAAATTACATTATCGAGGGTGATAAGGGGTTTTCTGGTGTGGGTCCGGATAAAATCCATCCGAATTCCGTTTCTTGGGCTAGAAGGGTCCCGAGTACATTTTTCCGTACACCACTGAGAATTATTTGTGGGTACAGGTCACTTCCGATCAATATGTCCACTGGTCTGGGTTTATAAAAGTGAGGGTCAGCTAAACTAAAACCGAAATCTGTGTTAGTGATGATCGCACTAAGTGAGTGAGTGGGTAAATTATCGGTTAAAGATTTTAAGATGAACGCGTGTGTTGTTATCTTAAACTCCTTTCTTGTCGGTGAACTAAGGGTGAGTTCACAAATTTTGGAGGGTGTCGCCGAAACGGTGTTGTTCAATCCAGTCACTTGTGCATTTCTCCTGAACGTGGGTATGTCCAATTTTCTCTGGAATTGTGCCTTTCTAAACTAAAACCGAAATCTGTGTTAGTGATGATCGTACTAAGTGAGTGAGTGGGTAAATTATCGGTTAAAGATTTTAAGATGAACGCGTGTGTTTTTATCTTAAACTCCTTTCTTGTCGGTGAACTAAGGGTGAGTTCACAAATTTTGGAGGGTGTCGCCGAAACGGTGTTGTTCAATTCAGTCACTTGTGCATTTCTCCTGAACGTGGGTATGTCCAATTTTCTCTGGAATTTCTCTGAAGTAAAAGTGGCTTCTGACCCGGAATCGACTAGTGCGCGAGCTGTGAATGTTTGCCCTTTGTATAAAACTTGGACTACAGCAGTACCTAACAAAATCTGCTTCCCACTGAAGTTTTGCGGGTCTTGGGTTTTATTTGTAGTGGACTGTAAGAGGGTTGTGTAGGCTTGCGGATTTATATTGGTATTAAGGGTTTGGGAGGTACTACTGGTGTTTGGGTCAAGAGGCGGGTTTGAGGCTCTTGATCCTTGCGGGGGGATTGGGAACGGGTTGGTGTATCCCTATGCAGAAGTGTGTTATGTTTCTTTCTGCATATTCTACAAAAAAAATTGCTCTTGCAATCTCTGAAACTGTGAGATAATGCAAGGCAATTGAAACAATAACCATTATTTTTTATTGTGGTTATTCGGGTCTCAACATTCATTTGTAAAAACTTTGGGCATTCTCGAATTGAATGTTGTGTTCTACAAAGCTTCCAACTTTCAATGTCTTGAGGCTTTTTTGAAAGGTTGTTGCCTCTAACTGGGTGTGCACTAGCGTGTGAAAAATCAAAGGTCGAAGTTCCGGAAACATTAGCGTGAAATGTGCTGAACTTCCTGTCTTTTCCTTTCCTATAGGATCCACTGTCGGATTGGGTCACTGGAACGGGGTCAGTTAGATTTCCGACTGCTTCCAAAGATTTATATCGATGAGTGAGAAACGCGTCGAAAGTTTTCCAGGATGGTATTTCCGAGTTATCTTCTAGGGTTTCCTCGAATTGATGAAGTAGGGTTTTGGGTAATTTCAATCCGCATAAGAAGATTAAGATGGGGTCCCAGCTACTAGTGTCTATGTACACGTTGTGTAGATTTGTGAGGCAATTATTGACGGTCCTCTGAAGGTGTTTGATCGCGCATCCACTTTCTTGGGTTGCTTGGGGTAAGTTGAATAAATTCTTCAATTGCGCGTTGACCTGAACTGTTCTCGTATTGGGATACCAGGTCTCTCCATGCCATCAGGAAACCATCATTTGTTAAGGGTGTATTTTTAACAATTGCTCTTGCTTCTCCTCGGGTTTTTTGAATCAAATGGAACAGTTTTTCCACGTTGCTGATTTTGTGATTGTTTACGTATATAGCCGTAAACATATCTCGGAATGAAGGCCAGGTTGCGAACTCTCCATAAAATATGTCCGTATCACAAGGGGGTATATGTATTGAGGGTCCTATGTCCCGCGATGTAAATTCTTCTGAAACTCCTTTATTGGGGTTGAGGTCTTGAGATCATCAATAGCTTGATTAATGGATCCTAAACATTTTAAATATAATTGATGACCCTTTTTAAATTTTTCTTTGATTTTTGCAAAATCAATAGTTTCACCGGGTTTTTGTGGGGTTCTACGAAAGGTATCGTACGATTTGATTGCCTTGTCATATATCGCGTTGAGTTCAACCCTTTTTATTTCCAGGGTATAAATTGACTCATCTTCGGGTTTGGTGTCGTAATGTTCCTCAATGTATTCGAACAAATCGGAAATACAAAATTTAAACTCTTCCATTATTATTAAAAAAATCACTTAACCGGGTTTACGACGACGGATTAAATTGAAATAAAACAAATAATAAATTTGAAAAAATATTTCTTTATTTAAGTTTGAACTTTAATAAATTAATAAGAAACGACTTTATTTTTTGTTTGCTGTGTAAATTTTGAACCGCAAATTATGATGGGTGAAATTCCGAAGAACGAAAAATTTCCTATTGGGTCTTTTGAAATTTTTCCTACTGGGTCTGTTTTTTGCTTGCTCACACTGCACTTGCAGTCAACGTTAGTTCGTTGTTAGTTGAGCGGGTAAAGCTTAGTACGCAGCTCTCAAGAAACGTAAAAACTTCATATAAAAAAACGCTTAAGAAACGGTCCAGAAACGTTCCTGCGATAAACTTACTTGTGCTAGTACGCAGCTCTCAAGAAATCTAGTACTAATTTTTAATACTTTTTGTCAATAAAATGTGAATATGGCAAACCTGATTTTGCGAAGAAACATCAAATCAACAATTGTTTCTTGAAGGAAATTCGAAGTAATCGTTAAATTCATCCTAAGTTAGTTGAAATCATTATTATAAAGTATATTCCATTTTGAAATGTTGTATAAAACCAGCCAATCATCAACAACATTCCTTAAATCTCAATGAAAATATTTGTGTTACCATACACATACATACATACATACATACGCACAAAGTTTGTTTACTTTGTTTATTCTCTCTTGCTCTTCTAATGTGGATCATTCACAATGCGTAACCAGCTGTCAAAATTACTTGAGAAATAATGTATTTTTGTTCTTGAGCAATTACTTGAGAGCTGCGTACCAACCTTAAGCTTAGTACGCAGCTCTCAAGAAACGTAAAAACTTCATATAAAAAAACGCTTAAGAAACGGTCCAGAAACGTTCCTGCGATAAACTTACTTGTGCTAGTACGCAGCTCTCAAGAAATCTAGTACTAATTTTTAATACTTTTTTTCAATAAAATGTGAATATGGCAAACCTGGTTTTGCGAAGAAACATCAAATCAACAATTGTTTCATGAAGGAAATTCGAAGTAATCGTCAAATTCATCCTAAATTAGTTGAAATCAATATTATAAAGTATATTCCATTTTGAAATGCTGTATAAAACCAACCAATCATCAACAACATTCCTTAAGTCTCAATGAAAATATTTGTGTTACCATACACAAACATACATACATACATACATACATACATACGCACAAAGTTTATTTACTTTGTTTATTCTCTCTTGCTCTTCTAATGTGGATCATTCACAATGCGTAACCAGCTGTCAAAATTACTTGAGAAATAATGTATTTTTGTTCTTGAGCAATTACTTGAGAGCTGCGTACCAACCTTTAAAGCAATAAAACATATGTGCGCGTAGGTACGGGTGGGTGCCAAAGCAACGCTACTTGGCTCTCAATAATTATATGAGTATGTATATATGTCAACGGGTAAGGTGCAAAGCGGAATATGGCAATAACAAAGTTAGCAAATACTTTGTGCTTAATACCGGTTAAGCAAACGATTTACTTTGGAATAGAATAATAATTTTGTTTTTGTTTCACTATGCCGTTTTATTCCGATTTGCACTAATAAATTTATAATTTAAATAAATTTGGGTTTAAGTACTTACAATTTTTTCCACGTATGGGTTTGCTGATAAAGTAGTTGGTTGGGTGGGTGAACTCCTGAAGATCCGAAAGGTGGTTGTTGGGTGGGTGAATTTGTGTAAATCCTGTTGTTTCAAACGATGATTAATTGGTGTTTAATTGGGTGGGTTGATTTTATGAGGCAGAAGATCCGGCTCAAAGGACCAAAATGTCGGGGTTGTTGACGATATATTTGCCGGTGTGCCAAATAAAATAAAAACTTTTAGTAATTGGGTAACAATTCGGATGTGTGTATATTTGAGTAAATATAATATATGTATGTATGTATATGGGTTAATAAATACAATTGGGTGATTATGTGTGGATGTTTATAATTGTATGTAAGTGTATAAAACTAATTACGGTTATACTTTCTCTAATTATAAATTTATATGTAACCTGATGTGGTTGAATTTTCCCGCGTTGAGATTGATTCTGCTGTGGTTGTTATTGCTGCTGATATTGCTGCTGCTGCTTTGGCGCCTGAATATGTCCGTCCGCTTTGCTGATTTATTTCATTGTGTTTTTTCGTACTTCGCTGTTATGTTGGCGCTGTTGGGTGTTTTTTGCATTGTCCTCTAATTCGTATTTAGACGAGTTAGGAGGACAATGCAGGGGTGTGTTCATTTGGTATGAACAAACGTCTTTTTAAATAATGTGAGACTCGTTCAAGATTATATAAGTTTCGATTCGTTGGATATTTTCTGAGATATCCATGTTCAAAAAAAAAGTGCCGCAGGTACCCCGGCATGATATTTACATTGCTGAAATGGATATCTCCAGCGAATATGCCGACTTTAGTCCAGTTCGTCACAAACAATGGCGATTGTTATCAAATAATAATAATAATTATGTACCAATGCTAATAGTTTTTCCTTATTTCTATTCTAATTTTTCTGTTCTTAGTTCTGGATTAACAGATTTCTTTTGTTTTTTGCTTAATCTACCAATTTTTCACCTGTATGAATTATGTATTTTAAAACTTAATTTAATGCTCAATAAAACGGCATATACAATTTGTATGCACGTCCGAAGTTTTATAGTTTTCAACATTTTTTACACAGTTTTTCGAAGTAAATATAGCTATTTATTTAATCTTACACGGTTTTCAGATGACATGAAACGTATCCCCCCTTTTTCTATAGGAAACGCCTCTTTTTTACACGGTTTTTTTTTACACGGATTTCTGAGGAACGTATCTACCGTGTAAAAAAAGAATTGGGTGTACATAGTTTTATTCAACATTCATCGAATTTAATTACAAAAATTACGGCCAAGCTCAGATAGTACGACATGTAAGAAAACACTAACTTGATAGTTGAACGGCAACATATTGCGTTGTTCTGTGTAACGCTGCCGGAATATTTGTGATATTATGCACTCATCTCAAATTATGATTATAATCCATATATGTAGTACGTTCCTAAAAATGTATGATATTCTTTTAAGAAAAAATAATTCAAAGGATTCTTACATAAATGGTGAACACATGCTTATGATTCAAAATATAATTATTTTTATATGAATTGTTTTGACTTTTAAAATAAAGGGTTAAAATCCATACCCGTAGCCATTCGTTGCTCTCCAGCAAATATAAAAAACTATACCAAACCCAAACAAACAAGGCAGCATTAATATGGTCATAGATAAATTGATTCGAAACTCTTTGATGTGATGAACACAATGACCGCGGCAGACTGCATCAGCACGACAGTGAACTGAATCCGTCTACATGAACATTTGTGAGAAGGCAGCAACATAACAATGACCGGCATGTACACAATTTCGCTGTGGCCATACCAATACCTTGCTCTATTTTTTATAACATTTTCTAAAGATGCCACTGCTGAAAAATATTAGGTGGGCATTTTATAACTTTTGGGTATTTTGCAATTTCCACACTACCACTGAAGTATGCAAATAGCACGTTAACCGTATTATTTTTGGGTGCTCGGTTTCCCAGTAGGCCTATATCACCCATGTATATAAATAATTTTACAAACTACCGACATCTAGTTCTACAGAATTTCAACAATGCACTAATTTTGGCAGTTCGTTTTAGAGCTATTCTTTTGGCATCCCGCCTTTTTCTCTAACTACTGATTGACGACACCCTGATTGTGTTTTGTTGCCAGCTTAGAAAACAGATCAGGGTCCGCTGCCAGCTGACAAGCGAGAGAGTAAGTAAAGAGTGTCTGATCAATTTATCTATGGTATGGTGCAACCCCGCGCATTTCTTCTGACGCATGCGCAATAGTGTTAATATTCTTTTTTAGTGCTGAAATTATGTTTTTCGCGTTAAAAAACGTTGTTGTAACTATTTATTTTGGTTTCCTATAAATTATTATAATTGATTTTAAGTGTTATGTTATTCGCTATCGCGAATGAGTGCGGTCAACATCTAAGTGTGCAACATCCGCAATTTCGACAATTTGCAAATAAACTAATCTGTGGTAATTCGTTGGTGTGTGCGCCGTGGGAGGTATTGATGTTGTCAACACGTTACACCTCGATTTCCTTGGATTAGTGGTAGAAATTGGTAAAAATCATTCAAATAAAATCGTATTTTAATCGAAGTTTTTTTTTAACAATAACAAATCAAATAAACACTCAAATAATTAGTTTTCGCGGGGAAAAAGTGCTCATCAGCCGTTTCTTTTACACGTTATTTCTGTGTATATGAAATCACCTGTTCTGTTTTACTAGTCAAATAAAAACAAAAAAACCTTCTTGTTAAAACTGCATTATCGACCAAACGACAGGTTTCTAATACTCAAAAGAGAAATCATTAGAAAATAAAAATGGCTGAACCTCTTCATAAGGTGACGCCAAGAAATAGTCTCAGCTCATTTGTAGTAAATAAAATAAGAGAATTAGAAAAAACTAACTCACTTATAAATGAGAGGCTTAGAACTTTGGAAGCGATGTGCAATTAGTTACATAAAGATAACATGGAATTAAAAAGAGAAAACGAGGAACTAAAATCTAGTAAAAGCAAGCATGTAAGTGTTGAAGCAAAACCTTCTAGTATGAATGTAGATCAAATATACGAAGATATAAATCTACACTGCAAGAACTGTGAAGCTTTTGGACATACAAAAAACTTCTGTGGTAAGCCATCGAGGTGTGTGAAATATGAAGGCAAACATCCTACTATTGAATGCTGAAAAGCTAAAAACCCCTGCTAAATGTTGCAACTGCGGCGATTCTCATCCTGCAAGCTACCGCGGTTGTGTCGTCGCAAAAGATCTGCAAAAACTTAGAGATAAAAAGAATGGTAATTCAGTTGAGTAGAATGCCAATGCTCCGACGAACAACCCCGTTGTGAACACAGGAGAAGTAAAATCCCTTCCTTCCGGTTCTAAAGTTTCATTTGCGCAAATAGCTAAACAAAGCCATACAAATACAGTTCAAAAAAGTAGTCCGTTATCCCAAATCTTGGGTAAACTAAATTAGCAAGAGAAACTATTTAAGTCCTTTAATCAGCGGCTCAACGCTCTTGAGTACCATCTACGATTTATTGATGAACAGTAACTCTTTGAGAATAATGCTATGGAACGCTAATGGTCTTTCCAAAAGTAAAAATGAATTCGAAATTATTCTACACGACAGAAATATTGATATACATATGTCTATTAACTGAAACGCATTTTACGAACCAATCATGAAAAATTATGAATTACGAATATATCACACACTACACCCGGCAAACTCAGCACGAGGAAGGAGCACTATAATTATCAAAAGCAATATTGAACACTGTGAGGAAGATCCGATTAAGATGGAAGAAATTCAAGCTACAACAATTTCAGTTAAATTGCACAATCACTCATTGTATCTTATTGCTCTGTATAGTCCACCTTGACATAATATAAAAATAGAAACGTATATGAGTTTAAAAAAAAAACACAGCTTTGGTAGCAGCTGGAGTGTCAACTTCACTATCTAGTCGACGAGTGCAGACAGTAGTCAATGCAATCACTATGTGGGCATTTATGTGGCGCATCAAATTAAACGACACCAAATCAATTTATTTTATTTATTTATTTATTTATTTAAGTCTATGAACATTTTTTTTATTCTTACAGACTAATGGAAAGTAAATTACAGTTAAATAGGTAGATAACTTAGACTAAAAAACAGAATTGAGGGTATTAGTGAAGGATAACCTAGAGTGAGAAAAATCTAGAAGAGTCCTCTCGGAAATCGAATTAAACTCACGCATAGCCCGCTTGAGAGGAGCATTTCCAGCAAAATTAGTACTTTCCTTTTTATAGTAAAATGGGGAACAGATCTAAGACAACGCTGAGGAGTATTGAAGTTGATTTTCCCTAGTAAATAGGGACAGTCGATATCTCCATTAATTACATTTTAAACAAATGAAAGGCAGAGAATGGACCGTCGGTTGTCCAGCGATTTAAGATGTAGAAGCAATAAGCGAGATGTATACGATGGTATTGGGTCAACGAACTTTAAGGAACGGAGAGCAAATTTAAGAAAAATCTTTTGGACACGCTCGATTCTATTAATTGACGAAATGCAATATGGTCTCCAAATGAACACTGCGTACTCCAAAATGGACCGAACAAAACATGTATACAGTAATTTTAACGTGTAGATCATGTCGTGTAATTCATGTCGGCTTTACCTTGAAAAAGCCAGCATATTGCCCAATTTATATATGTAAATAACATTCCTGTACCACACCATAACAGTGCTAAGTACCTGGGTATCACCTTAGATGCTAAGCAACGCTGGAAAGAGCATGTCAAAAAAAAGGAGCGAGCTTGATATGAAATTTGCTAAACTTTATCACCTAGTTGGCAGGAAATCCTCTCTATCATTTCAAAACAGCTGTTAGTATATAATCAAGTTCTAAAGCCAGTTTGGGCCTAAGGAGCCCAACTATGGGGTTGCTCAAGTCAAAGCTGTATTGCCAGCATTCAGCGTTTTCAAAGTAAGGTACTAAGGACTTTGGTTAATCCTCCTTGGTACATTAGAAATGAAATCTCCAAGTTAACAAAGTCTCACGAACTGAAGCTTAGACAGCACGTTAATGAGGAAGCCTCCAGACTCGTCGAAGCTGCTGGGCGAGAAATCATGTTGAAACGCAAGAAGCCTTCCGACCTAGTAAGACAACAGTGTCGGGGTATGTCGACGTATGGGGCCGATTATGAATAATTAAAAGATAATTGGTTCAAGTGTAAACGTTATAAATTTCGAGTTTAATGTATATATATAAATATATGGGTGTGTGTTAGTTTCCAATATCGGTTAATTGTTATTGATTTCGTATTAACTAGTGTTAGAGTTGTGTGTTAATATACATACGTATTGTTTTGGTTTTAAATGTACTAATCCGTTTTGCGTGCTGGGTTGATACCTTCGCTTTGAAGTATTGTTGATGAATTTGGGTGGATCCTTGTGCTGTATCCGTATTACTTTATGTTGTAATTTGAGATTGTACTTATTGTAATATATCAATGTAACGTGTACTTTATATTATAATTGTTCACTCTATTTAAAGCCGTTTAGCTCTCCGTGTTCACTTGTTAATTCACTTATTATACATATGTCTCCGTTCGCTTGTATATCGTTTGTATGTTGGCGGGATAATGATCCTTCAGTGTAAAAAAGCGCGGGAAAAGTTTTTTTTTCATTTCTCCTTTTTCGCCTGTTGCGTAAAGTTGGGGCGGTTGTTATTCCTCTGCATTACGCCTCTATTACCTTATGTAATTTGTGGGAGTAATGCAGAGGAGTATTTGTTTGGATTAAACAAACAGTAGCAAAAAATGTATTTCTTAACATTTAGCATTTGACACGTTGACTGCAAAGGCCATTTTCTGAACTGTCCAAAAATGACATTTTGATTTTTTCACATTATATTACTAAAAACTCTATTTCTAGATCATTGGTATCATTAAAAATCAAAAATGATGGTTTTTAAGGAGAAAAAGGACCTACGAGTTATCTCGTAGTTGGCGTATGGGAAAGGACGCTACGAATTATAATATCTCGTAGTAGGTAGGTCATTTTTCCAAAAAAACATAATTTTTGCTTTCTATAGTATTTTGTTTTATAGTTATATTATTTATTAAGATTATCATAATTTTATTATTATTTTCTTTCTTTTTAGATTTATAAACATTCTCTAAAATTACTGTTATAATTATCAAGAACCCAATATGGATAGGAAAAGTCACTGAATCAAAGTGAAATTGAGTACAACGCAAATCTAAGTGATTCGAAGATGATTGCAGCGTGTTTAAATGAGTTAAGCATCCGCCCACTCTACCCGGAAAAACTGGCGCACCTTAATAAACCAGCGCAATTCACCACAGGATGCTACTGCAACGCAACACGAATAACTCACCACATCTATACCAACCTAATCAAAAAGGATGGACAACAAGATAGAAGCACAATTCGTTCTAAACAATTGGTCTGCACGACATTCGCTTCTACACTGCGCCGCGTCGACACCGTTCAACATATTATACAATTCACCCATAAACATTCGCTTTATCCGTGCGAACATACGCGGCGCCACGAAAATCTCTCCTGCGATCCCCCAGCGGTCCGGTATGCAGCTTACGTCCACCCCGCTCCGCACAGTATGTAGGTGGTCGTTGTTCAAATATAATTTGTTAATTTTATAAATTTAAGTACATTAAATGATTGTAATCCCATTAAAGTACATTAAATAATTTTACATTTTAAACGTCAGCCTTTTTAATAAACAAATGTTAAAGTGGTTAATACTTTTGTGCCCACATTAAGAGAAGCAAAGTATTCATGGTCCTTCGAGCCTTAACGAAAGGCACCTTTGGGTCTACAAACAAACAGACATACATACATATGTATTAAAATCAAAAAAAAACTTTGGTGGCAAAATTCAAATGCTATAATGAAAATGAAAGATATACATACATATATAAACACAAAGTGCAGTGACTCAAATAGAAAAAAAAAAAAAATAAATAAATATACTTAGTAATACAAAACTATCAAAAAAAGGTGAAGTGACAAAAACCAAAATAAATTACAAGAAAAATTAAAACAAGAAAATAAAGGAATTGTGCGGTGAACAAAAACCAAAATTAGCACAACAATTCGTGCATAAACAATTCGTGCATACTTATGTAGAAAGCATATTGATCTCTTGGACGAGCTCTCAACTGCACAAAAACAAGTACATACAAGCAAATTATTAGAGTGTGCCTACCCTAAAAAGGAAAATACTTAAAATTAATATTGCGGCTTGAAAACAAAGCATATAAAATAAAATTAAAATAAAAAATAAAAATAAAGTTAAATAGCAAGTAAATAAGTAACGGTATTAAAAAAAAAAACAAATAATCCATCTTTTACAAAGGTTTATACACATAAAAAGTATTCAGTTCACACTGAGAAACCTATATAATAATAAACAATAACAAAAATCAAAGTACACCTGGAGCTACACGCTCAAAACAGGTTGCTAGATTTATTTCAGAAAGTGACAGTTTAACAAGATACTGCACTAGATTTTCCTCCTCACCGATTCACGAAAATTCGGAATCGCTACTAGAAATCAAAAGTCAAAATCTTAAAATTTTGGACTCGCCTCCAAGCGGCTCATGACGCCATACTAGAATCTGACGATTCAGATCTACCACAAAATTTTAAATTATCTGCTGACGCCATATACGAAAACTGCTTAGACCATTTCGAAGAAACAAAAGCTATGATCTCCGATCAACTAAAGCTCATTAAAGCAATTGCACCTACTCCCCACAGTAGAGTAGAGCTGCTACAAGAAGACAGTAAGAAGGCAAGTTCAGGCATCCAACTCGAGGTGCCCGCATGTGACACAGAAACCTTTCACGGAGGTTATGAAGAATGGCCGTCCTTCCGGGACATGTTCACGACCGTGTGCATAAACCATCCTCAATTATCACAAGCGCAAAAAGTGTATCACCTCCGATACAAAACAAAAGGTCAAGCAAGCATAATTAGGGTTGTCGAAAAAATATCGATACATCGATATATCGATATAATTTTTTCAATGTAACAATATTTTTAAGCGATATTTATTATTTCGATATATCGAGGTATCGATATGATTTTATAAGTATTGAAAAGGTATAAAAACGATATTTTTATGATCAACAATTTCTAAATCCTTTTTTATACTAACTATTTAATCCAAACAAATACTCCCCTGCATTACTCCCACAAATTACGTAAAGTAATAAAAGCGTAATGCAGAGAAATATCAACCGTCCCAACATCACTCAACAGGCGAAAGAGGAGAAAAAGAAAAGATCTTTTCCCGCGTTTTTTACAGAAGGATTGTGGGCACACTGTTCTTCAGAGTTAGGTGTCATACGAGATCTGATAATATTGCTTACCCCATTTAAGCAAGCTACTGAAGAAATTAGCGGCGATCAGTACGTGACTTCAAGTTTGGTGATTCCCATTGCAAACTTACTTCAGAGAGGCCTTGAACAAGTGAAGCTTTTCACCGAATTTGGTATTGCTGTTCAGAAGAGTTTGCTAAATTTAGTTATTGCAAAACTAGTACCACTAGAGCGACATTTACATCTGGCCAAAGCAACAATTTTAGACCCACGCTTTAAGCGTATTCATTTTAGTTCAGCGCTAGCAGCAATAACCGAACTGTCAAAAGAAATACGTTTAGAACATAGGCGTAGGGGACAACTTTCGCCTAAACTCAGACCCACTCGCACTACCATAATTCCAAATTCCGAAAAATCTTCGCCGTCGTTGTGGTCCGGACATGAAAAAATTATGATAGATATTGCTGCAGCTTCAGCAAACTCTTTACTTTCAACTTCAACCAGTGATGGTATGCCTAGCGAACTAAAGCTATATCTAGATCAGCCTATAATACCCAGAAAAGAGAATCCAACAAAATTCTGGTTTGATTGTCGTCATATTACCCCAGTCCTTTCCGACATAGCTCTAAAGTATTTGATATCGCCTACGTCCTCGGTTTCCTCGGAGAGAGTGGCATCTGCTGTGAATCTCGCAGTACCCAATTACAGAAGCCGGCTTACAGCCGAGCACGTAAATCAAAGAGTTTTTCTTATGCCTGTATCAGATAAATATTGGTTTGATTAATAAATAACTAATGTTTTAATTGTTGTTCTTATTTATTAAAAATTATGTGAATTGGTTAGTATTTATCTAGTAAGGTAAGATGATTAAAGTAGATTAGGCCAAATATTTTTTTTCCATATCATACCGATATATCGATATATCGATATTTTGAAATAAAAATATCAATGTCGATATTGATATATTCAAAAATGACCGATACAATATATATCGCTACTTTATTCCATTTCCGACATCCCTAGGCATAATAATAAAACAGTTCGCCCTTAATGACGATAATTTCAATATGGCTTGGGAAGCTCTAAAAGCACGTTACGAAAACAAAAGAATATTGGTCAACAAGCAAGTAACGACACTGTTTCTAATTGTTTGTCGATTCTGTCGACACAAAATATTCCCACAGACAGCTGGGACCCAATTCTGGTAAACATTTGCACCGCCGCATTACCAGAAAAGTCGTTACTTCTATGGGAGCAATCGCTCTCATCACGAAAAAAGTGCCCAACGTGACAACAAATGAAAGATTTTCTCACCACCCAATATGAAATTGCGGTAAGGTTAGAAGAAAACATAATAAAAAATAAGAACATTAAACACGACCTCAATGTAAGCTTCAATAGACCCCAAGCTAGAAGCAAAAACAAATAAAACATAATTTTTAACAAAACACAATCGTTCACATCCGAACAAAGAAAACATACGTCATGCGAACTATGTAAAATAGGGCATAAACTTAAAACTTGCGAGAAGTTTAAAAAATTAAGCCTTAACGAAAGGAACAACTGAATGAAATGGAAATTTCGTGACGGGACTGAAAAAAATTAATAGTTAAAAAAAACACCCTAATGTATATAAAAAAGGCGAAAGTAATGTAGTTAAAATTAATTTCGAAAATTCATAGTAATTTAGCATTGTAATACATTTGGAATAGATGATGTTTTTGGTAATATAAAAATGGTAAATATTTTACATAATAAAAAAATATATATAATTTATTCAATTATTATCTAATTGACTTTACTAATATTTCTCAAAATATTTGTAGTTAGATTTATAAAGCCACTTGACGAAACAAGTGCCCAAATGATTTGCATAACATTTTTTTGTTTGAATTATTCAATTAATTCAAATATTACGACAGAAAATAGCAAAGAAAAAAAAAAAAACAACAAACACATGCGAGAGTTGTAGCACATGAAAATTTTCATTAGCTCTGCTGTGCTACCGCTCCCAATTTTTTGCTACCGCTACGCCAGAGCATAGCGCAGAATTTAATTTTTTGATACCGCTCCAGCTATAGTTTTTTACCTAACAAAACTCGGAGCAGAGTAGAGCACTTCTTTTACATTGTTATGCTAAGGCTATGCTGTGGCTCCCGACAAAGTGAGAGCGGTAGCAAGAGTAAAATGAAATGCTACGGGAGTAGCGTAGTTTTTCAAACGCTGCATAAAAGACACCATTCAATGCTTCACTACAGCACATTTCCTAGCTCAACTCAAAAGAGCGCATTTAATAGCACAAAAGGAACCCCGGGTTTAATTGCAAAAGCAAATCACGAAACCCAAAATTCGAAAAACTGCTTAGAGACACCATGCTGCTCCAAGGCACAAAAATCTCAAACGCTGCACAGCGAAACACAAAATGGACTAGTTACAGAACTAGTCACCACCATACCAACTCTAGTTGAGTATAATGAAAACAAATACCTTAATTCACAATTAAGAAAATTTCAAAACTTAAAGAGACTTCCCCCCATAACTATTCGATCAAATAATGGCCGGTACGTCGTACGACAACCAATAGAGCCACAATTTTCTAATTCCCCACATAAAGGTAGAAAAAACCAAAGTCAAAATTCAATCTAACAATATAAAAAACTCAAATATATGGCACTTTTCGACCCCGTAGGATGGCTTTCGCCAATAATGACAAAAAGAAACAAATTCCGAAAAAACAAAAAAGAAATAAAATCCTAGAGCTATGGCGGGCTACTACTGGCCAAATTAGTGCATACGCACATAAACTCATAATAAAGTCATCCAAAAGGTCGAATTATAATCGCATCTTTCCAAGCGCTCCTCACATGGGTGAGTTAGGGAAATCAGCTCTACAAAGCATCAACTTATTTATGCGAATTTTCTATTCTCTTAATCCAAGCCGTTCTCCATTCACGGCCATTCTCCCGCAAGATCCCTCTAATTTCATAGTCCTAAATCTAGGGCTAAGGAGTACCCATTCTGGCCACATCCGAGCCAGGCGTGGAGTTACTATCCTTCATAAGCCGATAACATAGAAAAGGAAAATAATAAACAACCGGTATACCATACCGATGAAATAAGAAATTTACATACCCGCTAATAAAATGAATAAAAGCAAACAACGCATCCACTTCTTTACTATAATAATAAGTCGGATAAACCCGCAAAATATAAGACCTAGCCATACGACCCTAAAAGTAAATAAATAACAAATATTATGTTTAAAACCAAAGGCATTTTCAGGATATACAGCATGTATTCTGCGCCCTCGGCAACTCTACTAGCAGTACGCCGAAATACATGCAATAGCATATACATACGCAATACTAGGCAAAATATTTGCCTAGGGGGCCCGGGATGTTTAAATTAGTTAAGCATCCGCCCACTCTACCCGGAAAAACTGGCGCACCTTAATAAACCAGCGCAATTCACCACAGGATGCTACTGCAACGCAATACGAATAACTCACCACATCTATACCAACCTAATCAAAAAGGATGGACAACAAGATAGAAGCACAATTCGTTCTAAACAATTGGTCTGCACGACATTCGCTTCTACACTGCGCCGCGTCGACACCGTTCAACATATTATACAATTCACCCATAAACATTCGCTTTATCCGTGCGAACATACGCGGCGCCACGAAAATCTCTCCTGCGATCCCCCAGCGGTCCGGTATGCAGCTTACGTCCACCCCGCTCCGCACAGTATGTAGTTGGTCGTCGTTCAAATATAATTTATTAATTTTATAAATTTAAGTACATTAAATGATTGTAATCCCATTAAAGTACATTAAATAATTTTACATTTTAAACGTCAGCCTTTTTAATAAACAAATGTTAAAGTGGTTAATACTTTTGTGCCCAAATTAAGAGCAGTAGTAACGACATTTATGAGCCTTCTGAGAATACAAGTGATAGTGAAGATGAAGTCATCTCCGAACCTGAAGACGTCTCCGAATCTGATAAAAATGACGCAGATTTTCAAGCAACAACGTCAAATGAGAATGATGATTTGTGGACAGAAGTTTAACACAATCCTGAATTATTTCTTTTCGAAGAAAATATTGGTGTGAAATTAGATACATCAAATTTTTACAATAAAAAGGCTGGTGAATTTATTTTTTTCGGATGAGTTTCTTGCATTACTGGTAGAACAAACTAATTTATATGCTGCGCAAGAAATTGCAACATTGGAAAATGGGAATCAAAATGCTATAAAAAAATCTAAAAGGATATCGAATTGGCAATACGTAAGTGCTACAGAGATGAAAGTTTTTATTGCACTTTTATTGCAAATGGGACCTTGTACTTTTCCAACAATAGAACAATACTGGACCACAAACAAGCTATATAATGTAAACTTTTGCGATTATAGCCGAGTTAACAACCGCGCGCCAGTCGTTTCTTCTTTTCGCTACGTGGCGCCAATTGGATATTCCAAGCGAAGCCAGGTCCTTCTCCACTTGGTCCTTCCAACGGAGTGGAGGTCTTCCTCTTCCTCTGCTTCCCCTGGCGGGTACTGCGTCGAATACTTTCAGAGCTGGAGTGTTTTCATCCATCCGGACAACATGACCTAGCCAGCGTAGCCGCTGTCTTTTAATTCGCTGAACTATGTCAATGTCGTCGTATATCTTGTACAGCTCATCGTTCCATCGAATGCGATATTCGCCGCGGCCAACGCGCAAAGGACCATAAATCTTTCGCAGAATTTTTCTCTCGAAAACTCGCAACGTCGACTCATCCGCTGTTGACATCGTCCAAGCCTCTGCACCATATAGCAGGACGGGAATTATGAGAGACTTATAGAGTTTGGTTTTTGTCTGTCGAGAGAGGACTTTGCTTCTCAATTGCCTACTCAGTCCGAAGTAGCGCCTGTTGGCAAGAGTTATCCTGCGTTGGATTTCTAGGCTGACATTGTTGGTGGTGTTTACGCTGGTTCCAAGATAGACGAAATTATCTACAACTTCAAAGTTATGACTGTCAACAGTGACGTGGGAGCCAAGTCGCGAGTGCGACGACTGTTTGTTTGATGACAGGAGATATTTCGTCTTGCCCTCGTTCACTGCCAGACCCATTCGTTTTGCTTCCTTGTCCAGCCTGGAGAAAGCAGAACTAACGGCGCGGGTGTTGAGGCCGATGATATCAATATCATCGGCATACGCCAGCAGCTGTACACTCTTATAGAAGATTGTACCTGCTCGATTAAGTTCTGCAGCTCGAACTATTTTCTCCAGCAGCAGATTGAAAAAGTCGCACGATAGGGAGTCGCCTTGTCTGAAACCTCGTTTGGTATCGAACGGCTCGGAGAGGTTCTTCCCGATCCTGACGGAGCTTTTGGTGCCGCTCAACGTCAGTTTACACAGCCGTATCAGTTTTGCGGGGATACCAAATTCAGACATCGCGGCATAAAGGCAGCTCCTTTTCGTGCTGTCGAAAGCAGCTTTGAAATCGACGAAGAGGTGGTGTGTGTCGATTCTCCTTTCACGGGTCTTTTCCAAGATTTGGCGCATGGTGAATATCTGGTCGGTTGTTGATTTACCAGGTCTGAAGCCACACTGATAAGGTCCAATCAGTTTGTTGACGGTGGGCTTTAATCTTTCACACAATACGCTCGATAGAACCTTATATGCGATGTTGAGGAGGCTAATCCCACGGTAGTTGGCGCAGATTGTGGGGTCTCCTTTTTTATGGATTGGGCATAGCACACTTAAATTCCAGTCGTTGGGCATGCTTTCGTCCGACCATATTTTACAAAGAAGCTGATGCATGCTCCTTATCAGTTCTTCGCCGCCGTGTTTGAATAGCTCGGCCGGCAATCCATCGGCCCCTGCCGCTTTGTTGTACTTCAGGCGGGTGATTGCTATTCGAACTTCTTCATGGTCGGGTAATGGAACGTCTGCTCCATCGTCATCGATTGGGGAATCGGGTTCGCCTTCTCCCGGTGTTGTGCTTTCACTGCCATTCAGCAGGCTGGAGAAGTGTTCCCTCCATAATTTAAGTATGCTCTGGGCATCAGTAACTAGATCACCTTTGGGGGTTCTACAAGAGTATGCTCCGGTCTTGAAACCTTCTGTAAGCCGCCGCATCTTTTCGTAGAATTTTCGAGCATTACCCCTGTCGGCCAGCTTATCGAGCTGTTCGTACTCACGCATTTCGGCCTCTTTCTTCTTCTGTCTGCAAATGCGTCTCGCTTCCCTCTTCAACTCTCGGTATCTATCCCATCCCGCACGTGTTGTGGTCGATCGTAACGTTGCGAGGTAGGCAGCCTGTTTTCTCTCCGCTGCGACACGGCACTCCTCGTCGTACCAGCTGTTCTTTTGCACTTTCCGAAAACCAATGGTTTCGGTTGCAGCTGTACGTAAGGAGTTTGAAATGCCGTCCCACAGTTCCCTTATACCGAATTGTTGATGAGTGCTCTCAGAGAGCAGGAGTGCAAGCCGAGTAGAAAAACGTTCGGCTGTCTGTTGTGATTGCAGCTTCTCGACGTCGAACCTTCCTTGTGTTTGTTGACGTGCGTTTTTTGCTGCACAGAGGCGGGTGCGAATTTTGGCTGCAACAATATAGTGGTCCGAGTCGATGTTAGGACCTCGGAGCGCACGCACATCTAAAACACTGGAGACGTGTCTTCCGTCTATCACAACATGATCGATCTGGTTGGTGGTTTTTCGATCCGGAGACAGCCAGGTAGCTTGATGTATCTTCTTGTGCTGGAATCTAGTACTACAGATAACCATATTTCGGGCCCCGGCGAAGTCGTTGGTCAAAGACCGGTCAAAGACCGGAAGTCGTGAGCTGCTTGAGTCATATGCAAAAGAATCGTTTCTGGCCACTCCCAAGTGAATGGCGATCAGAGAACTTTCCTCACTTGCGTGAGCTTCTACACATGACTCCATCTACCGACAGATTATACAAGGTGAGACCAATCCTAAATCATTTCAACGATGTTATGTGTGTAAACTATGTACCAAGTAAAAATATTTGTATTGACGAATCCATGATGCTATGGCGGGGAAGATTGCTTTTCCGCCAATACATAAAAAATAAAAAACACAAATATGGTGTCAAACTATATGAACCATGGTGAGTCCGACGGTCTTGTAATAAAAATAAAAATTTACAGGGGAAAATATGAGGGAACTACATTTACTTGAGATCTCGATAAAGGCTACGCGCTTTACATGGATAATTTTTATAATTCAGTTAGTCTTACAAAACTGTTATATACACGAAAAACTTATGTGTGTGGAACCCTACGAAGTAACAGAAAAGGTAAATCGTAAACTAAAAAAAGGGGAGTGTTTTGAGCAGACAAATAATCCTGTTACTGTATGCAAATGGAAAGACAAACGAGAAGTCCTTTCCATTTCAAACATGCATGCTATTGAAATGGTCGAGGTGCCCAATCGCAATGGAACAATTTCTATGAAACCGAATATAATTCGAGATTACAATAATGGAATGCCTGGCATTGACCGATCAGATCAAATGATTTCGTACTACTCATCTCTAACAAAGACTATTAGATGGCACAAAAAGGTTTCACTTCGTATTATAGAGATATACATATATACAAAATGCTCACAGAATTTACCAAAAACTAACTTCATCTAAAATAAAACTGATAAAGTTCAGAGAAGAATTCGTCTTGGCGTTGAATGAAGATTTTCAACCACTTAAAAAAAAAATACATCTAAAGAGCTCAATTATTTAGAGTGTTTACCACCAACGGAAAAAAACAGCGTCCGACAAAGCTATGTTGCGTGTGT
Source organism: Bactrocera dorsalis (assembly GCF_023373825.1). Classification (NCBI taxonomy): domain Eukaryota; kingdom Metazoa; phylum Arthropoda; class Insecta; order Diptera; family Tephritidae; genus Bactrocera; species Bactrocera dorsalis. The sequence goes on along the minus strand of NC_064308.1, from coordinate 21,863,285 downwards.
ACCCAAGAAAAAAACGTCGAGAAACGCGTTACTTCTGTCCAGCCTGTCCAGAGAAGCCAGCCCTTTGTGTCGAAAATTGTTTTAAAAACTACCACAAACAATAATATATTGCTTTATTTATTGTATTAGAGTAAACTTTTCCATTATATTGAATGAATTTTTCCATAATTTTTTTTTTATAAAAAAAAAGCTCACGGAAGACAAACCCAAAATTTTTTTTTTCCCAGAAGCCATTTATCGATACTAACACTATTATAATACGGTTTTACTCGTAGCTACACAAAAAGTGGTAGTTTTAGGTAGTACGAGATAACTCGTAGTTGGCTTCCTGGAAGGGAAGTTGTTTTAATATACCATAAAATCTTAAAAAATGATTTCAGTAATTTCGCCATATATTAAAAGTTCAATAGGGGTATTCTCTTGCTCTTGCAAGATTGCAGATTGCAAAAATACTACACCGAAATATACAAGGGCACGAGAGCACCCATTGCAGAATCTAGTGATATATGAGCGACTGATTCAGTCAATTTATTGTAAATGACTATTGTGCATGGCTATTATGAATTGGCGCACCTTCTGCATACATTTTTAACAAAGAAAACTGTAACAAAACTTTATAATTTATATAGAAATTATAAAATATAATTAAAATTTACCTTTCTCAACAATTTAACGACGTAATATGTCTTTATGTAAATTGGCAACTACAACAGGGTTGCAATTTTATTTTTGCGTGACATTGCACGCTAATATACATGGGTTTTGGTCTAACATATTTCACAGCCCTTGCAAATATTTTTCTGCGTGTGTTTGTTGTTGTGCCGTTGTAAATCTGCAATGTTTGCACCGTGCACCGGGTTTTGCAAGAGCAAGAGAATACCCCTAATATATAACAATTTGCAATATAATAATTGTTGGGTGTTTTAATTTAAAATGCCCAAAAATTCTTATTTTGTTCGATCTGGCCATAACGGAAAATGTTATAAAAAACGCTTATTTTGACGCGCTCTCACACTGGAATAAGTTGTGCATCCCATTATTCCTGGTTGGCAGTCAACGTGTTAAGTATCTCTCCTAATTATTTCGACCAGAATTGTTGTTAGTATTTTATTTTTATATACTAGGTACAATGTAAGATAATAAAAAAAAAATATTAAAATGCCACATAAAAAAGAAATTTGTCATTTTAATTTTTCCCTAAAACTAAAATTATCATAAAATATAGAAAACAAAACTTTGTAGCACTGAAGAAGCGATTATATCATTTTAATGAAGAATAGCATACTTTCCTTCTTCAATTTAACTTGATAACTTTGTTGTTACTTTCACCCCAAAACTTTTTGAAACAGAGCAGAAGCGAGCACAGAAATGACCAATCAAATAAATTTTGTATCAAAGTTCTAAAGTCCTGAATTACTCTAAAAGCGAGCACCATTAAAGTCCCATACACGATACACAAGTGCGTTCGATCGGTATGTGTGCGCATGCGGTTTACTCATGTATGGGCTTGTGCGCGTACCGATCCATGTTCGCGAAAATGCTTGATTTTTTACGATCGGTGCGCGCACATGTGTGTCGCGTATGGCGTTGTGTGCGCACAAAATCTCATTTCTCTCGTGTCGCCGAACAGTGAAGACCGCGGACGAATAATGGCAAGTGTTAAGGGGGGAGCCTGCTTTAGAGGCTTCAAAAATCGATTTTTTTGAGGATTTTTTTTGGGAGGGAAAGAAATAATTGATTCAAGTTAAATTTCTAGGCTTTATAGTTATATATTTGAACATCTTTCACAAATTTTTTGGATACGAAATCTTTGATATTCTGCCTTTGGAAAGCAATTTCCCGATGCGTCTCGCATGTGCATTTTTCGGACGGCGGGCATGCAGGTCGCAATTTCTATCGCCAACAAAAAAAATTCAAAGAGATTCATATTTTTTATAATTTATCCTCTAGTTAAACAAAGAAAATTCAAAAAAAAGTGTAAAATTTTAAATTTTGTTATTTAAAAAAAAGTGTTTTGACCAAAAAAGTTGGTTCAATCTTGTCTTCTCTTATTTTTTTTTAGTCTTAATAGAAGATAATTTTATGGCAATGATAATAAACTTTGCTCGAAATCCATACGACGTTTAGTTTTTTTCTATCCTGCCAGCCAATTAATAATAATCGTAAAAATGAAAAATTCGCGCTTCAAAGTATTCGCTTTTTGCCCAAGCCCTCACATATCTGTTAGACGCTCAGTCACTATTTCCTTTCTAATATTTCGAATTCCAATCTATAACTTTGGGGAAATTTTGTTAGATAATTTTTAAAGAGAATTAAACAAAAAATCGATTGTTTGAAGCTTCTAAAGCAGGATCCCCACTTAATAAAGATTTCGTATCAGAATTTATTAATCTTATAAAAAATGAATTGGCAATTTGGCAAACGAATAGTGATAAATATAGAAGTAAAATTGAGAAAAATAAAAGTTGGAATAACTTATTAACGAATTATAAAAAAATCGATAAAAGTACTACATTGGAAATAAATTCGAAGAAATGTTCCGCTTGCCTGTCGCACATGTTCATTATGTGAAGAACGAACGCAAAATGGATTTTTGTGTCGTGTATGGGCGAAACGAATTCACACAGATCGAACGCACATGTGTGTCATGTATGGGCCTTATTACTGTACATACGCCATGCGATTTCGTAAAGACTTGTCAAGTAACAAATTCCGGTAGAAAAATATTGCCAACCTTTTGGTCACATAAATTGGCAGAAAGTTGAGTAATGCTGTTGAGAGTGCATATGCAGCGTAATGAATTTTTCATATCGCCCTCTTGCTGAAAGTTTGTTTCGTAAAGTAATTTGTGTCGTAAATGTTCAAAAGAAGTTATTAGGAGTAATATTTGACCGAAAGTAATTTGTGCCATAAATGTTGAAAAGAAGTTATCAGGAGTAATATTTTGTGTATTATAATAGAGTTTTTTAAGAATTTGTGATATATGTTGAAATGGTTTACAATATAAATAATAGAGTGTTCGCATATGTAAAGATGTAATAAGTAAAATAACATGGCAAGTGTTTGTGGATGTGTGCTTTGGGCTAAGAGAGTAGGTCATGTGGAGAAACGAATAAGCGTATTTAAGAAATATCAATGAAAGCAATTATGTATATCGATACATGCCGGCATCGTCTTAATTCGATTTATGGGCAAATTATAGAATAGCATCCCCCGATTTCGCGGTTAAAATGGGTGTGAGGAAAGAGGAGGTCCTCTAGATTAAGAAAATATGTACATATGTATATATAATTGCCGCTGCCTTATGGTTTTTGAGATATTTTCATTTATAGTTCAAAAATTCAACGGGTTGGGTTTAGTATCGCGCCGGTTAATTTTGGCTCACTGTACCTAAACGAGAGAACCAAATTGAAAATTTTAAACACGCATGTATGCCTAAATTATCGAACTTTATTTTAAAACGTATTTTATAAAAATCGGTTCTCAAATTTTTCCAAAAATTCACTTTAAAAAATGCTATTTTTATGCAAATTTCTCAATACAGTAGAATCCCGATTATCCGATTATCCGGACTTATTCGTCTCGGCTCTAATTGTCAATCGGATCCCATACAGTCGTTACAACTGAAACGCATCAGGGACTTGGCCGGAATGAAACGATGTGATTCTTTACGTCAAAGACCAATAACAAGTTATTTCCAACCAAAATTTTGAATTACATAGGCATTATGAATACATTATGGGAGAATGTTTAGTTAAGTATCCCATTTTGAAGAGGTTTTGCGCAAAGGGGGAGGGGCGCGATTTTTTATTCCAAATTTTCATTATATTTTCAGTATAATATATTTTCATTATATTTTCAGTATAATATATTTACATTATATTACATCGCGCGATTTTTTATTCCAAATTTTCGTTATATGGACGTAATATATTGCCCACTTTTCAGAGAGCTAAATAACGTATTTTATTTACCTGATTGGTTATTTGACATCATTATAGAGTTATTTTATTTATTTATATTACAAATTTTCAATTGCGAAAACACGTTTAAATTAAGGCACGCGAATATAGTATAATAAAAATTTGAATTCCATTGAAATCAATATACCGTTACTACAGAATTAACCCAACCAACATTTTTTCAATAATACTAACGTATTATTCCATTATTAAAATATATAGCATAACCTTAATTGAGTGTGGCCCTAAGGATCCACCACCCCACCCCACCCCACCCCTTTTCACATGTGTTAATACTTACAACCATCGATCCGAAAAGAGTCCTATGTAAAGTAACCTAAATATATATAAGACCTACCATTTTGATTCGTTGGGTTATTATTGTCTTCCTTTTGTGCTTATTTTCTTCGTCGTTTGACAGTTCATATTCAGTAATTTTGCTTACATTTCAAGGAACAGTATAAGACGTAATTGAAAGCTGTTTTATTTATTAAATTGTACATAAAATTGCAACTTAAAATTCATAATTTATCATTAATTCAATTAAATATATTTCAAAGAATGTGTGTGTGTTAAATTTTTCGCAAGCAGTGCAACAAAAACTTCAAAAGAAGAGAGCCATTTTTTGAGAAGATGTGAAAATGTGCGTTTTTTGCTTACTTATATCTAAAAAACAAATTAACATTTAACAATAAATTTACATTTAAATAAAAGTTTAATTCATTGGCTATCCGTGCTATATAAATTTAAAAAAATCCGTGCACGCATTTAAGAGAAATAAGCAGCGAAAATGAGATACTTAACTAAACCCAACCCAATAAAACTTTATTATATGTAATTTAAATATTGTTTGATTTGCTTTGAAATCGATTATCCGGATTTTCGATTATACGGAACACCCCTGGTTTGTTTTGATCCGGATAATCGGGATTCTACTGTATATGTTAAGTGTATTTTCATCTGTTGTGCATTGTACCAAACCAATTATGGATACATTTTCACGCACATATATTACTTATGAATTATAAAAACCACTAGGGGTCGGCTTTAGTATACCATCCCACGATTTCAGGGTTAAAAGTGGTATGGTTGGATAGAGCTGCTGCTCCAGATTACGAAAATATATAATTGTTGCCGCCGCAAACTTATAGTTTTAGAGATATTTGCATTTAAAGTTGAAAATTTTGCAAAATTTGTCTTACAATTTCTCGATTTCTAGTAATTATTTATTTCATATTATGCAGTTTTTATACACTTATACTTCATTACATTGTTTATACATATTTATTTTTCAGTAATAATTTAGTTATTTGTTTAAAATAAGCATTTTATATTTTACACAATTTTCATTTTGACAAATAATAAGTGTTGCCAAAATTACACATTTATCAAACGAATTAAAATGAATCAAAATGAATAAACAATAAGATTATACCCCAAATACATAAATCATTGCCCCTTTTCTTCATACATCATGATTTTTGATTGGGCAGGGCGCCAACGCCAAAAAGGAGTTTTACTCAAAAAAATACCTGGCACACCCCGGTGTTGGATCGGCCACGGTTATTTTTTTTTAAGCGCGGCCGAAGGCCGCCAACGCAAAAAGGAGTTTTACTCTAAAAAAAAATCCGACACACCCCGGTGTTGGATCGGCCAGGGTTATTTTTTTTGAAGTGCGGCCAAAGGCCGCCAACGCAAAAAGGACTTTTACTCAAAAAAACCTGACATACCCCGGTGTTGGATCGGCCAGGGTTATTTTTTTCGAAGCGCGGCCGAAGGCCGCCTGTGCAGAAATAAGTGGAACGCGAATGGACTAATGTTTACCCTGTTTTACCTTTGTTGTATTGCAAATAATCATTATGATCCTTTTATTAAATTATTAGATTAAACATACTTATAAGCCTTAAAACTTTCTTTATTACAATGGAAAATTTATTTCAGATGGTATTTGTTTTCTGCGTGTGAGTTTTTATATCCATTCTTATTCATTTGATAAATGTGTAATTATGGCAACACTTAATATCTGTAAACACGGAATACTTTTGTTATTGTGCATGGAATGAAAATTGTGTAAAATATAAAATGCTTATTTTAAATAAATAACTAAATAATTACTGAAAAATAAATATGTATAAACAATATAATGAAGTATAAGTGTATAAAAACTGCATAATATGAGATAAATAATTACTAGAAATCGAGAAATTGTAAAATAAATTTTGCAAAATTTTCAACTTTAAATGCAAATATCTCTAAAACTATAAGTTTGCGGCGGCAACAATTATATATTTTCGTAATCTGGAGCAGCAGCTCTATCCAACCATACCACTTTTAACCCTGAAATCGTGGGATGGTATACTAAAGCCGACCCGAAATTAATATACAGAAGCGTTATAGTAAAGTGTTAGTAAGTGAAAAGTGCATAATATAAGTGAAAAAGTTATTCACAATATACAAATTCTTCTTCTTCTTCTTCACTGGCGTAGACACCGCTTACGCGATTATAGCCGAGTCAACAACAGCGCGCCAATCGTTTCTTCTCTTCGCTACGTGGCGCCAATTGGATATTCCAAGCGAGGCCAGGTCCTTCTCCACTTGGTCCTTCCACCGGAGTGGAGGTCTTCCTCTTCCTCTGCTTCCCGCGGCGGGTACTGCGTCGAATACTTTCAGAGCTGGAGTGTTTTCATCCATCCGGACAACATGACCTAGCCAGCGTAGCCGCTGTCTTTTAATTCGCAGGACTATGTCAATGTCGTCGTATATCTCGTACAGCTCATCGTTCCATCGGATGCGGTATTCGCCGTGGCCAACGCGCAAAGGACCATAAATCTTCCGCAGAACTTTTCTCTCGAAAACTCGCAACGTCGACTCATCAGTTGTTGTCATCGTCCAAGCCTCTGCACCATATAGCAGGACGGGAATTATGAGCGACTTATAGAGTTTGGTTTTTGTTCGTCGAGAGAGGACTTTACTTTTCAATTGCCTACTCAGTCCGAAGTAGCACCTGTTGGCAAGAGTAATCCTGCGTTGGATTTCTAGGCTGACATTGTTGGTGGTGTTAATGCTGGTTCCTAAATAGACGAAATATACAAATTATCAATGTAAAAGTTGTCAATTTTTCAACTTTAAATGCAAATATCTTTAAAATTATAAGTCAGAGGCAACTATATATATGTATTTTCGTGATCTGGAGAACGCCACCTTTCCAGTGATACTCATTTTATTCCCGAAATCCGGGGATGCTATTCTAAATCCCAGCCCACTTCACTGCAATATTTGTACATATTTATTTTATATTTATTACTTAGATATTTGTTTAAAATAAGCATTTTATATTTACATAAATTTCACTACATGCACAATAACATAAGTGTTCCGTGTTGTCAAATAATAAGTGTTACCATATACCAAACGATTGAAAACGGCACAATTCCGATTTCTTTGGCGCTGCGATTTGAAGGTACCGTTGATCGTCGACTAAAATACAAACCAATGTATCATCAAAAATAAATGGAAATCGCTGACAGATATAATAATCAAAATTTATCCATTTTATTACGAAAATCAGAATATTGGATATAAAGTGGTTATATTTTTTGGTTATTATGCACTCATATTGAAATAAAATTTGAGTTTTCGTTATAAAATGGATAAATTTTGATTATTATATCTGTCAGCGATTTCCATTTATTTTTGATGATACATTGGTTTGTATTTTAGGCGACGATATATATATTATTATATTTAAAATATTAGTTTTGGGTATGAAGTGGTTATATTTTTTGGTTATCATGTACTCATATTGAAACAAAATTTGAGTTTTGGATATAAAGTAGTTATATTTTTTGGTTATTATGCACTCAAACTCACATTTTAAATATAATAATATATATATATTGTCACCTAAAATACAAACCAAATTCTTCTTTACTGGCGTAGACACCGCTTACGCGATTATAGCCGAGTCAACAACAGCGCGCCAGTCGTTTCTTCTCTTCGCTACGTGGCGCCAATTGGATATTCCAAGCGAGGCCAGGTCCTTCTCCACTTGGTCCTTCCACCGGAGTGGAGGTCTTCCTCTTCCTCTGCTTCCCGCGGCGGGTACTGCGTCGAATACTTTCAGAGCTGGAGTGTTTTCATCCATCCGGACAACATGACCTAGCCAGCGTAGCCGCTGTCTTTTAATTCGCTGAACTATGTCAATGTCGTCGTATATCTCGTACAGCTCATCGTTCCATCGAATGCGATATTCGCCGTGGCCAACGCGCAAAGGACCATAAATCTTTCGCAGAACTTTTCTCTCGAAAACTCGCAACGTCGACTCATCGGTTGTTGTCATCGTCCAAGCCTCTGCACCATATAGCAGGACGGGAATTATGAGCGTCTTATAGAGTTTGGTTTTTGTTCGTCGAGAGAGGACTTTACTTTTCAATTGCCTACTCAGTCCGAAGTAGCACCTGTTGGCAAGAGTAATCCTGCGTTGGATTTCAAGGCTGACATTGTTGGTGGTGTTAACGCTGGTTCCTAAATAGACGAAATTATCTACAACTTCAAAGTTATGACTGTCAACAGTGACGTGGGGGCCAAGTCGCGAGTGCGACGACTGTTTGTTTGATGACAGGAGATATTTCGTCTTGCCCTCGTTCACCGCCAGACCCATTTGCGTTGCTTCCTTGTTCAGTCTGGAGAAAGCAGAACTAACGGCGCGGGTGTTGAGACCGATGATATCAATATCATCGGCATACGCCAGCAGCTGTACACTCTTATAAAAGATTGTACCTGCTCGGTTCAGTTCTGCAGCTCTAATAATTTTCTCCAGCAGCAGATTGAAAAAGTCGCACGATAGGGAGTCGCCTTGTCTGAAACCTCGTTTGGTATCGAACGGCTCGGAGAGGTCCTTCCCGATCCTGACGGAGCTTTTCGTGTTGCTCAACGTCAGTTTACACAGCCGTATTAGTTTTGCGGGGATACCAAATTCAGACATCGCGGCATAAAGGCAGCTCCTTTTCGTGCTGTCGAAAGCAGCTTTGAAATCGACGAATAGGTGGTGAGTGTCGATTCTCCTTTCACGGGTCTTTTCCAAGATTTGGCGCATGGTGAATATCTGGTCGGTTGTTGATTTACCAGGTCTGAAGCCACACTGATAAGGTCCAATCAGTTTGTTGACGGTGGGCTTTAATCTTTCACACAATACGCTCGATAGAACCTTGTATGCGATGTTGAGGAGGCTTATCCCACGGTAGTTGGCGCAGATTGTGGGGTCTCCTTTTTTATGGATTGGGCATAGCACACTTAAATTCCAATCGTTGGGCATGCTTTCATCCGACCATATTTTGCAAAGAAGCTGATGCATGCTCCTTATCAGTTCTTCGCCGCCGTGTTTGAATAGCTCGGCCGGCAATCCGTCGGCCCCTGCCGCTTTGTTGTTTTTCAGGCGGGCAATTGCTATTCGAACTTCTTCCTGGTCGGGCAATGGAACGTCTGCTCCATCGTCATCGATTGGGGAATCGGGTTCGTCTTCTCCTGGTGTTGTGCTTTCACTGCCATTCAGCAGGCTGGAGAAGTGTTCCCTCCATAATCTAAGTATGCTTTGGGCATCGGTGGCTAGATCACCTTTGGGGGTTCTACAGGAGTATGCTCCGGTCTTGAAACCTTCTGTAAGCCGCCGCATTTTCTCGTAGAATTTTCGAGCATTACCCCTGTCGGCCAGCTTATCAAGCTGTTCGTACTCACGCATTTCGGCCTCTTTTTTCTTCTGTCTGCAAATGCGTCTCGCTTCCCTCTTCAACTCTCGGTATCTGTCCCATCCCGCACGTGTTGTGGTCGATCGTAACGTTGCGAGGTGGGCAGCCTGTTTTCTCTCCGCTGCGACACGGCACTCCTCGTCGTACCAGCTGTTCTTTTGCACTTTCCGAAAACCAATGGTTTCGGTTGCAGCTGTACGTAAGGAGTTTGAAATGCCATCCCACAGTTCCCGTATACCAAGTTGTTGACGAGTGCTCTCAGAGAGCAGGAGTGCAAGCCGAGTAGAAAATCGTTCGGCTGTCTGTTGTGATTGCAGCTTCTCGACGTCGAACCTTCCTTGTGTTTGTTGGCGTGCGTTTTTTGCTGCACAGAGGCGGGTGCGAATTTTGGCTGCAACAATATAGTGGTCCGAGTCAATGTTAGGTCCTCGGAGCGCACGCACATCTAAAACACTGGAGATGTGTCTTCCGTCTATCACAACATGATCGATCTGGTTGGTGGTTTTTCGATCCGGAGACAGCCAGGTAGCTTGATGTATCTTCTTATGCTGGAATCTAGTACTACAGATAACCATATTTCGGGCCCCGGCGAAGTCGATCAGCCTCAACCCATTTGGGGATGTTTCCTCGTGGAGGCTGAATTTACCGACCGTAGTGCCAAAGATACCTTCTTTGCCCACCCTGGCGTTGAAGTCGCCAAGCACGATTTTGACATCGTGGCGGGGGCATCTCTCATAAGTGCGCTCCAAGCACTCATAAAAAGCATCTTTGGTCACATCGTCCTTCTCTTCCGTCGGGGCGTGGGCGCAAATCAGCGATATGTTGAAGAACCTCGCTTTGATGCGGATTGTGGCTAGACGTTCATTCTCCAGAGTGAATGATAGTACTCGGCGACGGAGTCTCTCTCCCACCACGAATCCAACACCAAACTTGCGCTCCTTTATATGGCCACTATAGTAAATGTCACAAGGACCTACTCGTTTCTGTCCTTGTCCCGTCCATCGCATTTCTTGGACGGCGGTGATGTCAGCCTTTATCTTTCCGAGGACATCTACCAGCTGGGCAGCGGCACCTTCCCAATTAAGGGACCGGACATTCCAGGTGCATGCCCTCAAATCATAGTCCTTATTTCGTTTGCCATGGTCGTCATCAAAAGGGGGGTCTCTCATCCGAGGCTGTGTGTTGTTTTTCATTGGGGGGAGGTTTTTACGTGACGGGTCCCAAACCCAGCGCACAACCCTATGCAGGGGATTTTTCGCCTTCTCACGTTAGCTCGCCTTCAAACGGATGTTCTTAGGCTACCCAGAGGATACTTGGTCAAAGACCGGAAGTCGTGAGCTGCTTGGGTCATATGTAAAAGAATCGTTTCTGGCCACTCCCAAGTGAATGGCGATCAGAGAACTTTCCTCACTTGCGTGAACTTCTACACATGACTCCATCCTCCGATCAGAGAACTTTCCTCACTTGCGTGAACTTCTACACATGACTCCATCCTCCAAACCAAATTATCATCAAAAATAAATGGAAATCGCTGATAGATATAATAACCAAAATTTACCATTTTATAACGAAAACTTAAATTTTGAGTGCATGATAACCATAAATTATAACCACTTTATACCGTAAAGCCAATATATTTTTTTTATTTTCAACGCAGAAAGGGGTACTACGCGAAAGTACTTCAGTCACCCCGGGTATTCGCTCGGCCAGGGTTATGACCGCGGCCGAAGGCCGCCAACGCAGGAAGGAGTACTACGCGAAAGTACTTCAGTCACCCCTGGTATTCGCTCGGCCAGGGTTATTTTTTTAGAGCGCCGCCGAAGGCCGCCAACGCAGAAAGGGGTACTACGCGAAAGTACTTCAGTCACCCCGGGTATTCGCTCGGCCAGGGTTATTTTTTTAGAGCGCGGCCGAAGGCCGCCAACGCAGAAAGATTTACTACGCGAGAGTACTTCGGTCACCCCGGGTATTCGCTGATGATTTTATTATAGTATAAAATTGTAATGTGTACATATATAAAAATGTTATATTACAATCATATTATACAATAGGTATTATCACACGATTTTACTTATCTGTGTTTATTAAATATAAATCACATATTATTCATATATGTATGTATGTATATAGAAAAGTGTTCACATATTCAATTTTAGCTCGAAAAATCTTCTTTATAGTTTTTTTTATAGTTAATAAAGAAAAAGGAATCACTCGAAAGTACAAACAAAGAAAACGCTGTGAAACGCTAAAAAAATCCTTCACTTTTGGTTTTTAAGGTGTGGCAATGCTGGTTTTCCTCGTAAATATAAACACTCTAAGCTTTTCAGCCATAAATTTGGTAAGTGATTTTAAATTACTAAATTTGGCTGAAAAATTACAAAATAAAAGTGAAAAGTGAACTTATTTCAATGTTAAGAGTGTATATTTAAATATAGTGAGTGAAAACGTGAAAATATTCTGTGAAACATGGAGAAATAACATGTGTTCTTAGGGCAAATTTTGAATTTTTAAACGTGAATATTTTTAAAAATATTTGCTATTTTTACATAATTTTTGGATATTCCTCCTCTAGAGAAGCCCCCCCATCCGTTCGGTTTTTTTTTCCCTCCGCCAAAGTAATCGGAATCGTGCCTTGAAAACAATAATAATAAATAAAAAAAAACTGAAATGCAGGAAAAAAATAAACCTGACCGATCCAACACCGGGTTGTGTCAGGTTTTGTTTTAAGTAAAACTCCTTTTTGCATTGCCTTCGGCCGCGCTTCAAAAAAATTAACTCTGGCCGATCCAACACCGTGGTGTGTCAGGTTTTTTTTTTGAGTAAAACTGCTTTTTGCGTTGGCGGCCTTCGGCCGCGCTTCAAAAGAATAACTCTGGTTGATCCAACACCGGGGTGTGTCAGGTTTTTTTTCGAGTAAAACTCCTTTTTGCGTTGGCGGCCTTCGGCCGCGCTTCATAAAAAATAACTGTCCGATCCAACACCGGGGTGTGTCAATTTTTTTTCGATTAAATTTTTTTTTTTTGCTTTTTACTCATGATATAGCAAGAAAAGGGATAATGAATTGGGGTATAAACCTATTTTTTTATTAATTTTTATTCGTTTGATAAATGTGTAATTATGGCAACAATTATTATCCGTCAACACGGAACACTTTTGTTATTGTGTTTGTGTAAAATATAAAATGCTTCTTTTAAGCAAATATTTAAATAATTACTGAAAAATAAGTATGTAGAAACAATGTAATGAAGTGTAAGTGTATAAAAAATTCATAATATGAAAGAAATAATTACTAGAAATCGAGAAATTGCAAGATAAAAGTTGCAAAATCTTTAACTTTAAATGCAAATACCTCGAAAACTATAAGTTTGCGGCGGCTAAAATTATATATACTCTTTATAGGAGCATCAGCTCTATCCAACCATACCACTTTTAACCCTAAAATGGTGGGATGGTATACTAAAGCCGACCCACAGATTAGTTTTCCGCATAGAATTCCTTTCTGCATTGGCGGCTGTTGTTGTTGTTGTTTTAACGGATATGCTAATCCCCATTAGGATGGCAAGGGTCATCTGTGTTGTCGTCGAGGTCATCTAACGGTAGGCCCAGGAAACGCGCTGTTTCGACGGGGTCGGACCAAAGGGAGGAAGGTGTTAGATGAGTTGGGTTTGTGGGGCATGCAAAGAGGTGGCCAGTGTCATGCGGAGACTCGTTGCATGCAGGACATATATTGGATATGTCGGGGTCGATTCTGGATAAGTAGGAGTTTAACCTGCTACAATACCCAGAACGAAGTTGCGCTAGGGTCACTCGCGTTTCTCGCGGCAACTGGAGCTCTTCATCTGCAATAGGTGGTGCTTTGACTCCAAGAACGCCATTCACGGGAAGGGAGTCGGTGAAGGTGTTAATGGCTCCACTGTGAATGGCGGTCAGTACCTGTCTGAAGTCTGTAGCGTCCGAAGTTCGGTCGGCGTACTGTACGACGTCGTCGACGTAGTCGAGGAATGACCTCTTGATGCTCCTAGGAGGCGGCTCCGCTCCAAGCAGATGGCTGCAAGGGTGATTCCTACGGAAACATCCCAGCAGGAACTGCCTGGAGAGGAGTTCATTATGCTCCTTTACAGGAAGCATGCGCGTCTCACTATGGAGGTGTTCGATGGGAGACATCAAGAGACATCCCGTCGTAGTCCGGAGTGCTGTGTTCTGGCAGGTCTGTAATTTCCTCATCTGCGTGCCACTGCATCCAGGCGACCATATCGGTCCTGCGTAGTTGAGGACCGGCCGGCCGATTGCCTTGTAAGTTGCCAACAACGTTTCTTTGTCTTTTCCCCATGTGCTGCCGGCTAGCGACTTGAGGATCTTGTTGCGGCTCTGTACTTTGGCGATAATCGCGGTCGTATGGGGAAAGAAAGAGCATAGACTATCAAAGGTTACGCCTAAAATTTTAGGGTTATTGACAGTCGGAATTTTGACGCCATCGACTGCAATATCAAGCTCAAGTCTATACTCCTGCGTCCAGTTTGTGAATATAGTCGCTGTGGATTTGGTGGGGGAAAGTTGGAGATTCCGTGCAGTGAGGAAACGAGAAAGGTCGGAGAGGTAGCTGTTCACTTTCGAACACATGCCATCGATTCCATTGCCCGACGTCAATATCGTGCTGTCATATGTGTAGGAGGTTATGGAGACCCCCTCTGGTGGTTGTGGGAGTTTCGAGATATAGAAGTTAAACAGTAGTGGGGAGAAGACACCACCCTGCGGAACCCCTGTTTAATTCTTCTCAGTTTAGATGTTTCGCCTCGAAATAGTACGGATGACTGGCGACCACTCAGGTAGTTCATGGTCCACCTCTTTAACCCTGGAGGAAGCGTTGTTTTTTCTATGTCCTGCAATAGCGTTGTGTGGTTGACTGTGTCAAAGGCTTTTGACAAGTCCAACGCTACGAGGATCGTTCTCTCACAGGGTGGCTTCTGGTTGAGGCCACGGACTATCTGGGTGTTTATGACGCTAAGTGCTGTGGTGGTGCTGTGCACTTTTCGGAATCCATGCTGGTGGCTGGCTAGGCTCAGGTGGTGAGTGAACGTCGGGAGTAGCAGAGCCTCAAGTGTCTTCACTACTGGGGAGAGGAGAGTTATCGGGCGATAAGATTCCCCTTTGTTGGCGGGTTTCCCAGGTTTCAGTAGTGGCACCACCCTTCCGATTTTCCACACATCGGGTATTTGAAGGGTGGTTAGTGACAAGTTGAGGACACTGGTGAGATAACCTACTCCCGCCGAGCCTAGATGCTTTAGCATTAGCATGTTGATTCCATCAGGGCCAATGGATTTGGATGATTTAGCTTTTGTGATGACACTCTGAACCTCCTCACCGGTGAAAGTAAGTGGCGCGCAGTTGTTTGGCATTTTGCGCAGCCGCCGGTTAACACATCTCTTAGCTTTGTCTACCGAAGGGTGCAGTGTAAACTGCCGGCTAAAATAGCTCGCGCACTTCTTCGGGTCCGAAGAGGCATGACCATTGAATTGAACTTCAATTCGGTCGTCGTGTCTCTTCGGATTAGACAAAGCTTTGACAGTAGCCCAAAGCTTACTCACACCGGTGGAGAGGTTGCAGGACTTCAGGTGCTCTATCCATTTCGTCCGCTTATGTTGATTTACCACTCGCCGAATCTCCAAATTGAGATCCCTTATTCGGGGATCCCCGGGATCGGCATGGCGTAAGGTGTCGCGCTCATTAGCTAAGACAGCTGCTTCGGCTGGGAAATTGGGGCGGATTTCCGCTATTCTTCCAGCCGGGATGAAGCGAGCAGTAGCTGCTGCGATCACCTTGCGGAATTGACGTTCGCCATCGCATACGTCCGTAGGAATGGGTAGAGCGTTGAAGGTGCTCTCAGTGAATTCTGTGAAGCCGACCCAATTAGCTTTTTTGAAGTTAATGAAGGTACGGTTGTCCACAGAAACGAAATCGGGAGGCTTCTCGATCGAGATAATTATGGGCAGATGGTCTGATGCAAGAGTTAGCATAGGTCGCCAGGTTATGCTGTTTATCAGGCCACCGCTAGCAATGGTAATATCCGGCGAGCTATTACAGGTGCCCATAACTCTGGTGGGGGCTTCGTCATTCATTGTGCAGAATGTCGAATCGTCAATCTGTTCCGCCAGCTCCATCCCCCTACGATCATTTGACAGGCAGGAATGCCAAAGATCGTGGTGCGCGTTAAAGTCGCCTAGTACCATACGGTTTTCACCACGAAGTAGCGCACCTATAGTCGGGTGATATCCTGTAGGGCAACATGTAACTGGGGGGATGTATATATTAAATATTTCGAGCTCGACATCGCCTGACCGGATAGCTATGCCCTGACATTCTAGGGTAGTATCCCTGGGGTCGATGTCTTCTTCGATTAAACGATACTGCACGGTGTTGTGCAATATGAAGGCTAGGCCACCACCACTATCTCGCTCGCGATCTTTACGTAAAACGTTGAAACCTGCACAACTCAGAAGATCTGAGCGGCTGTTAAGCTTGGTTTCTTGGACCGCAGCTATCGATACACGTTCCCAATTCATACGTGCAACTATCTCCTCGATCTTGCTCTGGAGTCCGTTGCAGTTAAATTGAAGGAGTCGGGTTTGTCGCGAGTGTCCGTGGGTGATCCTGGGGGTGAGGGAGTGACGTGTTGGTGGTATTTGTTGCAGCTGCAGAACCCGCGGGGGCGGTTGTCGCACTGGGGTGTTGGTTGGCAACGCCACTGTTGTGAGTTGCGGGGGCAGACTCCTGCAGCATGGGGCAACGTAGGTGACACTCCACTCACGTGTGGTGCGCAGGCCGGAACACGTCGGGAAGTGGCACCAGCCAGTGCAGGAATTGCACTTAACTGATGCGACGTTCCGACGTATGACGGCCTGACACACGGAGCAGACTGTGCGAGGAACCAAGAGTTGCTGATTGGTTCTCGCACGAGGATTGGAGCGGGATGAAGGTTGGGGGGGGGGCAAGTCAGAGTGAGAGCTGTGTTGCCTGTTTGAGCTCCTGACCGTAGAGGTCCTTTGTTGGCCACTCTGATTGAGTGGCGGCGCGGCGCGCGAACAGTGTGCAGGTTGCACAGCCGTGGAGGCTTGTATCGCAGTATTGCCCAGACAACACGGGGCCACGTAACGCGTTGTCCACTCCCTGTGGGTCTTAAGGCCTGAGCAGGTCTTAAGATGGCTCCATCCATTGCATGTATTGCACCTGACCGAGGTGGAGTTTGGATGGAGCCTTTTAGCGCAGACGCAGCAGAAAAATTCCTCCGGGCCCGGGTTGGACTCAATGCCAGCACGAGTCAGGAGGATACGGAGCAACCCTGCTGCAAGGCGTTGCTCTAATGACGACAAACACAGATTAATGCTTACCGATCCAAACGGGGTTAGATCGCCGAAAGAACAGCCCTTGGTCGGCTAAAATCCGAGTCAATTCCGGTGCGTAGAACCGGCTGTCGTGGGAATTGTCTGCATTGGCGGCCTTCAGCCGCGTTTCAAAAAATAACCCTTAGTCGGACAAACACCTAGGCGTGCTCAGTTCCTTTGCCTTGAACTCCTTTTGGCGTTAGCGGCCGCGCTCTAAGAAAAAAACCCTCAGTCGGACCAAAACCTGGGCGTGCTCAGTTCCTTTAATTCCGCAATTTCGTAATTTATAGATAGATAAATAATGGAGGAATGCACCGCGACCTTAGGTTATTGTGCCCTTTCCCAACTCATAGGGACGCACTTAGCCAGCCTATTGATAAAGTCCAATATCCTGCTGGGTGCCAGTGAGGCGATCTGATCCCTATCCGGAAACATGGATCCAAGGGCCTTCAACCTGCGTCTACAGACTGCTATGCAGTCGATTAGTTCCGGGGTTTCAGGCTTCCTTTCGCAAAACCGGCAGTTGGCGCAAGAGGATATACCCATGTTAAATAAATGCCTATTCAACTTGCAGTCGCCGGTGTAGAATGCGACTAGTAACCTGAGTATTATTGGGAGGTTGATTATCGATTTGAACCTATTCTGGTTGTACCCCCCAATTAGCAACTTGGCATGTTGCATACCATGTGCTGTTGTTTTAACGGAATATCTAATCCCCGTTATGATGGTAAGGGTCATTTGGTAGTCGTCGACGTCATCTAATGGGAGTCCCAAGAAACGTGCTGTTTCGACGGGTTCGGACCATAGGGAGGAGGATGTTAGATGAGTAGGGTTCGTAGGGCATGCAAAGAGGTGGTCAGTATCATGCGGAGACTTGTTGCATGCAGGACATACATTGGGTATGTCAGGGTCTATTCTGGATAAGTAGGAGTTTAACCTGCTACAGTATCCAGAACGAAGTTGCGCTAAGGTCACTCGCGTTTCTCGCGGCAGTTGGAGCTCTTCGTCTGCTATCGGTGGCGATTTGACTCCAAGTACGCCATTCACGGGAAGCGAGTCGGTGAAGGTGTTAATGGATCCTCTGTGAATGGCGGTCAGTGCCTGTCGAAAGTCAGTTGCGTCCGAAGTCCGGTCGGCGTACTCTACGACGTCGTCGACGTAGTCAAGGAAAGACCTAGGAGGCGGTTCCGCTCCATGCAGATGGCTGCAGGGGTGATTTCCACGAAAACATCCCAGCAGGAACTGCTTGGAGAGGAGTTCATTATGCTCCGTAAATGGTAGCATAAGCGACTCACTGTGTAGGTGTTCTATGGCAGATATCAAAAGGCATCCCGTCGTGGTCCGGAGTCCAGTATTTTGACAGGTCTGAATACAGGTGCTGCGTAGTTAAGGACCGGCCGGCCTTTGTATGTTGCCAACAACGCTTCTTTGTCTTTTCCCCATGTGCTGCCGGCTAGCGACTTGAGGATGTTGTTGCGGCTCTGTACCTTGGCTATAATCGCGGTCGTATGGGGAGAGAAGGAGCATAGACTATCGAATGTCACACCTAAAATCTTAGGATTATTGACAGTCGGAATTTCGACGCCGTCGACTGCAATATTAAGCTCAAGTCTATACTCCTTCGTCCAGTTTGTAAATATGGTCGCTGTGGATTTGGTGGGGGAAAGTGTGAGGTTCCGTTCAGTGAGAAAACGAGAAAGGTCGGTGAGGTAGTTGTTTACCTTCGAACACATGCCATCGATTCCATTGCCCGACGTCAATATCGTGTAGTCATCAGCGTGCGAGGTTATGGAAACCCCCTCTGGTGGTTGCGGGAGTTTCGAGATGTAAAAGTTAAATAGTAGCGGGGAGAGGACACCACCCTGCGGAACCCCCTGTTTAATTCTTCTAAATTTAGATGTTTCACCTCGAAATAGTACGGATGATTGACGACCGCTCAGATAGTTCATGGTCCACCTCTTCAGTCCTGGAGGAAGCGTTGTTGTCTCAATATCCTACAGCGTTATGTGGTTGACTGTGTCAAAAGCTTTTGACAACTCCAACACTACGAGGATCGTTCTCTCACAGGGTGGTTTCCGGTTGAGGCCACGAACTATCTGAGTGTTTATGACGCAAAGTGCGGTGGTGGTGCTGTGCACTTTTCGGAGGTCGGGAGTAGCAAGGCCTCAAGTGTCTTCACTACTGGGGAGAGGAGAGTTATCGGTCGATAAGATTCCCCTTTGTTGGCGGGTTTCCCAGGTTTCAGTAGTGGGACCACTCTTCTGACTTTCCACACATCGGGTATTTGAAGAGTAGTCAGCGACAGGTTGAGGAACTTGGTGAGATATTTTACTCCCGTCGAGCTTAGATGCTTTAGCATTAGCATGTTGATTCTATCAGGGCCAATGAATTTGGAGGATTTTGCTTTGTTGATGACACCCTGAACCTCCTCATCGGTGAAAGTAAGTGGCGCTCAGTCGTTTGGCCTTTTACGGAGCCGTCGGTTAACACATCGTTTGGCTTTGTCTACCGAAGGGTGCAGTGTAAACTGCCGGCTGAAATAGCTCGCGCACTTCTTGGGGTCCGAAGAGACATTGAATTCAACTCGGTCGTCATGTCTCTTCGGGTAAGACAAAGCTTTGACAGTAGCCCAAAGCTTACTCACACCAATGGAGAGGTTACAGGACTTCAGGTGCTCTATCCATTTCGTCCGCTTATGATGGTTTACCATACGCCGAATCTCCAAATTGAGACCTTCATTGTGCCGAATGTCGAATCGTCAATCTGTTCCGCCAGCTCCATCCCCCTACGATCATTTGACAGGCAGGAATGCCAAAGATCGTGGTGCGCGTTAAAGTCGCCTAGTACCATACGGTTTTCACCACGAAGTAGCGCACCTATGTTCGGGTAATATCCTGTAGGTTCATTCCACTGTTACGTACAGACAAGTTCAACTAATTTTACGGTTTATATTACATATAGCACTTAAGGGGTTATATACAGTTAGGATTTTCAAAAAATCGATTTTTTTGTTTTTACGTTTTCTTAATATATACCTACCTACCTATACACATACAAAATTTTAAGTCGATCCGACGAATATTTTCGAAGTTATAGACACATTAGTGAAGGCGCGCCGACTACAAGTAAAGTGCTTTCAAAACTTTAAACTCGTTTTTCTCGAAACGGTGTTTTCAAAGTCGGTGAGCAAGATTTCTCAGAAACGGCTGAACCGATCGGTCTGAAATTTTTACATAAGCTTCTTAACTATATTTTTTAGTACTTAATTGAAGGATTTCCCCATCCGATGAAAATTTTTTATTTTTAGAAACAATTAAAGACACGAATTTTGGTCGAAAATCGAACCTTTTGCTTTGAGTAGACGCCATTTTTTCAAAAAAATTTTTTTTGCTAATTCCTTCGATCAATCACTAGATTATTTCTTATATTAATGAAATTTATCTGGTTTTTGCTTTTTAGATGATCCAGTCCAGAGATATCGTGCTCACCGCAAGAGGCCTTTTTTTTGCGGACCTCTGCAAAATTGGCAATATCAACGTTCCCGATAATTATTTTTGGCAAAAAAAAACATGTGAATATAGTTTAAGGTTGTCATAATATACCTGCCAAGTTTCAGATCAATAAACCAAATAGTTTGCTTAGAAAAAATTCTTGAAAAATGCCTTTTTTTCGACCTCCTAACTGTATATAACCCCTTAATTGTTTTATCAGATATATATATTTTTTCTCTAATTTAATAGATTATATACTAGGGTTTAATAGTTCGAAGAAACATTTAAAAAAAGTCATGAAATACTGAAGAAAAAAGCAAACAACCCACGTCACGTACGGGGCACATCAAGTCAACCAGCATTTGAAATCGTTAGAGTTTTATTCAAATTTCAGCGAATATATTACAGGTGCACAAAAAGTGTCTTCGAAGGAAATTATAACTAAGAATTAAGCTTGCTACTAGCGAAAAAAAAAAATTAATTAAAACACATATTTATTATTCAAAAACATTTTTTTTTATTTGTCACGTACAGACAAGTCGCGTCACGTACGGGACATAGTTCAACTTAAATCTATAATACATATATGTAAACATTAATATGTAAATACAGTTGTGTCTTGGGAAAGGCAATGTTTTCTGCACTCCACAACTTTCTCGACAGTTTTAATAAAATGGAAGTTGGAAATTCCAGTTATAGCTTTGGCATTGTCCCACGACGATGCACTACTAATCCTTTCATAAATTTCATGGCACATAAATCACACGGGTTTTTGTGACTAATTGAGAAGCTAAATCAGAAAAGTCCTTGGCTGATTGGACAACGACATGTTCATTTTGGCTCATCATTTTCTCTCTTACAAGTCTTTTGATATTTCCGCCAACTCCGTCTATCACACCTTTTCCATGCGATGTAGCAAAATATTTCCAATAAAAGGGCCTTTTGTACTTTTTGCTCAACATTGATGTTAGTTTAACCATATAACGGTTCTTAAATTAAGGTAAGTCTTCATTTTCTTTATGCATCAAGTCAAACAACTTAGTGATGAAAACAAAAACTGTATCCTTGTCTTTCGAATTCGCATCTGAGCATATAAGATATGTTTGGCAATTGCCTTTGTAAAAACTTGCAGCAGTAAATAAAAGAACACTTGTTCGTGACGAGAGTGCGCTTTGAACTTCATTTTGGTATTCACAGCCAAAAGACATCGCAAAATCAACTTGAAGGATTCGCACATTTTCATTGCGTTGGTCTTTTTGAAATTCACCGGCTTGAACTCGTTTTAAATTAACATGCTTCATCATAATATGGATAGAATCAATCAATTTTTCTTTAAGTTCACCTGAACTTGTTTCGTGGTTTACTAGACGCAGTTTATTTTCTGAGTTTTTTTCCCATTCTTTCCATACACAGATTGTACTTAAATCCACAGAAATTAATATTTTTTTGCCATCAGAACAAGTATCACATTCATTTTTCCAGCACTTCGAATCCAAAGAAGGATCACATAAAATCATAGTCCACCAGTCGTTACAATAATTTTGTTTCAAACCTTTCAATTTCAACATAAAATTTTCATGAGTTAAACATTTGCACTGGTCTGAAGGTGTGTCTTTCATTAGCAAAACGTTTTTCGGTCTTAGACTACAAAATTTTGAAAATCCAATTTCGATATTAGGAAAAAATTCTTTAAAAATGCAAAAGGCTTCTCGTAGGTACAAAGTCAAATAATGCTTTTGACACTTCTTCTTAATGCCGTTTTCCCAAACAACGATGAAATCATTTGCGCCTGGGCAGGTATACACAATATCCGGACGATAGTAAAATTCTTTCACATCGTCATAACGTATATCGTCACCTGATGTGCTAATGTTTGGAATTTCTGCTAGAGCAATGCCCATTTTACGCGCTAGTTCTGTAAAAACCACTTTTTTCTTTCTTGGTGATTGAGGCAGTGCTTTTAGAGCCTTTTGAACAGCTTTAGATAAAGTCTGTTTCGACTTGTACGGAGATTCCGTACTTACAGGAGAATCAGTAAGATTTTTAAGTTCAACCCTCTTTTTTGCCCTTTGCAATCTCTTCTTATCCCTTTCCTTAAGTAAAATTGCTTTTAACTCACCTTGAGCAAGATTTTCTGCTTTTCGTTTACGAAGCTCACGCAATCTTTCAGTCTCATTAGCGGTAAAGTTTGGATCTTTCTCTTTTTGCTTTTCTCGAAATTTTCGCATGCGGCTAGCACTGGTTGATGGTTGCTGGTCGCTCATTTTTGCGTTATTGAGATTTGCAGTACAAAAAAGGGCTTTGTTTATTACAAACGCCAGTAAAAGTTGAAGATGTTAGATAACTTATTCTTTAGCGTCACGTACAGACACTTTATTATCACCAAGAATATATTGTAAGCAAAGCGATTTCAAACAAAATTGTTTCACCAGTTTTTAGACCGCTAAAATTTAGCTGTGAACAGAAAAATTCAATTTGTATAGTCGACTTGTTTTACAATTATTAATAGAAAAAGGAATTAAGCGTCACGTATGGGACATCGAAACTTACCTTTCCGTTATGATTAATTTCTTATCAAAAAAACTCTTAACCAAAAAAAATTAGTATGCAGTTAAATACAGCAGACCATATACTATAACTAAGAACAGAAATCTAATTTCTATCTGATAAACAATAGCGGCAGCGACCTCGCAAAAAGTTGTGTAAAGACTAATGAAAAAATCCGACTTGTTGTTACTCTCAATAAATAACGGTATTTACAAAAAATGAGACATACTCACTACAACTTTTGTAAATTATTTTAGATGAGAACATAAGGACGTGCAATAATATATTAAAAAATGCATATTTGTAAAACAGTTCAGAGTTCCACTTTTTCATGGAATGCTTCTGTAGGGCAACATGTAACTGGGGGGATGTATATATTAAATATTTCAAGCTCGACATCGCCTGACCGGATGGCTATGCCCTGACATTCTAGGGTAGTATCCCTGGGGTCGATGTCTTCATCGATTAGACGATACTACACGGTGTTGTGCAATATGAAAGCTAGGCCACCACCACTATCTCACTCGCGATCTTTACGCATAACGTTGAAACCTGCACAACTCAGAAGATCTGAGCGGCTGTTTAACTTTGTTTTTTGGACCGCTATCGATACACGTTCCCGATTCATAAGTGCAACTATCTCCTCGAGTGGGAGCTATGTTGCCTGTTTGGCTCCTGACCGTAGAGGTCCTCTGTTGGCCACTCTGGTTGAGTAGCGGCGCGGCGCGCGAACTATGTGCAGATTGCACAGCCGTAGAGGCTTGTATCGCAGTATTGCGCAGGCAACATGGGGCCACGTAACGCGTGGTCCACTTCCTATGAGTCTTAAAGCCTGAATAGGTCTTAAGATGGCTCCATCCATTGCATGTATTACGCCTGACCGAGGTGGAGTGTGCATGGAGCCTTTTTGCGCAAACGCAGCAGAAAAATTCCTCCGGGCCCGGGTTGGACTCAATGCCAGCACGAGTCAGGAGGATACGGAGCAATTCTGCTGCAAGGCGTTGCTCCAATGACGACAAACACAAATTAGTACTCACCGATCCGAACGGGGTTAGATCGCCGAAAAAACAGCCCTTCGTCGGATAAAATCCGAGTCAATTCCGGTGCGTAGAACCGGCTGGCGTGGGAATTGCATGTTATTACCATGTGCTCGTTGCCAATGCTTTTCTCTGCCCACTCTTCCTTACGGAGCAGCTCCTCTAAGGTATTTGGACCCAACCCGGTGAATCGATTTATAGCTACTTTTTATTTCATATTATGCAGTTTTTATACACTTACACTTGACTGCAGCATTTGTACATATTTATTTTATATTTATTACTTAGATATTTGCTTAAGCATTTTATTTTTTACACGAATTTCACTACATGCACAATAACATATGTAAGTGTTCCGTGTTGTCAAAAAATAAGTGTTACCATACCCCAAACGATTGAACACAATAAAAATGAACAAAAAAACTCAAATGCAGAAAAAAATAAACCTAACCGATCCAACACCGGGGTGTGTCAGTTTTTTTTTTTAGTAAAACTCCTTTTTGCGTTGGCGACCCTCAGCCGCGCTTCAGAAAAAAAATTTTTCAACCTTAAGTGCAAATATCTCGAAAACTATAAGTTTGCGGCGTCAAAAATTATATATGTTCTGGCAATATTACGATTCCTTTGGCGCTGCGATTTGATGGTACGGATGGATAGAGGAGATCCTCAGGATTTAAAAATGTATACACATATACCCTGCTCGGACTCATAATTTTCGAGATATTTCTATTTAAAGTTTAAAAATTTGTAAAAATAATGCTCGTTATTTCACTATGTTTAACCCACTTTTCTCACATTTTTCAATTAATATATACGTAGGCTGCTATATATATTTCTGGACTAGGCAACACTAAGTGTTGCCAGGTGCAATCTGGCATTTCCATTGGAAAGTTTGACATTTTTTAGCATAACATCACTCAGAACTTTTTGTCATTTAATCGTGAATTGTTTTATTTACAGGGAATTAAAAAATTCATCTCGGCCAAAAAATGGAATTAGCTCGTGAACATTTTCGTGCGATCATTTTTCACAACTTTCGACGTGGATTATGACGACAAGAGTGCATCGATGAACTAAAATCTTTGTATGGCTATGAAGCACCATCCTATAGCACTGTGAAAAACTGGTACAACGAATTCGATCGTGGCGGACGCTCGCTCAAAGACGAATTCCGTGAAGGTCGTCCAAAAACAGCCGTTGTGCCAGAAAACATCGATGCCGTACGTGAACTGATAATGCAAGACCGTCATGTAACATGCCTTCAGATAGAGGCATGCCTATGCATTTCTCCCACCAGCATACATTCGATATTGCATGAACACCTGGCCGTAAGAAAAGTTTGTTCTCGTTGGATCCCGCACAATTTGACAATCGCTCCAAACAAGGCTCGTGTGGATTGGTGTAAAGAAATGCTGAAAAAATACGATCGCGGTGCTTCATAAGACGTTTATAAGATCGTCACAGGTGACGAGTCATCGACAAATAGCAGTGTTGCCATACTTTGTGTTCTGAAAATATAATCAAAATTTTTATTCACATACTTACTCGAAGCATATAGACAAGATCACACTCCAAGCTTTCAAGGTTCTTGGATTAATCACGGGAACAGGCAAAGATTTTCGCAATCCTTACACATTGATTTTTCTATTTCGCCAACTAGTTCTACCCATACTTGAGTACGGCACTGTAGTCTGGTCTCCTCACACTGATGTCTCAATCAACAGATTGGAGAAGGTCCAAAACAAATTCTGTAAGTCTCTATCCTATCATACAACCTTGAGGTCGCAGGTACTCTCCACTGACGATATACGTTCATGCTATAAAATCAACAGCCTAGCTACATGTCGTCAAGTCGCTGACCTATTCTTTTACTTCAAGGTTGTTAACAACCTAATCGATGCCCCAGAGATTCTTGGTAGTTTTGAGTTTGCTCCTACGGCATTCTCGCTGAGACAATCACGGAAACTTAAAACAACAAAGACACAGAAAAACTACGTCTTCCATGGACCTCACAACAGAATTGCTAACCATGTAAATTCACTTCACCAGAACATCGATTTCTATGGAGGCTCCCTCAGTTCGTTCATCAATAGTATAAAGGACAAACTCTTTCCATACCATTAATGTGATCACTGTAATACGATAGCCCTTAGTATTATATATTTTTTCTCTTTTTTTTCTTTTACTTATAAAAGTAAGGAGGATGGAGTCATGTGTAGAAGTTCAGGAGGATGGAGACATGTGTAGAAGTTCACGCAAGTGAGGAAAGTTCTCTGATCGCCATTCACTTGGGAGTGGCCAGAAACGATTCTTTTACATATGACTCAAGCAGCTCACGACTTCCGGTCTTTGACCAAGTATCCTCTGGGTAGCCTAAGAACATCCGTTTGAAGGCGAGCTAAAGTGAGAAGGCGAAACATCCCCTGCATAGGGTTGTGCGCTGGGTTTGGGACCCGCCACGTAAAAAACACCCCCAATGAAAAGAAAAAAACAGCCTCGGACGAGAGACCCCTCTTTTGATGACGACCACGGCAAACGAAACAAGGACTATGATTTGAGGGCATGCACCTGAAATGTCCGGTCCCTTAATTGGGAAGGTGCCGCTGCCCAGCTGGTAGATGTCCTCGTAAAGATAAAGGCTGACATCACCGCCGTCCAAGAAATGCGATGGACGGGACAAGGACAGAGACAAGTAGGTCCTTGTGACATTTACTACAGTGGCCATATAAAGGAGCGCAAGTTTGGTGTGGGATTCGTGGTGGGAGAGAGACTCCGTCGCCGAGTACTGTCATTCACTCCGGTGAATGAACGTCTAGTCACAATCCGCATCAAAGCGAGGTTCTTCAACATATCGCTGATTTGCGCCCACGCCCCGACGGAAGAGAAGGACGATGTGACCAAAGATGCCTTTTATGAGCGCTTGGAGCGCACTTATGAGAGATGCCCCCGCCACGATGTTAAAATCGTGCTTGGCGACTTCAACGCCAGGGTGGGCAAAGAAGGTATCTTTGGCACTACGGTCGGTAAATTCAGCATCCACGAGGAAACATCCCCAAATGGGTTGAGGCTGATCGACTTCGCCGGGGCCCGAAATATGGTTATCTGTAGTACTAGATTCCAGCATAAGAAGATACATCAAGCTACCTGGCTGTCTCCGGATCGAAAAACCACCAACCAGATCGATCATGTTGTGATAGACGGAAGACACGTCTCCAGTGTTAGATGTGCGTGCGCTCCGAGGTCCTAACATCGACTCGGACCACTATATTGTTGCAGCCAAAATTCGCACCCGCCTCTGTGCAGCAAAAAACGCACGCCAACAAACACAAGGAAGGTTCGACGTCGAGAAGCTGCAATCACAACAGACAGCCGAAAGATTTTCTACTCGGCTTGCACTCCTGCTCTCTGAGAGCACTCGTCAACAACTCGGTATAAGGGAACTGTGGGACGGCATTTCAAACTCCTTACGTACAGCTGCAACCGAAACCATTGGTTTTCGGAAAGTGCAAAAGAACAGCTGGTACGACGAGGAGTGCCGTGTCGCAGCGGAGAGAAAACAGGCTGCCTACCTCGCAACGTTACGATCGACCACAACACGTGCGGGATGGGATAGATACCGAGAGTTGAAGAGGGAAGCGAGACGCATTTGCAGACAGAAGAAGAAAGAGGCCGAAATGCGTGAGTACAAACAGCTTGATAAGCTAGCCGACAGGGGTAATGCTCGAAAATTCTACGAAAAAATGCGGCGGCTTACAAAAGGTTTCAAGACCGGAGCATACTCTTGTAGAACCCCCAAAGGTGATCTAGTTACCGATGCCCAGAGCATACTTAGATTATGGAGGGAACACTTCTCCAGCCTGCTGAATGTCAGTGAACGCATAACACCAGGAGAAGGCGAACCCGATTCCCCAATCGATGACGATGGAGCAGGCGTTCCATTAACCGGCCATGAAGAAGTTCGAATAGCAATTGGCCGCCTGAAGAACAACAAAGCGGCAGGGGCCGACGGCCTATTCAAACACGGCGGCGAAGAGCTGATAAGGAGCATGCATCAGCTTCTTTGTAAAATATGGTTGGACGAAAGCATGCCCAACGATTGGAATCTATTGTCTGTGCTATGCCCAATCCATAAAAAAGGAGACCCCACAATCTGCGCCAACTACCGTGGGATTAGCCTCCTCAACATTGCATATAAGGTTCTATCGAGCGTATTGTGTGAAAGATTAAAGCCCACCGTCAAAAAACTGATTGGACCTTATCAGTGTGGCTTCAGACCTGGTAAATCAACAACCGACCAGATATTCACCATGCGCCAAATCTTGGAAAAGACCCGTGAAAGAAGAATCGACACTCACCACCTATTCGTCGATTTCAAAGCTGCTTTCGACAGCACGAAAAGGGGCTGCCTTTATGCCGCGATGTCTGAATTTGGTATCCCCGCAAAACTAATACGGCTGTGTAAACTGACGCTGACCAACACGAAAATCTCCGTCAGGATCGGGAAGGACCTCTCCGAGCCGTTCGATACCAAACGAGGTTTCAGACAAGGCGACTCCCTATCGTGCGACTTTTTCAATCTGCTGCTGGAAAAAATAATTCGAGCTGCAGAACTGAATCGAGCAGGTACAATCTTCTATAAGAGTGTACAGCTGTTGGCGTATGCCGATGATATTGATATCATCGGCCTCAACACCCGCGCCGTTAGTTCTGCTTTCTCCAGATTGAACAAGGAAGCAACGCAAATGGGTCTGGCAGTGAACGAGGGCAAGACGAAATATCTCCTGTCATCAAACAAACAGTCGTCGTACTCGCGACTTGGCACTCACGTCACTGTTGACAGTCATAACTTTGAAGTTGTAGATAATTTCGTCTATCTTGGAACCAGCGTAAACACCACCAACAATGTCAACCTGGAAATCCAACGCAGGAATACTCTTGCCAACAGGTGCTACTTCGGACTGAGTAAGCAATTGAAAAGTAAAGTCCTCTCTCGACGAACAAAAACCAAACTCTATAAGTCGCTCATAATTCCCGTCCTGCTATATGGTGCAGAGGCTTGGACGATGACAACAACCGATGAGTCGACGTTGCGAGTTTTCGAGAGAAAAGTTCTGCGAAAGATTTATGGTCCTTTGCGCGTTGGCCACGGCGAATATCGCATTCGATGGAACGATGAGCTGTACGAGATATACGACGACATTGACATAGTTCAGCGAATTAAAAGACAGCGGCTATGCTGGCTAGGTCATGTTGTCCGGATGGATGAAAACACTCCAGCTCTGAAAGTGTTCGACGCAGTACCCGCCGCGGGAAGCAGAGGAAGAGGAAGACCTCCACTCCGTTGGAAGGACCAAGTGGAGAAGGACCTGGCCTCGCTTGGAATATCCAATTGGCGCCACGTAGCGAAGAGAAGAAACAACTGGCGCGCTGTTGTTGACTCGGCTATAATCGCGTAAGCGGTGTCTACGCCAGTAAAGAAGAAGAAGTATAAAAGTAACTGCTGTATATTGCCGATTGGCGTTAATTTAATAAATAAATAAATAAATATTTATATGGATTATATATCATAAAAAATAGAAAAAAACTTTATATAGAACGCAAAGTTTTTCAGTATTTCTTTCCTTTTGATTAATATAGGTGTTGGGTCGATGAGGGTTATTATTTTTGATGGTGAGCAGTGAATAGTTCGACACAAAAGAACTATTAACACCCCGTTGTTGGACCGACCAGGATTATTATTTTGCAGAAAGTAGTTCGAGACAAAAGAACTATGAACACCCCGGAGTTGGACCGTCCAGGATTATTATTTTTTGAAGCGCGGCCGAAGGCCGCCAGGCAGAAAGTAGTTCATATCACTTTACACTTCACACTTTACTCAATAACTTCACTTCACTATACGACTACACCAAGTTCAGCTCCTATCGAGATCACTTTTTGAACTGATTCTGCGAAGACATAGCGCCTAATTGTATACGCACCCATTCATTGCTCTAAAAGTAGCTAACGGTTTCGTAATATATGCCGTCAATGCGTCGACTATTTCAAATAACGCTCTGGCACATACAGTTACCTACAAAATATTAGCACTCCAACATACGCATATACACTGACATACAAAATACAAGTACTACCGCTTCGACACGGCCTTCCTGACAATTTACACGTCCTCGTATGTTTACTTTAATCCATAATCTAACACATCAGTTGCTGCTGCTTTTGTCACTTACAAAACATTTCATTAATTTTTCTTTATATTAAGCTTGAGGCTTTTAGACAAAATCAAGCAGTAGACAAAAGTAAGCAACATACAAATGAGCAAATTGGTTTCTTGATAAAATTTTATAAATTCTTTTCATTACATTTGCTTCTTCACCATTTTTTATAGTTCATGGAAAATTAATTATCTTTACCAACTGGTGTATTTCCTTTTACACCCACTTATTAACCCCCGTCATAATAAGTCCTTCTTGCATGGAGAGCTGTTGGAAGTGGCAATATTCCAATAGCCCTCCTCCCGAAGGACGGCATTACCAAAACAATTAACCCTTTCAGCCCCAAAGGACTTTTTAAACGATGTCAAACATATATAGAAGTTGCTTATAAGCAACTTTGGGGCTAAAAGGGTTAATTATGATCATGAAGTTGATCTATAGGATGTGTATTTTAAAGAAGTTTTTGTGTATTTAACTTTTTAAACGATGTCAAACATACATAGAAGTTGCTTATAAGCAACTTCGTGGCTGAAAGGGTTAACTTCACGAAGAAGTTTAAGGTTACCCTCAGCAACAATAATGAGTGGAACGACTCCACTCTTGAGCTAATGCTGAGGGAAATATCTTAATTTTAGAAATGGACAATAAATCACTTATGCCAGTATTTGCAGAGTGTTCAGCAGCTAACAACCCATTGATCTCCATACCATTTAGCAGGATAGGGTTGACGATATTTAACCTGCCCAGAGTGATTGACGTTAAAATGGTTTCCTATTCCATTATAACTGCTCTATTTCTGGCAGAGGCTAGATAAAAGAGATATCCCGTATCTATTTGAGTGCTTTTTGCATTTTGTAGTAATTTGTTTACTGTCACTGTCAATTCGTTTATTTTCTATTGTGTAGCTGAATTTATCGCTATTTGTTGTTCGTTTGTTTCTAATAGGGTATTGGTTCTGGTCTCGAGCATTTCAAAGTCGTCGGAGTCTGGAGTCCCTGTTATGTATTTCAAGGCAGTCCCCAGAATATTTATACCTCTAGCGTACCGATGGTGTATTTTTATTGCGCGCAATAGTTGCAATATTTCATTAGCGTCATTCTCTAATAGTCGTTTAATATGTGATTGTGGGAATTGGATCAGTAGTTCGGCTGATAAATTAGTTCTATGAAGTAAAAAGTCATGCTGCTCATAAACAGCTACAGCTCCGGATGTAATTGGAATGTAAAAAGAGTTGGTATAGTCGAGTATTCCCGCGTTAGCTCGAAAGCTTAACGAAAGCAGCATGATTCTGAGGGCGACAGAAGGGAGAGCGGTCAGTGTCTCAAATTATTTTTGTGCACTTTTCGTTCATCAATTATAATAATTCATCAATTATCCTTTTGGATTACTTTTTCGATGTAAAGTTTTGAAAATTTGTTTCCTATTCTTTTATTAGTCTTCACATAAACTTTATCCCCTGGATTATACTGTCGTGTTTGTCTATTTTCATTATGTTTTTGTAAATCTTTCTGCTGAATACGTGTAAGTCTAGTTTTTATTTCCCTTATTAATTCGTCCGGTGTTGAATGTATTACGTCTATTTGTTTTTTGTTCGTTACTGAATGAATTGTGCGGTTGTACTTTGCTGTGGCTAGCAGAATTAGCTCAATTGTGTTAGCGATACCAGTCTCAAGCTTCTGACAGCGGGCGATTTCCGTGAGGGTGTTGTGGAATCTTTCTACCTGACGTACTATGGGCGGGTGGGGTGTTGTAGATTTCGACGCCAAAGTGATGTTTGAGTATAGATTTAATGGTTTCTGAATTCAAAGATCTCTCATTGTCACAGACCAACACCTTAGTATTTCTGTAAAAGTTGAGAAGTTCGTATATGGCTTCTTTAACATCAACTATGGCTCTAGATTTGATTGGAAATACTATTGCAAACTTTGAGAACTTGTCTATTGATGTTAGAAAATGTGTCTTATCGGTGGAATAAATGTCAACATGAAGGATTTCTCCCGGATATTCAGGTAAAGGAGTCGATCCTATTTCTGGGTTTGGGGGATGCCGTTGGTATTTGGCCTCGTGGCATATCTTGCAATTAGAAATTATTTCCCTCAAAATTTGCCGTATTTCGGGGAAATAATAACTTTCAAGGACTTATTCCTGGTTTTCGCGGAGTGACCGATGAACTCGGTTATGTTCAATTTGAAGTATCTCGCGCTGGTCATCTTTGTTGAAGACATCTATTACCTGTTTGGTGGTATGACAGAATTTGGCAGCCGGATATGCCGTGACCAGCTCATTTTGAATCTTTGCCAAGATGGGCAATTCACACTGCAAGCCGCTCACAACATTTGGGTTGACGCATTGTTTTATAGTTTTCATCAGTTCCCCTACGTTATTGAACGATTTTCGGTGCCTCATTCGGGATTTAAATATAATTTTCGAGTTAAGCGTTGTGGAATTTCTTTCTTCAAGGACTATTTGATTCCGAAAACAATTTATGGGGTTCTTTACAGTAGGGATTGTTTGAGACAGCGACTCTTCGCTATTCGCAGCCATGCTTGCCGAGTCCATGTCGTGGTCTAATGCATTTATATGTTGTCGGGAGAAGGCGTCTGCGACGAAGTTTTCCTTGTAATGAAACTGCGATGAAAACTCTTCAACAAAGTCACGCCATCTTTTCATTTTCGCGTTCGGATTTTTATCGGATAAAGCGAGTGTGAGGGGTTGGATGGTCGGTGTAAATATTCAAATTCTTTACGCCATACAAATAGTTATGCAGCTTTTGTAGAGCCCAAACTATTGCTCTCTCTCATTGGTAGCGTAGTTCTCTTCGGTTGAAGAGAGGGTCCTGGAAATGATCGTGATAGGTCTTCCATTCTTTGACAGAACGGCGCCTATAGCATAGGAAGAGGCATCTGTAGTCAGATCAAATGTTTGCTTATACTCAGGATAAAGAAGCAATACGTCTGTTGATGCAAGGATTTTCTTAATCTTATTAAATGCATTAAGTGCTTCTTCATCAAGAGTAATATGAATTTTCTTCGACTGATTAGCGCCTATATTTCCGTTTTCCCCCCTTAGGTACTTCGTTAGAGGTCTTGCAATCGAGGCATAGTCCTTTATAAACCGTCGATAATATCCTGCTAATCCTAGGAATGAACGCAAAGCTCTTAACGATTTTGGGATAGAAAATTCTAAAATGTCTTTGACTTTGTCGGGGCATGTTTTGATTCCCTCCATTGATACGGTAAAGCCTAGAAATTCAACACTTGCCTGAAAGAACTTGGGTTTCTCAGGGGAAACGCGCATATTGGCATCGAAAAGTTTTGTCAGGATTTGCTAATGTTTTTACTGTGTTATTTGGCAGTTTGAGAGAAAATTATAACGTCGTCTATGTAAACATGGCACGTTTTCCCAATTTCTTCTCTAAGAACATCGTCAATCGCCCTCTGGAAAATGCTAGGGGCATTTTTCAGGCCAAAGGGGAGCTTACAAAACTCGTACTTTCCATTATTAACTGAGAAAGCCGTTTTCTCCCTATCCTTTTCCGCAAGTTTGATTTGGTGAAATCCTGATTTGAGATCTATTGTCGAGAAAAATCCAGCACTTCTCATGTTTGCCAAGATTACAGAGGTGTCCGGAATTGGGTATTTATCGTTTATTGTCTTAGTGTTTAGCTTTCTGAAGTCAATTACGAGTCGTGATCGTTTGTTGTCCCTTTCGTCTAAACCTTTCTATAACCCAAATTGGGTTGTTATAAGGGGAACGGGATGGTCTAATGATTCCGTCACGCAACAGATCTGATATCTCCCTATTGACAAATTCCGCAGAAGCAATGGGGTACGGGTAACTTTTTGAGTAGACAGGTAAATCGTCCACGGTCCTTATTGTACCTACAATGTTGGTATTGTAGGGCAGTGCTTCATCTGGATCAGCGAAAACGACGCTTTAGCAGTATAGAGATATCAATATTGTCCTCGCTTGTTTTCGATTTACTTTCTGCTAACTTGTTAACGTCCGAACAATAGTGATACAAGAATTTTTCCTTTCCACCGTAATACACCGTCATAATTCAACGTACCACTCTTCAGGTCAATACGACCATTTACCTCTTTTATTAAGTCGAATCCTATAATGCCGTCAAAAGTTTCTTAACTGGGTAAGACAAAGAATTCAACATTCTTATTTAAAATATTTATTGTACATTTTTTGTTTATTATATCGGTACCATGGATGGATTTAACAGTGAAAGGGTTATTCACAGGTTTTATTCCCTTTAGAGCGTTAAGGAGTTTTACATAGCTCTTTTCAGCACCGGTGTCGATTAAAAATCTTATTCCTCTTCCCCCAAGCGTCCTTTCGACATAGGGCAAGAGGGACTTAGTCCTAAAAAATTAACGTCGTCCTTCGGTCCGTCCGGGTCATACTCAGCACTCTGCGTCAGTTCTGCGTCATGATAATAGTCATCATAGCCGGTATTACTCCAATATTCACTTTCAGGTTCATATTGGTCCTGGGTGAGATTGTTGATACGCTGAACTTTTTGATTGGCAGCTGATCACTACCGGTTTCGGTAGTCTTTTCTCAGCTTTTTCTTTATTCAATCCTGTTGACACATGCTGTTGGCGATTGAATGTGCCGG